>NC_056725.1:1836189613-1836509613 GCF_019279795.1 Protopterus annectens | reverse complement strand
TGGGGCGTTGTATTCTATAATGGGTCTAATGATGGATGAGTACAGTGGGGCAATGACCTCCTTTTTTCTGGATGAAAAGCCCTTAGTGATGAGGTGTGCCACATAGAATGATTTCCTGACTGTTGTGGTGATGTGGTTATTGAAGGTGAGACCACTGTCCACCTGGGCCCCTAAGTCTCTTATCACACTTTCAGTGTTTACTGTACTGCCACCTATATGGTAATTCATGGATACATCTTTTTTTCCCAAAGGGGATAACTATACATTTCTTGGCAATGAGCTTGAGCCTATGGCTCTGGCACCAAGCATCTGTTTCTGTAAGGCCGTTTTGTAGAGTATCCACATCATTTGGGGATTCAATAATGGCTCCCAGTTTGTAGTCATCTGCGAACTTTGTTAGCCAGAGTCCCTTCCCTTAGTGTTGGCCTGTACTTCAGAGAAGTAGATGCCAAACAAGAGTGGTCCCAGGACTGAACCCTGAGGTACTCCACTTGTCACTTGTCTGGAGCTGGATTTGGAGTCGGCTACTTTTACAGTGTCAGTTCTATCAGTAAGCCAGTTAGCAACCCATTGGGTGATGTAAGGATTAATGCCAAGCTTAGTAAGTTTATCTATGATTCCAGAGTGGGGGATGGTGTCAAAGGCTTGGCAAGGTCTAGATAGGCTGTGTGGACCACCTAACCCTTGTCCATGGCTCTGGAAACTGATTCAAAGAAGTCAATTAGGTTCAGGATTCAAGATCGGCCCTTCACGAACCCAAACTGGGTGGGGTCTAGTGTTTGAAGGTTGCCAATGTCTTTGTTTATAAGTTCCATGATAATACGCTCCATGGCCTTGCAGATAAGGCTCATCAGACTGATGGGATGGTAGTTTCCGGGATCCAAGGTGGATCCCCCCTTGTGGAGTGGGATAACTGTAGCTCTGCACCACTCAGTGGGCATGAAACCTGAGGTGAGGCTATGATTAAAGATGACACTTAGGTGAGGTGCCAGTTCATATTGTAGTTCATGTAGTATACAGCCTGGGATGTCATCTGGTCCCATGGATGCTGTATTCTTAGCTTTGGTGAGTGTGTTTTTTACCTGTGTGGCCGTTATTACTGAAATTTAGCAATCTTCCGGTATTGAGATGTGGGTAAACACCTTGGATGGGGAGTGGTGTTGGAAAGTGAAAGCTCATGTTGCCCCCAAACAGAAACAGTGGGACCAAGGTCCCCACCCATGGGCAGTCACAACTGCACCTTCACGGCCCTGAAGATGCCTGAGCTGGGGGCTGAGTAGGAGGAGCATGCAGACCCTCTAATTGTGTACCGAGGGCCTCAAGGTGGTGTAGCACATCCCCCAAGTCTCTGTGGAGCTCCCTATGCACCAGACACTGGACCTGACATCAGGTGACAGGATCCTGTCTGTGTGTGCTCCCGGGAGGGGGGGACAAATACCATCCCTTGAGGTGGTTCCACCTGAAGGTAGTGCAGGACCAGCAGATGATGAGGTCTCGAGGTGGGTCTTAGATGTGCTGTGGCATGGTAACATGGCCAGATGAGGTGGGAGAGGTGGTTCTGCTAGGAACAGGCTTCCCAAATATGCCATTATGTCACAGTTATAGAACATATGTGGGTAGTAGTAGTCCACATAATTCACAATTACTTCTAACAGCATGCATAGATATCCCCATTAACACAAAACACCAGATTTGGAGCAGTCACATAGCAAACAGAACACATGCATATATGGAATCATAGTGGCACTTACAATGGCATGCAGGTGACATTGGTAGCAACAGGCCACCAATTATAGTGTTTCAACATGGAACATGACTAGAAACACATTGCACTATTTGTCGTACAATACGACATATGTCCCAACAGTAGGTTTGCTGTAAACATACCCGTTAAGTTATGTGTTCAGATTATTGTTGCAGATATGGTGGGGGGAGACAGAGATGTCAATTAACAACTATTATATCCTTGTAGTATGAGGTCCTCAGACCTTTTTTCCTCTTTATGTCTTTCAAGCACCATGTTTATAGAGTGGCTGCCAGTTTATTACCCCCCCCAGGAAAATGATGTGATAATCAACTACCTGGTGCAGCACCACCACATTCTCTTTGGCCATACAGCCCATGATCTGCAGGAGAGGACTGTCCTGTAGAATGAGCTCATCCACAGGGTAAACAATGTCAGCCTGAATAACTGCAGTTTTGAGCAGGTCTGATATTGGTGCAATGATCTCATTCACCATGCCCGTCAGCATGCTGCTGCAGTTAGGAGGGACCAGCTAGCCAGAGGGGGGGTCATGCCATCCAACTCCCCGACACATGCTGAGGAGCTCCTCGCCAACCTTGGGGAACTTGCTCGCCAGCAAAGACAAGACCCAGCTGATAGCATTGTGGAAGTGGGTGCTAACTACATAATGGATGAGGAGCATGCAGGTAAGGCCACAGGGCACATCAGTAGACCACTGTTGCTTATCCATCTGCATCTGTAAAGTTAAATCATGCATATGTGAGATAAAATATATATAGTCTGTTGCTGCATTGTAGTAATGAACAGATGTGCATCTGTAGTATTGTGGGTTTGTACTGTTGATGTATTGAAATGCTGCTCCCACCCTGTAACAATGTCACAGGTATGGTTACTGACATCACATCTGTCACACAACTATGTAGGTCCATCTGGTATACCTCTGGGGTAGCAGCCTGTAGCTGGTGAATATGGTGTTGTTTGTTCAGGTTTGCCAATACACCAGCCATTTTATGGCCATGGTATTTGCTATGCGAATATTTAACACACCTACCCATAATGCATACTGTACATGTTCACTCATTGTTGCTGTTAACTGCACTGCATCACAGTGGACACCATGGTGGCATATCTGAAGGGTATGTAAGAGTCCTGCAATATAACTAGCAGCCTGTCATTGCAAGATGTGTGCATAGAGATGAACATGATGGTGGAACAAATGGCCTACAGTAGGAACATGTCTGAAACATCACCCTTATACAGTGCTACAACACTGTATATACCACTATTACAATGGCAAGTGCTACAGATCTACACAATGGCATATCACAATACCACATTCCACAACCCTTGCAACCTGTAATGTGGTCCTAACATGAGCAATGAATATGTAATATGGAATCCTATGTTAGGACAGCAAATATGGGGAATACATACCTTAACAAACACTGGAAGCATATGTGTGCACACACTCAAAATAACATATTGTGGAAGCAGCTTTTGAGGTACTGACAGCATTCACTCTTCAGGAGTATGCACCTTCCATCAAGTCCAGATCCTCAATGTCACATCAAGAAATGGTCTGCTGTCCAAGACATATGTCCATCACGTTTGCCCACTCACCTGCAACAGAGGCAGCTGTGGCTTGCACACATCTGACAAGCCATGGAATGGATCCCATACCCAACAGGTAGCACTCAGGAGTGGGACATGTAGCCCTACCTCACCATTGCATATACCATGGCATAAAGTGCAGACAGTCTTGCATGTGATGAGGAAGTATGAGACAACATTAATGTAGAAAATAAACAGATGGCTATCCAAGACAGATGACGACACACATTGCAAACTGGTCATGGAGACTGCCTAGCAACATGCCACAGCACTGAGAGAGTTGCAGGAATGTTTAGCAAGTACTGTCTGTGCAGTACCTGTGTCGACAATTGCCTGGACTCTGCATAAGTGTGGCCTATGGGTTAGGGTAATCAGATGGGGCAGTTGTTCCACAGGAAACATCAGCCAGGGATCTCTTCAGGTAGCATATGCATAACATCAAAAGTCCTCCAAAGGCATGTGTTGCAATGTGTAATGGTGTACCAAGACCAAGTTTGAAAGCTACAGACAGTATCAATTAAGATACATGTGCTGCACAAACAACACCTCACTCCCACCATCCCCATCTGTTCCTTAATGAAGGCAAGGAGCAAGCAACACCAGGAACAGAAAACCAGAAACTATTGAAAACCTTAGTACTTTCATCAGATTATATCCACAGATTTCTTCAGAGGTATTACAACCAACAAACATCACTTCAATTTTTAAAAATCCCACCAAAAAAAGTCATGTGACATAATTAATTAACAATTAAAGGAAAATCCACCTAAAAAATATATGCATATACAAAAATACAATGCATATAAAAGCACTACATAAAACAATGTATGAATGAAACAGTTTGTAAATGTAATAAATATTGTTAATAAATATTATTAATAAAAATATTCACCTGCAATTTAAACATTTACACATAATAAGATCGAAGTTTTAAAATACTGCTAATAGAAACACATTTATTCAGTCCAGGATAAACACAAGCATTTAATTTTAATTGCCATCTTAGTTCTTGAAGTTCTAAAAAGTCTTTCCAAGGTCCCCCCTCACATTTCTAACCACATGGTCAATACCAACAAAACCAAACTCATGACCAGGATTCTCACCAATATGTTTGGATAAAGCATTCCTATGGTTTCTCTTCCTGATATCTACAGTGTACATACGTTCTTTCAGTTTTTTTTGTGTCTTCCCAATGTAGAAACAACTACAAAATTTACAAAGGGTAAGATACTCTATGTCCTCAGTGTTGCAATTACAATAAAAGAAGACTCAAATACAAGTCCCATTTACATACACCCTATCCAATTCAATGAAGTATTTACAGTAATTACACGAGCCACATCTATAAGTGTCCTTCTTTCTCATAGAGCCCATCTTTTCTACATCCACAACATTTTCCAATATTTCTTTAAAACATCTACCCCTCCGATATACCATTCTGATGCCTTTATTATAAATTTCCTTGAATTCATCATGAACACTAAGTATGTGCCAATATGTGTTCAAAATTTTGTATATTTGGGCACATTCAGGGGTATAAGTAGTAATAAAGGAAATGTTATAATCAGTGTTACTGATATATATATATATATATATATATATATATATATATATATATATATATAGATAGATAGATATACAAATATACACATATGTAGATATACGTATACATGTACATGCACATATATTTATATATGTGATAAAATACTGAACGGAAACAATAAAAGCCGGCAACCAACGAAAAAATCGTTGGTTGCCGGCTTTTATTGTTTCCGTTCAGTATTTTATCAGTTTTTCGTTTGTGGAGTTGACATATATTTATATATGTTTTTATATATACCTGTATATTGCGTTATATATATGGTCATATATAGATCTATCTGTATATATATATATATATATATATATATATATATATATATATATATATATATAGATGTGTGTATATATATATATATATATATATATATATATATATATATATATATATATATATATATATATACACACATA
This sequence comes from Protopterus annectens, assembly GCF_019279795.1. NCBI lineage: Eukaryota > Metazoa > Chordata > Ceratodontiformes > Protopteridae > Protopterus > Protopterus annectens. Next base: position 1,836,504,245 of record NC_056725.1, on the reverse strand, counting down.
TATATATATATATATATATATATATATATATATATATATATATATATATATATATATATACACATATATACATGTCAACATATATATAGTTTATATGTAAATATATGGTTCCACTTTGAATCATCGAAAGCTTGAAACATTGAAATTCTGATCCTCGAGACCAGAACATCGACTTTCAAACCATCGAAGATTCAAAGGGAACATAAAAAAAAAGAAAATAACCTCTAAAAACTATGGCTTTGCCCCCTGCACCCCCCACATCCCCCCAAATTTAATATACCAACTCCGAGATCGCACTACAGTGGGATAAAGGGAAATCTTCGTTTTAGCACTATATGCAGAAGCGCTAAACGGGAGATTTCCCATACCCTGTCTGCAGTGCCATCACAGAGATGGCACATTCACAGACACAGTGTGCAGGGCACCTTGCTGCCCTGCAGAAACACTAGCTTTTTCCCTTTTTTACTTACCTTTTTCTTCCCATTCACAACATTGATGTTCTAAACACTCGATGATATGGTCTCGACGATATGAATTTCGATGGTTTAGAATTTCGATGTTTTCAAGTGGAACCATATATATATATATATATATATATATATATATATATATATATATATATATATATATATGTGTGTGTGTGTGTGTGTGTGTGTGTGTGTGTGTGTGTGTGTGTGTGTGTGTGTATGTATATCTATATATATATATATATATATATATATATATATATGTGTGTGTGTGTGTATGTATATCTATATATGTATGTATATATATATATATATATATATATATATATATATATATATATATATATATATATATATATATATATATATATATATATATATATATATATATATATATATATATATATATATATATATGTACATATATGTACAACATATGTCTATATCATGTAGTGTAGTCACACCTCAGCACCAATAGTCATAACCTCTTAGTGCAAGGGGATGTCATGTAGGTATTGCAGCTATAAATGTAAAATGTTGCTCCTGTAACAGGGGCTGTGTTAACAGAAATGTTGTGTGGGAAGTCACATCTGATATTGACATGTACACCATCAGTTACTGACAGACATCATAAGATCATCATACTGCAGTACCACACAAACCACAGTAATGATCCTGTGGAATACAGCAGAGATATGACCAATAAATGTGGACAGTCTGACACACTCTAATCAGTCCAGAGGTATACAAAGAACCTCTTAGTGCAAGACGTGTGGACCAAGCCTGACAAAGTGGATGTTTACAACCATGTAAATGGGGATATCATGAAAATACTGGAATAGATAATCTCACACAGTTTATCCATTCACACACTTCTGTCTGTCCTGACACATAATAACCAGAGGAGCAGAAGTCACAAGCCCACATACTACCCACTAGTTAGTCACATACATCTGTACAGCATCCCACTGCATTGTCATAAATATACAACAGTTATGGTGGCATGGCAACAGTACATCTGACAAATATCTGGACATAACATCACACTGGATAAATACACTGAGCTGCTAGGCATATCACAAAGCACTGTGCAAACTACAGGCAGACTGCCACAACACTGGCCTACATTTCTTATGGGGAATACACATGTATTTGCAAATATAGCAGGCTCTACAGGCATGTAACAGCATGGAGTAACAGACACCTGTGTGATAGCGTATACCTACAACCAATCTGAACACAGCCACAGTCACATATGATAAGCGTACTTAATATTACAGTATATGGACTGTGTGAGCAACACCATTCCCATATGTACCACTCACACACTAACTCTACATATACTGGACCAATACACAGTGTATTCCAATGTCTGACTGTGGTATGGGACATGTGTCGGTCTGGCCCTACAAACATGTACGCTGATAGGGTACCATACACTGGAGCAGCATGCAATATCAGATAGAACAGGACCAAGAACAATGACATCTACCACAGTCTGTACAGAGACCAGGGTACATATTCACAATACACACTTTGTCAACAATCACCGTAAGTACATAGACCTCACTACTGTACACACTACAAAAGAATGTCCAGGTTTTGTCCTCAAATATAAGGCCTACTATACATAACATCTAGTAGTCTGATATCTCACTGGTTTGTTATTAGGTATGATGTCAGTAAATAATGATGTACTGAACATATGCACCTCTTACTGCATGAATGACATATGTACAAAGGTTGACAGAGTTGAGGCTGGAGGCACAAACAGAGGGCCAATATTGACATGTTGCTGTGATAAACCCATACATTCATTGGGGTAACAGGGTTTGTTATGACATATGTCTTCTGAGGGATATGAAGTCAGTAACTCACATGGATGTCACCATATACTGACTATAATCCTCAGAGTATGCTACTGCATTTCTAAAGATAGGAAATGTGTGAGTTACACAACACATGTAAGACTCCAAACACTGGCCAGTCTGCAGATAGCCCTACAGGTGAGAGTTTCCTCAATCACATAACACTGTCATGACAGATATTAAATCATGTAGAACAGCCATATCCGCACAAACCCTGTTAAAATCAACATTACTTCAAATGTAGAAGCGCAGTACTTACATTCTGCCCCCGTGTCTGGAATATCCCCCTCCTGTTTGTTGGCCTGTCTCCACAGTGTATGTTGTAAGAGGTATATCCAACTACCCTCTGTGATGCTGTTTGTCAAACACCCACATGAAGTCCTGCTCACAGTGAAGGAAAAGGGCCAACACCCACATGAAGTGCTTAGTTATAGGAGTGTGTTTCCATGCAGTTGGCTATAGGAATGATACCACAGCTGTTCCACATGCAATTAGCTAGTGGGGGACTGCAACTTGTGCACAGGCCATCAGCTGATCATGAGCATCACTTACAAAACTCAAGATGCTGCCTAAGCAAAACAGGTGTACTTTTCTGCATCCACCAGAGAGGGAAGGAGAGAGACAGACAGAGACAAAGTAAGAAAGGAAGGGAGTAGGAGAGTAAGAGCAAAGCATGTTTGTGTATGATCCATGGGTGGAGAGTAGTATCTGGGCATTATGACGGTTGCCTATCTTGTGTATTAATCCATACTGTGACATGGTAATTGCACATGACGGTATACATTTATGGCTGAGGATTGTTGAAAACAATCTCTACACTGTTTGGAAAATGTTCACCTTGTAATGTTGACAATGGGACATGTAGCTCCTCAATATAATGATGTGGCAAAACCCACACTGCAATGGACCTTGTCATTATACAATCACCCCAACACCCACACAGGGAACTAAAAACACACACACAAACCAGTACTGAGTTTCAAACCCCTACCTGACTATGTATTACTATTACAGTGTTATGTAGTTATTGCACACGCCATGGAGCTTACATGTTGGAGAGCTGTCCAAAGGTATCTTTGAAGATGAGTCACATCAGCAACAGTGATAAAGGAGGGATAATGGAATTGTAGTACATATGACTGTCCACAAAAGCAGATGTCAAGGAAGACACAACCACACACATTATCACAGTTAGCAGGGATAAGATTAGAACTTCTACCTAACTAGTTTGCTACACTACAGTATTATGCAGTTATCACATGTGCCACAGAGCTCATCCAGCTAGTATATGGCCAAAGAGTTATTTCAAGGTGACTGACATCAACAGGTGTTCTATAGTAGGGCAATGGGAGGTGTAGTGAGTGTGAATGGCTTCAAAATCATTATTCTACACACACAGACATACACACACACACACACACACACACACACACACACACACATGCACACACACTTGCCAGTACTGAGATGCAGGGGTTCATTACTTCACAGGTGTGTAGTAGTTCACTGTGCCAGAAGGCTGTACAAGGCTAGGCAAAGGGAAAACCTTGGCATCAAGCCACACAGGTGGTCATTGTATTCACCATCCACTCATCTGGGTTACTATTGTGGGTGGCCAGTGATGTGCAATGATTGCCATGTACGTGATCTATATTCCATAACATGGACAGTGTCTGGGTTGTGCAGATGTCCCACATGCATGTTCTGTGATGTGTGGAAATGTACTTGGGGTCTCTGGGGCATGTTGTGTGGACAAATTGTTATCATCTGATGTTGCATTCCTCACCTCATGTGGTGAGACCTGGCTATGGAACTGAGGTCGTGCCTACACCTACATTGACAGCATGATACAGGTATTCAGTGGAGTTAGTGGCATCTGTCTATACACAGCATGTGTATAAGGCATGGTATTCCCTTTGTGGGTTACATTTGCAGACTCTACAGTTGTTGCAGGCATCCAGTGGGGAACATAGCAAAGGACCACAGCATTTATTTGCCTATTGCAGGGATGGAACAGGGTGCCATGTCCTTTATATATATATATATATATATATATATATGTATATATATATATATATATATATATATATATATGTATATATATATATATATATATATATATATATATATATATATATATATATATATATATACACATACATATATATATATATATATATATATATATATATATATATATATATATATATATATATACATATACATATATATATTTATATATTTATATATATATATATATATATATATATATATATATATATATATATGTGTGTGTGTATAACAGGGAAGTCTCTATAAATGTTCCTGTGTGTGTACGTACAGACATATTTCCACATAGCACATCTTTGTGAGGAATAGGCAACAGGCTTGTGCTCAAGTTAGCTAAGTGTAGGAGCATGCCCAGTAGGACTGTCAATACTTACAAGGTCAGGGCTACCTGCACTCCAGGCCGGGATTTTGTGTGCTACAGACATTGGCAGCTGCACCTGTTCCCAACATAATAAAGTAATTGACAGGATCTGAACATGAGCGGGGAAACCCCAGCACTTCTACAGCACTTCCCTGACATTTTCCACAGCATTCCCCAACTGTGTACTGTAATTAATATGTGACTGGGGTACATAATGCAATATGACACATAGGGTGACAGTCTGCATACCTCTCACTGTACATGTTTTTTCATAATGTCCAGCATTTCACCCCATATGTCTGGTGTGTTCCTCATACATTTGTGGTGTTCCTGTAAAATGTTGTATAATGCAGTAATTGAATAGTACTAACTACAGACAAACATTTGAGTGTTGGACTTTATATCCTTCAGATATTCTGTTGTGATGCAACCCACTTTTATACTATCCACCTTCTAGGTTAATCAGAGCATCTGAATGTCTTTCTCTAGTTTTGACCTTTTGTCCCCCCATTCTCTCTGGCTTTGTTCAGCTTTCATGCACTAAAAGACTAGGGGATATGACAGTCTGGGGGAATACCACCATACGACTACCTCACATGCAAAAGATGGAGATATTGCCAGATTCAAAGCATCAACACCATCACTCATTCTAATGTCCCTAGCCTACTGAGTCACACAGGCTACCAGACAGGGATGTGTCATTCATCACACAATCAACAGCATACAGACATACATTGTCAATCCTGCATTAAGCATGACATAGAACGTGTGGCCAAGTTCTATGTCACAGCCCTGGAATTGTCTGGTCTGCTGATATATCATTGCAGATTTACTGTTACAGTAGTTGTATAGGTACACTGATGTGTTTGGGGTGGGGGATGACCAGCCCATGCTCTGGTGGCATAGACAGTTGTGTGACTGTCATGTGACTCCACTGTTTGCCATCTCCCTTGAATAATGTAGTGGATTTTTCATCCGTGTGGCCTAATGCATATTATGGAGCGCATACTATTGGACAGAGTACTTGTTGTCTCAAGTGGCTGTTAGATCTCTCCAGGTAGCCCAGTAGCCCACTATATTCCCTTGCATACATACGGCAGGTCCATACATATGGTACATATGGTACAATATTCTAGTACCCCTTACAAGTGGTGAATAGGTGACTGACTTACCTTGTGAATGCAGCACTTGACAGACCTATAGTTTGGGACTGCCTCTGTCTGATACACGCAGTACACAGCCAATACATGGATCGGTAAAGGTTGTGTGGGCTGGGTGGCATCCTTTTTACTAGTATGTATTTGAGTTGGAGTAAGGTGTCAGTCCCTAGGGCCCTAGGTTGTCAGTACATGTGCTATGCATTGTCTGTTGGCCAAGGCCAGGGCATACTGGGCATGCCTACGTCTGCCGACAGGGACAACCTCAGAGGTTCCCCCCTTGGAGTCCGCCTATGGGTGTGGCTGTGGTGACCTAGGCAGTGGTGAAGGGCTGTGTATCCCTTCCCTTTGCTGATCCTGCTGCAGCTGTTTCCACAGGATCATATTGTGTAACATGGCACATACTGTGAACATCTGGGAACATGTGGCTGGAGAGTACTGCAGGGCTCCACCAGATATATCGAGACACTGGAAGTGTGACTTCAGCAGCCCAAACACATGCTCTATGATGTTCCTAATTTGTGTGTGTGTGCCTCATTATGGCTTTCTTCCATGGGTGTGTGTGCATTTCTGATGGGTGTCTTCATCCATGGTTCCAGTGCGTAGCCAGCATCCCCCAGTAAGTGGCCATGCGGGATGTCCCCCCTAGCAAACATCTGATACAGCTGTGATGCATGCCAGATATGGGAGTCGCGATAACTGCCAAAGCTGAGAGCACACACATTCATGATAATGCCCTGGGTATTGCACATGACCTGGCAGTTGATGGAGGGATACCCCTTGTGGCTGACATAGATTCTACTGTCTTCACTGGGTGGTGCTTTGATGTGTACATGAGTGCAATATATGGCACCCAGTACCTCAGGGTAGTGTGCTACATAGTCAAAGTGCTGCATACTGCTGGCCCTTGCCTCAAGGGTGAGGTTGGAAATAAATGCTCTCAGTGGCATGTGGTAGCATGGCATCCCAGAACTGGTGGAGTATCCTGGATGGTGATGCCTCTGAGAACCCCATCATGTCCCCAGATGGTCTTTGCAAAGTATGTGCAAAATAGAAAAAGAAATGTTGGCTATTGTTTATGGCTGCCAAACATTTCATGGTAAAACAGTATTAGCACTGCACATAAACCATTGCAAAATATTTTCAAGAAATGATCCATTTATCTAGAGAGAATGATATTACATTTATAAAAGTGCGAGCTATAGATTCAGTATAAGTCTGGAAAGCAAATGGGCATAGCTGATACATTAAGCACAGGTGACAAGTTACTTAAAGGAGAAAAAAAAAAGATCTAGAAGTTTTTTGGTTGTTTTGCAACTGCCTATCTCAGTTTAAAAATGAATTTAAGTAATGCACTAGAGGAAGAAAGGGAAATTAATTTACTAACAGAAATAATAATGAAAGCTGGAGCGAGTAGATGACAGTGCGCAAGGAGATTCAAGTATATCCCACATCAACTAAATTTCATCTGTGCAAGGACTGATATTTAAATAAAATAAACTGATACTTCCAAATCTAATGAAAGAGACAGTAAAAATATGCACAAATTATACTTGATTGTTAAATGTAAGAAAAGCAAAGAGAATAACTTTCATACTTTACTGGTTATATTTATCTGAGCAGATAGAGAAACGGATGCAGAAGTTTGAAGCCTGTAATGTTTTGATTATCAGACTGTAAAAGAAGAATTGATGCCATCTAACATACCATATCTTCTTTTGTACAAAGTAGCCCAGACTTAACTGCCAAAGCAGTCACTACCTGTCATATGTTGTAATATTCCAAATTCCCAGACTCCATGCAGTTGAAAGATACCACACATACCAGTGTGATAAATTATCTCAAGAGTGTAGTTTCCTGGTACGGTTAGCCAAAGAAGTTGTTTAAGGCAAAAGACCTTAGTTCACTAGTCAAGAATTCAGGAACTGTACAAAGAAATGGACATTCAGCTATACAAAATCTAATCCTTGTGGGAAGGATGGTGCGGACAATAACAAATCTAATGAAAAATGTGACAATATACTACCTGTCAATCTGAGAATATAAAGATATATCTCTACAGAGAGAATACTTAACTCCAATGCAAGCACTTAATGAAAGATGAGTGAAAAGTGAACTAACAGGTGTGCTCTCTATTGTAACTTTGTAATACCTCATCTAATTTGAAAACGATATGGCAATTTGCTTTTGTGATATGATATGATATGTAATTTACTTTTGTTGTATAGCAGCTATAAATAGCAACTAATTTCTTTTTGGAGATTTTCTTTCTGTGCCTCCACTGAAAATGGGCTTTGACTCAACAGGACAATCGCAGTTAACAAATGAAAATAAACTAATAAATAAATAAACAAACAAAACAGCAAATATCAAAACACTGCTATTCCTTTATTGTTGCTGGAAAATTAAGTGAATGTTTTAGACTTCTATCGAGCCTATGCTGTCAAGTCACATTCACTCTTATACTGACCCCATGATCAGCCCATGCCACCTCAGAGTTTATTAGGAAAGTATGGACCAGAAGTAGAATCCTAGGCCTTTCTTCTGTATTACACACACTCATTGCATGCAAAGCCTAAGGGCAATTAGAATTACTAGTCCACCTACTGTGGGTATTTGGGATGTGAGATAAAAGAGGAGTACCTGCAGAAAACTCACATGAACACAGGAAGAACATGAAGACTCAGCAGAGAAGGCACCCCAACTGAAAAGGGAGAGCTTGCTGTGAGGTGACAGTGCTACTCACTGTGCCCCTTTGATGGCCAGATTTCAACTTAATAGGGAACAGAAAACACAGGAGACTGAAATTCTGCTTTAACAGAAATACAATAAAATATTTCCATTATGTAGGAAGGAGGGTAAGTAAGGTTTCAAGTTTAGAAAAAATATGAAGGCTGGACAGAAATGAAATATTTACTCTCTTATAGCCTTTTATCTCAGTCAGTGTAATCGCACAACATATTTATGTATTTGTTCATTCATTCATTTGTTAACAGAAAAACTTAACTGGTCCTTCTTGGACTGTTTTCAGCTAAGAGCAACATGCGTATGTTCAGGTTAGTGTAACCGGTCAAGCATCATGTTTTGGGAAATGGGAGGAAAACAGAGTACATGAACATAATGCATGTGTAATCAGGGAGAAGATGCAAAACCCCAAACAGACATGGAAAAGAGGTTAGTATCAAATTCACGATAAAGTATCGAACTTAGTGCTGACTCGTAATGGACAATATACATCAAACAGTAAAAAGGTAGATGTAATTATTATATCATTACTGGGCCACAGACATGGCTTTTGCTGTTAGGAAGCTAAAGTGTGTCACTGAAAGACATAATGTTAAAGACTACTGCACTCAGAGCAGAAAATGATAAAACTACAGTAATACAATAAAATAAATAAATTAGAAAAATAATATCAGTTACATGAATGTCAGTAAGAGTGAGTTACTTTCCATATAATTCTTAAAACTATACAATGCACCTAGAGCATTCTGTGATTTTAGTTTTCATGATGTTTGTTTTTAAGTGCTCACTGAAAGGCTTAACTAATTAATTGGCCCCTTCCTAGCCAATGAAAGTCACCCTGCTCAGCTGCTTATGTGTCAAATGCAGGGTCCCTGATAATATAACCAGGGGTTGAATATCAATATGTGTCTAGAACACACTCACTGATTATGGTTAATGTTGCAGTGATTTTCCCCTTGTCCCAACTGGCAATATTTTCAACACTGATTAAGTGCATGAGGTAAAGAATGAAGCCTCCTTCATGAGTAATGTGGAAGGGTTGTGTCACAAAGAAAATAGGCACCTTTGAAAAGCAGGTAGGTTGTTTTGTTTATCAAATGACTAGCCTTTGATGACCTGATATAGAGCCCCAACTGAGCAATGAAATTATTTCAGCTTGCTCCTGCTTCTCACATCAGCTGTGATATTACATTGTGATGAATCTGCATTTCTGTACCTTTGGACTTGGATGTCAGGTTTTGCACATTTGTACTACCCCTCAGCCACTGCTAAGAATTAGGCCAAGAGTTAGTAGATCCCACACCTTACTAGAGGCTGGCAAACAGGCCAAAAGTTACTGGATCCAGTCTTTCTGGTCAGCTGATCCAGATCTTGAATTCATTATTCGACCCTGGGTCACCGGCATCATATTCATGCAAAATGCTCCATGATAGTGGAGTTAGCTTCGTAAGAGTCTGTGATGGCATGTATTATGCTGCCCCACATAGATCACATTGTTTTCTATTACTTCAGCTATGTCTGCTTAATATTGTCATAAGTTAATATGAAAATTAAATTGTTTAAATATGCAAAAAAAAAAGAAAGCTGTAGCACTCAGAGAAGCATCCTTTCCCTAACCCTGTCTAGAGCAGTGACAATCTTAATGTAGTTTGACAGTACCTAACTGTGACGCTCATACATAATATTTCTTGTGGTGTACAACAACAACCTTTTATCAAGAAAATGAGCAAATTACATGCCAGTTATGCTGCTTACATCACAAATCACACAAAAAAATGGCGGCACCCTGTGTGGCTCTAGCTGTGTCAGCTCATTCTAGAGATATGTATATCTTGTCTTCTTTTGAACAGAAAATCTTGAAAAAATCAGTTTCTGCACTTCTAGTTGAAGGTACAATAACTTATATCAAACAGAAGTTACTAGAAATTAAACAGTCGACATCTACATGTTGCTGGTTGGATGTCTTGAAGTCTGCAGAGTATCTGGGGCCTATTACTTGCACAGAGCTACAACAGCTGGGTATTTTTAACTCTTCATACTCTAAAGTGCCTGAAACTGGTAGAACAGGTTTCTGGAATATGCTGGACAAGAAAAAAGAGAAAGAGATGTGAGAGAACAAAGAAAAGAGGTTGCAGAGCAGGTATTGATGTAAAGTTAAAAGCAACCCCCTACAACCCTGTACTAACAACTATATTGCTAGCTTAAGTGAGATCACTGGATAGCAAGATGGGCTACTTGAGAATGGAACTCTTCAACAAGAACAAGGTGAGAAATACTTGTTTATTTTGATTACTGAGACATGGCTGTTTGATAAGATAAACGATAGTACAGTAAACTTAGAGAATTTTATGCTGTTTCATGCAGACAGAAAACATACACTGTGTGGAAAGGCCAGAGGAGGTAGAGTCTGCATCTATGTTAAAGGAGAACTGCACCCCCACACTCAAAAAAGCATGTTTATTTAGGTTCATAGGTAGGTACTAGGCTATCTGCCCGAGGGCATTTATAAGCCTAGCCAGAGTGTGTCGGCTTTCGACGCCCCATTGATTAATTAACTGATTCTCTGTCAAGCAGAGCCAATGAAGTGATCCCAGGGGTGTATTTTCTGTTACCTATCCACTTGTCAAGGTTTCTCTTGAAGAGTGTTAGTGAGGGGATCTGCCTGATGTAACTTGGAATTTTGTTCCAAAACATAGGGAGTCTGTGTGACAGGAATCTATCCCACCAGCATGTTCTATTTATTGTTGTGGTGAGGTTTCATCATGGTTTGGTCTTTGCTACATTTTAACACCACTCTGGGACTGTTTACAGGTTTTTAAATATTTTTATACATAATTTCTGAGTCTGACCACATAGGGTCTGGCATCTTGAAGTGATCCTGATTGTTTAGTCTGTTTCTAGGTATCCCACAATGCAATGCTTGTCTGTAAAAAATTACATCACACAGGCCTCTTTCTTCCTAAAGCTCCTGTCACTGCATTGATTTTACATGCATAAACTGCTGTCTTTCAGTCAGTTGTAAGTAACATTTCATGCCGATCAATGACTACTTAAAACACAAACAGTGCAAATGCCACATAGTGCTTTTTACTGCTGCTTCTTTTTAGAATGGCTAAATTTCAGTCTTTTGTGAAGCTTGAATTATACTACTTTGACTCATCTCCCATCCCCCTTCATGCCTAACTTCCCTAGCTGTCAAAGTGCTAAGGGTAATTTGAGCTGTTACCTGTTGTGATTGACAGCTCACAGCAGGAGACTTGACTCGTACTGTTTCCTTGTTCTAGCCTGTGTGACATCTGTAATGTCACAGCTCCGTGGACCTTCTCATCTAGGGAAGGACTAGGGAGCTGTGACATGACAGCATGGGTGGGTTTTTAGGATGGTCATGATGATGTCAGTTTGGGGAGGGAATTGGCTAGAAAACTACCTGTATTCATTGGCCTTGATGACATCAGTGAATTGGAGACTGAAGCAAGCTTTTCAAAGGTGGGATAACAGTTTTGTGAAGGTGAAACCACCACAGTAAAGTAAGGAACTGTTCTAGTGGAGAGAAACAGTTGATTTAAAATAGTTTAAATGCTGTATTGTTGTTTATTCATAGCAGGGACTGTAAATAGGGAGAAAAAGGACAGAGAAGTTGAGCATTTAATAATAGAATCCCGTTATTGTCCTGTAAGAAAAGATGGTGCAGCAACTATGAAATCATACACTACTGTGAAAACTTACAGTTCCTCTCCATTAAATGTAGACTATTTTACTTGCCCAGGGAGCAGAATATGGTCAGTGTAACACTGGTGTATATCCCACCTAGTGCTAATACCACGGAGGCTTTAAATAAACTATGCAATCACATGGGTAAGCTGCAGAGCAAATATCCTGACTTTGTACATATGGCAGCTGGTGACATTAATAAAGCAGATCTCAAAGAAGTACTCCCACAGTACCATCAGTATGTGGATGTTCCTACAAGGGGTGATAATATCCTGGATAAGGTGTAAATAAATCTAAAAAAAGCTTATTAGGTAGTGCAACTTCCCCAAATGGGAAACTCTGCCCATTATACCATCTTGCTATCGCCAGCTTATAAACCTGCACTGGTTAGAGAGAAACCCACAAAGAAACAAATCAGGGTATGGCACAAGGGGGCTATGAGGCATTCCAAGGCTGCTTTGAAAGAACCGAGTGGGATATGTTCAAGGAGGCAGCCACAATGAATCAGCAGTTGAACATTGATGAATACACTGAGGTAGTGATGGCATACATTTCAAACTGTGTTTATGGGGTGACAAATACCAAGAGTATCAGTATTAGAGCTAACCAGAACCCATGGCTCACCCCTGAGGTATATGAGCTTCTGAAGGAGAGAAACGCAGCTTACAGGGCTAAGGACAAAGCAGGCCTGAGTGTAGCATGAGGTAATCTGAAGAGGGGTATAAAAGAGGCTAAGAGGGTGCATGGCAGAAAGGTATAGAGCCACTTTGAAGACGTGAAGGATGCAAGGAGACTATGGCATGGCATACAGGAGATCACTGACTACAATATCAAGTCAGCACAGTGAGAGGACAGCATCGAATTCCTGGACAGTTTGAACATCTTCGTTTGTAGATTTGAGGAAAGAAACAACAGGTTAGCACTAAAGCTATCCACTGATGAGAAGGATGCCATACTCAGCCTCAGCACAGAGGAGGTAAGAAGAGAGCTAAGAAGAGTGAACCCCAGGAAGGTTGCTGGCCCAGACAACATTAGGGAAAGTGTTAAAAGGTTGTACTGATCAACTATGCACGGTGCTCAAGGAAATATTTAACACCTATCTTGCCATAGTGAAAGTGCCCTCATGCCACAAGGAAACTAACATCACCCCACTACCTAAGCAAACCACTCCCTCCAGCCCTAACGACTACAGACCAGTCACTCTGACATCCACTCTTATGAAATGTTTTGGGTGGCTGATCAAAAAGCATCTTTCATCATGCCTACCTCCTGATTTTGACCCTCTGCAGTTTGTGTACAGAGCTAACTGATCCATGGCTGATGCCATATCAGTAGCATTACACATCTCCCTTCAGCATTTAGAGGGCAAAGACAACTATGTGAGAGTGCTGTTCATAATCTTCAGCTCTGCATTTAACACAGTGGTCCCAATGCAGCTGATAGCAAAACTGGCACATTTAGGAATCAGTAAACATCTCTGTAACTGGATCCTGGACTTCATGATTGAGAGACCACAGAGGGTGTGTTCAAGTAAGAACACATCAAAGTGTATCATGATTAACACCGGATTTCCACAGGGATGTGTTCTCAGCCCACTGTTATTCACCATCCTGAGCCATGACTGCTATGCTAAGCACAAGTTCAACCATATCATTAATTTGCTGATGACCCCACAGTCATGGGGCTCATCACAAAGGAGGACAAAAAGGATGTACAGAGAGGAGGTGGCATCTCTGATCAATTGGTGCAAGGGGAGCAACCTTGACTTGAATGTAAGCAAGACCAAAGAGATTATCATCGACTTCAGGAAAAGGAGAACAAACCACCCAGTGCTCAGGATCAATGGTGAGAGTGTGGAGAGGGTTATGAGTATGAAATTCCTATGTGTACACATATCAGAGGCTCTCCTGTGGTCAGAAAACACCAGACAACTGGTCAAGAAAGCACACTAACACCTCCACTTTTTAAGAAGGCTGAACAAGGCTAAGCTTCCTCCTCATTTTCTCTCCCCCTTCTATAGAGGTTCAGTAGACAGCATCCTCACCTGCAACTTCACAGTGTGGTTTGGAAGCTGCACAGTTACAGAAAAGAAGATGCTACAAATAGTGGTGAGGGTTGCAGAGAAGGTAACAGGTTCCAGTCTTCCATCAATATAACATTTTTATTCTGAAAAAAGCATCCAAAAGGCCACCAAAAATAATACAGGACAACACGCATCCTGCACGTGGACTATTTAACAATCTGGCATCGGGCAGGAGATATTGCAACATCCTCTGCAGGACTACAAGATTCTGGAACAGTTTCTACCCTACAGTGATTAGATTTCTGAACTCGGCCAATATTCCCAGGGGGTCTGGACACATAATAATTAGTCAATGTTTATTTGTGCAATACATAAATATATTCCAAGTAAGTGCAATATGTATTTATTATATCTATAGTCAGTATTATTTAACCCACTCAAGTGCAATATTAGACAAATAACTTAGGCATTGTTCAATCTGTAGTGTGTTTTGTATTACTTTAAATATGGTAGTTAATTTAACTCAGGGGAGGGTATTTTTTTCGTATATGAATGTTGGTAAATGTCTCTGCTCTTTCTTGCATGCATTGGGGTAATATTGTATTTGTTAGCTATGTTTATTCCTCTACTTATAGATGTTGTTTCACTTTCCTTTGTATCTCAAGAATTGAGATGATGTACGAAATTTTATTTAGGCTACATGTGTAGTTCTAAATGACAATACAGTTTACTTTGACTTTGACTGTCATATAGCTTGATGGCAAAGGCAAAGCAGCATAACAACATCTGAGATGCCACTGGCACAAGATGAAACATCCATGCACACAAATAAATAAATAAACAAAAAAATGAAGTAAATAAAATACTATAAATGATAGCCAAAATCTGCTTAATGTCAAACAAAAGAACCCCAGTTGATGAACTAGCTACAGCGGAAGCTTGTTGTAACTAAGTCAGAAAAATCAAGAATTGCATTCACGTTCTGTCAGCGAAAGTACTATTTCCACAGAACAGATTTGAAAGATGCAAGTTAGAAAAAAACTCAATGCTTAAAAATACAAAAAAAGTATTTTTATCTAAATTCCAAACACCGTGCACTATAGAGGAATAGAGCCTATCATAAAAAGCTTTACTATGAAATTATACTTCAAAACACAAATACAAATAATCATGATTTCAACTGTAAAGCTCTTGTAGTCAAAAATATTTGCATACACTTCTTGAATTATAATTTCCTGATAAAATCATCTAGGTTAGCCCTTATCCTCTTCTATTTTTAGTTTCACAACTTCAGCCTGTAACTACTAAAGTGACAAGTAGGAAAGCTCAGTGTAGTACACCTGTTCACTTAATTTATATAGTCAGGTCAGCACCGTACATTTGTACATTAGTTGCTTATGTACATTAGAAATAATATAGGGGATTATGATGGGGTTTCCAGACATAACCAAATTGTGCTCATGACATAAATGTCAAAGAAATTCACCTTATAAACAGAGAAAAGCAGTACCACAGTATAAATTTGTGCCAAGATGTGTCGTTGAATAGAATCAAAATGCACAGTTTTTTGTTATTTTCTTGTGAACATTTGTTCAGTTATCAGGTTAAAGAAAGAGTCCACCTGTTCTACTCTGCCTTGACCTAATTTTTACAGTTAACTGCTGTTTTGTGTAGTAGACTTTTCTCAAAACAGACCATCAGTCATAAACTGGTGTCATGGGAATGTGAATGAAGACTGTTCAGCTGAGTTTTGTTAAGTATTATACCTGAAGGAGCAGAGTATTAACACTGAAAAATGTGACTTGCTTTCTTTTTTGAAGGTTATTCAAGATCATGTATCAGTAATGACATTACCAGCTAACTATATCATCTTGTACAGATACAATCTGCAAACAATTCATATTTGTTGTTGTGAAATTTTCTAAACCAAGCCGCATATTTTATTTAGATTTCCAGTATTACTAAGAGTTCACATTCCATCATTGGGCTCTGTTGGATACATTTCCACAGTTCTGAGTGCTGAGTTTGCATTCCAAAGGATTGATGAAGATAGTCTCTTACATGCTATAAAGCTATTTTACAGGCCTGAAGCTGAACTGAGTGATGGACTAAAAGTGCAGCCTTGGGCATACCATAAAAACAACAGTCGGCAGAAATAAGTTACCTGATGCCTAATTTCTTTGATGAAAAATCTGGTATGGCATCTCTTTTTATTTTACAGGCATCATAACTAAATTTTTTTCAGAGTTCCGTAACTTTGCACCAGCTACAACAAGTGGCAGCAGTGAGGTGACAAAGGGAGGTACATGTAAGATTCTCACTTCCATTGTAATACAGTTGTGTCATATACTTATTCTGATCTACCCTATGATGGCCAAAAGGTGTTTTAGAGGTTTTTACCTGCTTACAAATGGAGGAACAGCACTGACAAAATCACCTTCATAACTGGAAGCATCATCATTCATTAAGAAGTGACATAAACACCTAAAATGGACCCATAATGCAACAGTACTTTTAGCATTTCATTTCCTCGAGTGTTTCTGCCCCACTCATCTTAATAAATTTTAAATATTTTCTGAGTACATCACTTACATCAAGAAACATGATCCCCTGACAGTGGGTTCATCTAAACAGAAAAGCAAAATATGTGGCTTTTCTACTCACAGGTCTGGAAACTATGAAGTTTGTGGCTACACTGTATATTTTGCTGTCCTGGCTCCTCACACAGTCTTTGAATTACCAGAGGCATGTGGAAACACAATGAGACCCAGATAAACTGATAACAATGGGGAAACAGATACTGCAGACAAAGTACAGCTTCACCACAAAACTTTTTTCATCATATCTTGATACCGGCATAATTGTATCAGTAGGAGAACACCATTATTTATCTCATGTTTAAACTCGAAAATGGCTTGATAGGGGACTGTCATATTGATGTTATTAGCCAGCCAATCTTCTTCCCACAATGCAATATGTGTTTTCATTATACAAAGTTGGTAAATGTAGTTTTGTCTGCATCTAAGCTGCAGTTGTCATACTCAGAAATTCTGCTTTCTCCAAGTGTCTGTGGAAAAAGCGACCATATACAATAATTTTTCCAAGAATCACCATGAATCTTATTAGAAGCAACCTAATAAATTATTTTTTTCATCACCTTTAAATATTGTTCTAGAATGAGCTGCTGAGCTACTTGGTTTTGTCAAATCTCCATTTTAAACTGAGGTATCAGCTAGACTGTCAGTGACATTTTATACTTGAGAAGTTATCAGTGTTTCATATATTCTTTATTGAACATTTATAAATGTGAAAGCAATAACCAAATTAATTTTGTTAAGACTGGCCCCAGGATTCAGCAAGCGCAGCATGGTGTGCAGGAATAGTGCAAGAGCTGCTGAAGGCAAGATGGCTGACGTGAGATCCAGGAATGAGATCCTGAAAGTGCATGAGTGCTCCTGCACTATTCCTGCATGGACACATCCCCTGTATGCTAATTACCTCATTTGCTGGTGAAAATCATGCAAATGAGGTGAATTAGCAATCCAGGAAGCAGGCAGATGTCTGTGCAGGAAAAGTGTAGACTGCAAAAATGTATTCAGCCAGTAGCTGAATACATTTCTGCAAACTACAAAATGGAGGCATGACAGCTCATAAAAAAGCATGTATTATAAGGGTTAGGCATGCCAGTGGCCAAATATATGGCCATAGGCATGAAAACTAGTTTCAAAATTATAAAAAATAACTTTTGTTTTTGGCTGATTTCGGTCATTTAAGAGTAGGGCAGCGGTGTGCAAACAGGATCGGCCTGAAAATAATAAAAAAGCTGGAAATAAGCTTTTAAACCAAAAATCATCATTTTGCCATCATAGTCAATGGCATGCATAACACAACAAGACCATGGAATAGTGGTTGCTAAGGGGGAAGGCTGTGTCGGTTTTGTAACCATGCATTAGCAGTCAGTTCTATGCAAATGAGGGGAATGATACTGAATCACAGATTTCCCCTCAGTGCTAGCTTGCACCCAACCATGTAGGTGCAATAACACCATGGTGTAAGCCTAAAAGCTAGATGACCTCATGAGGAGGAGTGTCATGACTGCTGTAAGCTTATTGGAGCACAGTGGCCCGTGTTTGCCCTTAGCTAAGCACAGCTAAGGAAGGGGGTGTGTCTGAAGCTGCCTAGCAGTGTTTACATTGCCTAAATGGGTGTGAGCACCGTGCATCAGGTTTTAAACAAACAAAAAAAAAAACAGGAAATAGCAGCTCCGTTCACATCTGAGCACTGGGTTTGCGCGGCACACCTCAGGGCTTAAACAGCAAGGCAGTGGGACGGGAAAACAGCAGTGGGAAGATAATTAAGGAGAACTAGCATAGCTGACAGGTGAAATGTATCAGAATCAGCCAATTACACAGGCAGCAGCCCAGCACACTACTATAAACTATGCAAACACCTTTCACTCTGGTTTTTCCCACAAACTCTACACCACCGGTGTACACAAACGGGGAAATTTTACCTAACAAAACCAACAAAATGATAGGGGCTGCTGTCGCTCTCATAGGTTCATAGATGTGTACTAGGCTAATGGCCCTGGAGCCTTTACAAGCCTAGCCCATAGGATTACCCTGGTATTGTGCCATCCAACTTTACTTCCTAGTGCCTCTGTCGAGTAGAGCCACTGGAGTGATCCCCGGGGTGAATTTTCTATTTCCCATCCACTCATCAAGATTTCTCTTGAAGAGGACCAGTGAGGTGCTCTGCTTGACATATATGGGAAGTCCATTCCATGGCATGGGCAGTCTCTGGGTTATGAACCTTTCCCTCCAGCATGTTCTGTTCATTGTGGTAGTGAGGTTGAGGTCTCTGGAGTGTGTGGTGCAGAGGGATTTTGATTACTTTAGATGTAGCATTTCTAACAGAGCTGGGTCAGCCATGGCTTTGTAAGTCTAGCAGAGATCACTTATAAGTAGGCGGTATGATACAGAGAATAGTTGGAGTTTTTTGAGTCTGTCCATATAGGACAAGTGTTTAAGGCCTAGGATCCTCTTTGTGAGTTACTTTTGTGGCCTCTCCAGTTGTTACAGGTATCTAGTGAGGTACATGCCAAATGGGGCATTGTACTCGATGATTGGCCTAATGAGGGAAGAGTAGAGGGAGACAATGACCTCTTTCTTCCTGGATGCAAAACCCTTAGTAATGAGATGTGCCACATAGATGGACTTTCTGACCACATTGGCAATGTGGTGGTCAAAAGAGAGGTTGCTGTCAACCTGTGTTCCCAGATCTCTTATAACACCTTCGGTGTTCAGTGGTCTGCCATCAATGTGGTAATTCAAAGGAACCGGGTTTTTCCCAAAGGGGATGAAGACACATCTTTTGGCATTGAGCTTAGGGCCATGGTTCTGACACCAGTCGCTGGTCTCATTGAGGACTTTCTGTAGGATGTCAGCATCACTTGGGGAGTTAATAATAGCTCTCATCTTATAATCATCTGCGTCCTTTGGCAGCCAGAGTCCCTTCATGTTGGCCTGGACTTCAGAGAAGTAGATACCAAACAGGAGAGGACCCATACTGAACCCTGTGGGACTCCACTCGTGACTGGTCAGCAGTCTGACTTGGAGTCAGTTACTTTCACGCTGTGGGTTCTATCTTTGAGCCAGTTTGCAACCCACCTAGTGATATAGGTGTTGATGCCTAGCTTAGAAAGTCTTTCTATGATTCCTGAGTTGGGAATGGTATCAAAGGCCTTGGCTAGATCAAGGCAGGCTGTACGAACCACCTTAACTTCATCCACAGCTCTGGTGACTGACTCAAGTCAACCAAGTTGTGCAGGTATGATCTACCCTTCACAAAACCAAACTGTGTAGGATCCAGATTTTGGAGATTCCCTATATCCTTGTTTATTAGGTCCATGATGATGTTTTCCATAGCTTTACATATCAGACTCGTTAGGCTAATGGGGCGATAGTTCCCGGGGTCTGTAGTCAATCCTCCTTTGTGGAGAGGGATGACTATAGCACTGCACTATTCAGTGGGGACAAAGCCTGAAGTGAGGCTGTGATTGAACAGGGCACACAGGTGAGGTACCAGTTCACTCTGTAGTTCATGTAGAACACAACCAGGGATACTGTCAGGTCCCATAGAAGCTGTATTCCTGGCCTTGGACAGTGCTGTTTTAACCTGTGCAGCAGTAATACTGGGTGCCTGGCAATCAACTGGTATTGTGATTGGTCCTTGTGGGGGGGGGGGGGTAAAGTTAGCACTGAATCTGTTCACCAGTATATTTGCAATATCTCTTGGCTCGGCATAGGAGATACCATTGTGCAGTAGCTCAGAGCAAATCTGGGTATTGCCATGGAGATTCTTTACATAACTATAGAAGGCCTTGTGGTTGTCTTTACTATGTACTGCAATTCTGTTTTCATAGCTAGCTTTAGAGGATTTGATGAGGGATCTCAACCTTTTGCTGAGGCTGACAAGGGAGTCTTTCCAGTCTTGGGACTTCACCTTATTCTGCATCAGTTTCCTCCTTCTGTTGTAGAGTTTGTTTATGACAGGGGACCACCAGATTCGCTTCCTTTTTTGAGGAGAGCATCTTAGTTTTATTGGATATGGTGAGATCCATGCATTTGTGTACGTGTTTGTGCAGTGCATTGGTGTATGAAATGGTGGTCATGCAACTATTCTCCATTTGCATGGGTGCCATGAAATTAGCCACCTCTGTTTTCAGGAGCCCAAAGTTAGTTTTGGAGAAGTTTTTCATGGTGGTTACCTTTGTTGGGAGGGTGGGAGGGATGTGGATTTCCAAGGTGAGTAGCTTGTGATCATAAATCAATATATGTGGAAGAGGCTGAGGGTGATAAGGATGAGAATGCTGACGACCAACCCATAGTGAGGAGAAGTTGAAAAGTTTACAGACCCAGAGTAATCTACCAGGGGCTACATGAGCTGGAGATAGTGGAGTGCTATAGGGTGGACAGGGACCTCCTACAGCAAATTGTTGAGCTGTGCCGGCCACACCTCACACACAGAACCAACAGAGGGGGAACCCATCCCAGTGGATACCAAGGTATGTATAGGCTTAAGAATACTAGCCACAGGTACCTTCCAAAGGCCAACTGGGGATATCATGGGGATCTCACAGGCATCAGCATCCAGGGTACTCTTTACCCTTTAGATGTGGCAGGCATAGGAGTGGGAAAAAGCACAGGAATAAACAATATGGAAAGCTTACTTCAAACATTGATAACACGGTAGATGAATATTATAACATTCACAATATTTCCTCTGTAGAATTAACAGAGGGGCAAAAGTAATTTTTAAATAAAGGATTAAACTATGTTCCTGTTTTTTTGTTGATGAGGATGTTATGGTTAATGATGTTTTGGCATTCTGTTGGAGACTTAACCTTAGATTAGTTTTTGATCATAGGGAACAATCTCAAGGATCTACTGATTTTAGGTTTCAGAAGTCTGAATTTACACCCCCGATTAACAAATGTGTATCTATTTTTCAGCAAGCAGTAGTCAAAGATCTACATTTTAAACTGTGCCAATCTAGAATGGTAAGTCATAACTTGTCAGTTTGTGAACAAGAGACCTTGACTAACTTGAGAAGCAACACAAATATAGTTATATTACCTGCAGATAAAGGTGGAGCAGTGGTGATTATGGATTCAGATTATTGTCTGGCTGAGGCAAATAGACAGCTGTCTAATGCCAAGCATTATATGCATATGCCATTGGACTCCACTTCCAGTTTTAAGAGGGAAACTGATGCTTTTCTCAAACAGGCTGTTGAACAGGGAATTATCAAGGATTTGGTAATGCAACACCTGATGGTGGGGGATCCCAAAAAACACCTTCTATATTTGTTGCCTAAAATACATAAAAGTTTAGATAAACCACCAGGCAGGTCTATAGTTTCAGGTTTAGGATCTTTAACAGAACCATTGTCTGTTTTCCTGACACTTTACTTACAACCACTATTGAAATCAATAACAGCAAGGATACAGGATACCACGAAATTTTTAAAAATAATATCAGATACACAACTGGAACCGACTTGGTTGTTATCTATGTTGGATGTAAAAGCCCTATATACCAATATACCCCATTGGGCGCATTTGCAGACACTTCAATATTGGTTAGAGAAGGCAGACATATACCCAGTGGGTTTCAATACATTGTTAGTGTGTATGGCTGAACATGTTCTATCTAAAAATGTTTTTTATTTTCAAGGGGAGTGCTACTGGCAGACACAGGGTGCAGCAGTGGGTGCGTCCTTTGCACCCATATATGCTGACTTATTCATGGCGTACCTGGAGGAACAGTTGATTTATAATGATACCTATAACATTTTTCTGGACACGATAGATATTTGGAGGTGATTTTTGGATGATTGTTGGTTGGTATGGCTAGAGGACAAACAATATCTCTTGGAATTTGCACAGTATCTGAATGATAACAAGTGGAGGATAGAATTTACTCTTAATTGTGAATCCAAACAAATTAATTTTTTGAATGTTATGATCATCAGGAATCCTGATAATACCCTTAGAACACAGGTCTTTAGAAAATATCCTTGTTGTTTGCATCTAGCCTTCATCTGTACCACATCATCAAAAACATACCCAGATCTCAGTTCTTACGTATCAATGAATTTGTTCAATGCAGGATGACTATGAATCTTTTCAGCAAGATCTGACCTGTAGATTTCGGGTCAGGGGTTACAAACAGAATGATATTGTGTCTGCCAGTGAATGGGCCTCAAAACAAGATTGGTCACAGTTGTTAGAGTATAAAATGTAACACCTAGGGATAACTTGAATACAATCAGGTTTGTCACGACTTTTGGACATAACATCAACATGGTTAGGGATGTGGTTGCTCAAAATTCAAAGACACTATTGGCTAATGAAGACGTGTCCCAGATTTTAAACCACAGGTGCCAGTTTTCTTTTCATAAGGGGCAAATACTGGAATCATATTTCTCACACTATAAGCATGGTAGAAACTGGGGTCCTTCCAGCTATCAACTGACGATAACTTGTTGGGTTCATTTCCATGTGGCCACTGTTCATTTTGTAAGCTCATGTATAAATTTCATTCTTTTCTAGTAAGAACACCAGTCAGGTTTATGTTATAAAATTCTTTGCTAACTGTGGTTCTTACTGAGTTATATAGTTGGCCACTTGCTCCTGTTCAGCATTTTATATAGGTCAGACGTCCTGTCCCTTACGTATTTGCATGTCTGAACACTACAGTGATACATGTAACAAGTGACTAACTAATGCTCTATATAGGCATTGTATTTCTCATAATTCTGCCATATTTTATTTTGTAATTATTGACAAAATCCAGGGGGAACGAAGCAACAAACTTGGTTGGAATTCTATTCTAAATAAAAAAAGAAAAGTTGGATAATTAAGTTAGGGGGTCTTTTTTCTCCGGGTCTTAATGACCAGTTATAATTATGTGTGTAATCAAATTATTTATTTTCTCAATAAGGGAAATGATGTAACAGGAAGAAGGATCCAGTTTATTCATTATTTCAGGATATAAATGTAAGTGTGTGGTTACTGCTCATATACTGTTTTGTCACTGAAGAAGGCAAGAATGGTGAAACCGGTATGATTATGTTGCTGGAGCCACTATAATTGATTAAATTACATGTGTGCTTGATACTCTATGGTGCTAGCTGCTATTTTGAACTAATATGTGCAGTGTGTCCCTACCTGCAGGCCTCTGACTTGCAAAACTGGGTAGCAGTTCATTAACTAGAAGTAACCTATGCAGATTTGGATGCATTACTCAGTCATTACTTGCTGTCTTCACAATAATGTAATTGAACTGCAACACACAACTGGATTTGAACCCAGGACTGTGTGTGGCAAAATGTACTGCAAGCAAGGCATTTAAAAGACTGTGCTATTGAGTCACTATAAAAGCATGTGTATTTGCAAGATATATGTGCACATATACAGGCTATTACAAACATTTCTACATCCATCAGTATGTGCATAGCTTTATATGGTTGTAAGTCTGCACCAGGGCCCCAGTTGTACATGTAGTTTACTATTAGTGCCTTAGCAGGTGTCTTTACAGAAGTTGCTGATAAAAGGGCACATATACCTGTATCACAGGCCTCACTTACCTCCATTATTATGTCTTTGGCTGTCTACTGGTGTATTATTGCACCAGAGTCCAAGGTACACTCCCATTTTTCCCATTAGTTTTTATTTCAGTTACATGCCTAATGACTGTATGTGGCAATCAGTATGTTTTGCTGGAAACAGCTGTTTTAAGTCAGATCTCTGTGGTGTGGTGGGTTAATGCAGTGGGCTGTAGATTAGAGGGGCCCAAGGTTCAAAACTAGGCAGTCGTGTTTCTTTTGTACATATGTCTAACAATGCCATAAACGCATTTAATCATTAAAGCTCATTTAAGGTTAGCTAAGCAAAGTGGCACGGTTCACCATACTGTGCCACTTCACTCAGTTCTGCGTAAATCCGTACTAAAAAAATATAAAGAAAAGAAAAAGTGGTTGATAGGAAAGTGGTGAAATTGGGGCAAGCAGGGGGAAAAACATAGTGAAAGGCAGTTAGGGATGTGCAGGAAGGGTGTAGGAAAGAACCATAGCTATCCATATCTTGTACACCAACAGCTGTGCATTTTGACAGATTTTGTAAATGAATTTGGACTCTCAAACCCCAGAGCGAGGGGTGAGGACAACATAACTGTGTTGTCAAACCAATTAGACCAGATTAATGGTGTCCAGTGGACACGTGTGCGACATGGAGAGCTATGCATGGCATGATTTTTTTTTGTGGGGGGGACGATATTTTTACGGGGGGACCGGTGCCCTTTTTTTTTGTGAGAGCGGAATGCAGTGGAAGGGACATAGGCATATGCAGGGAGGTAGGTTGGGTAGGTGAGGATGTGTTTGCAGACAGACAAGACAGAAAAGACAGACAGATCAGCAGACAGTCAGTGTGCGACACATGAGGGAGTAAACAACTTGGATGGGGTGGGTGTTGTGGAACCCAAATCACGTGTGCCTCCAGACTGCAGTAGCAGCATGACTCACATCCACACCCATGGGACAGTCAACACTGCTCCTTCATTGCCCAGGGGTGGCTGTGCTGGAGGCTGGGTGCCAGCGAGTCTGCTCCACCAGGTCAGCCAATGTGCTCTCAGTCTGGCACAGGCAGTGTTCATAGCTACAGTGAACAATCCTGCACATCCATGATTGGCAGTTGATCCTGGGTGACTGCAGCCCTTCTGCCACCGCTCCCAGGGGAGGCCGGGCCCCATCCCTGAGGTAGTTCCACCTGATGCCACAGGTGGTACAGAGACAGCAGAGGGGGGGGTCACCATCGGCCTGGGTCCCAGATGTGCTAGGCCCGGTGCCACGGCCAGTTGAGGCAAGGTAGGAAGATCACCAGGAACCAGCCTATCCCGATATGCTGTGGTAGTGGAGGTATTGCAATAAGTATAGGTTAGTTATTAACAAAACATTGTTAGTAATAACAACATGGTAGAACATTGGAAATAACACAATTACATTTCAATGCATATTATGTGAAACACAACAATAAACAACAGAACAGTTAGTATAACAGCATGCCAGTAACAGTTACATCTTAAGGCCAATAAAATAGGTAATTTAACAAGATATGTTAATACGCATCCATTATAATACATAACAATAATAAAACACATGCCCCAAAAAACAGTTAATGTAACAACATATGTTAATAGTAAACTATAACCAATGAATAACAGTAATAAATAAATTAAGATAAGGGGTGGGGAGAGAGAGAAAATCAGTCCATTAGTAACATTGCAGCTTACTTCCTTAACAACAGTGCTACTATCTACTCTATGGATCTGTATTTTCTTTATGTACAGTGAGTACAAGTCTCCTGTAGCTGATGTAGCAAGTACATATCTCTCAAGCTATATACATGGGACAGTATGGGCCAAATGGTAACAACTGTGGGTACACACCTACACAGAACATTTGCACGTCAGGCGGACCTATATAAATACCAAGGTGTTTTGTTGGTTGAAATGGTGATACTTTGCAATCTAGGTACTCATTGCCATGGTATTCCTGTAATAGGTGGATTACGCACTATTAATTATATAACGCAAAATTGTGACACTTATGCGACATGTATGTGTACAGTACAGACACTAAATAGCAGTCATGCCTTGGTTGGCAGGCATGGAAATAGAGCCCAATAGCAGTGACTGCAGGAGATATCTGCATGGAATGTATTAATCGACTGCAGCAACTTTTAACAGACACTCCATGCATACAGCCATACCAGGATTACACATATTATTTCTGACTGCACGTTGCTGATTTTTCACATTCTTGTTAATGATTTTAACAGTCTGGGAAATCTAAATACACAATTATCTACCCATAATATGGGCTACCTCACCCATTTTCCTGTGGTTCCTGTGGAGACAAAATATGTGAGCATTGCGTGACTGCTACTGTAATATGTAGTGTTATATAGCACTGGATTCAAACCCTGGTCTGTGTGAGGCAAAATGTACTATATACAGAGCATTTAACAGACTGAGCTACTGCATCTAGGCTGATTACTGAGTGAGTGATATTTGCCTAGAGCTTACCTGGAACCAAAATATGACCTGGCAGTACTACTACATTGTTATACTAGACTACAGTGACAGTAGAACACACATGCATGAAATACATGCATAACACATATAGTAGGTCACTATATATCAGTATAAACAATGCTGGTGTACACAATTTATTGTTACTGGGTTAAAATTTCTGTGAAGTCAACAAACAATATCAGTTCATGGAGTGGGCTACTTCACCCATATACCTTGATTACCTGATGTCTGTGGATGACAGAGACTTATGTGAACAATATTGACCTAGAGACAGCCTTAAATGGTACCATATGAGTTAAACAAAGCAACTGGCAGCCATTACATTTGCATTCTACAGCTATTACAGTGTTATACTTGACTGCAGCACCTTACCTTACAGCCTGAATGTATACAGCTGTACTGTAATGGTTACAACAACACAATCCTGATGTACACCATTTTCTTTGGTGGTATTGGTATTGTTTCATGTTTTATTGCAGAAGAGTTGGCATTATTCATTTCTTGTAATACAGGTCTAATTGCACATTTATTGCACTACAGACTTTATTGTATATACTTTAATGCAGTTAATGCTTCACTCTTTCTTGCTTATTTCACTACAGTTAGCATAATACATCCGTATTCACCACATTCACAGAACAACCTGGACAGGTGCCTGCAGTCCGACTCAATATTGCAAGGTTTCTCTTTTGCAGCTGTTGGGAGAGAAGCACATCATTATGCATACCAGTTTTGCAGACATTCAGATTAGATATTGGTGAAACAGAAGTAAAATTACTTATGTACTTGTGGGTCATTCCCTGCTCGAGCTTCTTGGACCCAGGTGTCCAAGAGTTCCCCTTTCTTTGTTTCAGGTCATCAAGGTTGTGACGACACTGCTAACCTGTGTGGGAGATACCAGTCACACTGGTGAGTTCTCTAGCCAGCTGGTCCCACGCCTCTGCCTTACACTCTGAGCCCTGGAAACTTCCCTGCAGCAGCTGGTCTTCATGTTTTTAACTAGGAGTCCAACCATGACCCTGGACTCTAGAATGCCCCAACACTGTGCTAGAAAGCACAAACCTTCAACAACACCAGCCATAGTACCCATCAGAGGAAGAACTTCAATGGATTCTGCTGTAATCCCACCTGCTTAGCTTAATATAGACTGTTTTCCTACATTTACATGTCATTGGGCAACATTAAAAAAAATACTGTGTTGCTTAGCACCACACAAACCAGCAAAGCTGAACTGAGAAGCAAGAAAACTCGCAGAACCATAGTCTTAGCTAGGCTTAGCAGTGTGCAAACCAGCCAAGTAGAGCCGAGAAATGCAAAAACATTGGCAGCTGTTATCATGTTTATGCTGCATTTAGCAGGTCTAAGCAGGTCTTTGCAGTGCTTAGCAGAGAGCAGCTGAGCCATATATCAAATTAGTCTGCAACATTTGTATATTGAAATAAAATACTAATTTCCATCCCATGTATTCAAACCCTGGACCTACTATACATGAAGCTGTCACTCTACACATTTAGCTACATTGATATTAAGAAATTCACTATACCTTCACCTATACCACTGAACTACTGTACATATAAGGAGTGCTGGGCTCACAAACATGCTTAAATACACTTAAACATCACATTTAAATAAATAATTAATGACATCCTGTTTCTATTTTGAGATGTCTGGCAGGTGTCTGCTGTCTTATCTGTGGCTGCTGCTTAGCATTGCTGCACTCTGTGCCACAATAATAACAAAACACTACCACAGGGAATTGAGTCCCTTACTCCTCTATGGATATGGCTATCACTACACCACTCCTTGCACTGATTCAATAACCGTGTTCCTCAGCTCTTCCTTGGCAATGCGCCATTATTAATATGCATGGCCTGCTGGTACTGTGCGGAATGGGGAATCGTGTACACAGACATGGTAACATTCAATGTAGGCTCTACACTGTGCCTACACAGATTTTATTAAATCCTGGGGCTCATCTTTTCTATCATGTTTACACCCAATAACCTGCAAATTTTGTTAAACACAAGTATATCACTTCCTACACACATTTGCAAAAATGTATTTATTGTCACATAACCTACATGTTTGATTAAATGCTTTGCATTTTCTTTTTACATTCCTGCATTCATACCTGGTAAGCAAGCCTTTATTTCTAACTGCATGGTTGCTTCTCATTCCTTGTTGTATCCCTCATGGCTTCTGAGCGAATTGCATTTACTTTTACTTTACTATTTTACTCCAAAATTCATCTTTACATCACCAATCACAGTTTTAATCTTAGAGGCTTCCAATTCCTCAGCAAGCCATTCCAACTTTATATTTGCAATTTTGCTGACTCAGTGCATATTCAATGCTTATTTAGTGTCAGGTCTACTGCTTTCAAGAGCCTACCTCTTATATAGACATTTTAATGACACACACAATTAAATCATGTACGTCCTCACAGTCTTTCATTTAGTTCTTTAACTCAATCAAGTAAGTATCTATAGTTTCCTGTCTCCTCTGATTCATTCTGAAGAATAATAGCAAATGGAAAATATTTAGTTTACATTAAGCTTGAAAGTTTGTTTCTACTAAGTTGTTATCTTCTCCACTTTGAGGTTAAAATGTTAAAATACCTTTATAGGTTACATAGTGCTCTTTTTCTCACTTGTATGCAATTCCACTTACATCATGATATAGCTCTTACTGCTGAATTCAAAGCTTCCAGTCTTAAGACAAGTTACAGCACAACTCAGAGACACTGGCAGTTGTAGCAGATTAATTCCGAGTGAACATTTGACTTGTAGTCATACAAAAATGAAAATAAAGTGGTGGCTCAGATTTTTTGTGAGTCAAAAGTATGTGAGATTTTAAGTACAATTCAAAAAGCAAAAGTCATTTGCCACTTTATTGTTAAGATGTGAAACATATATGTTAGCAGTTATATCAATGAAAAATAAAAATACTTCCTGCTATTTCATGGTGATGACATAGTCATCATATAACTATTCAGAATTGTCCTTTTGCCCTTCTTTCTTTTTTTAAAGTTGAAGTGTGAATATACATCAGAGATGACTTTCCTGATGTCATTAATTTAACTGTTTCCTGACACTGTGCATTATACATTTGTTGAAGTAGTTTAAGGAAAGCTTAGAATGGAGAAATGAAAAATACAATGTAAATTCAGTTCAGCAACTTTACTGTAAGTGCTGAAAGACTGTCAGTTGTGTGACATGTTTCCCCTTATGATTATCCCAATTCTTAAAGCCATTCTCAACACCATATCCTGCATACCAAACCTTCTAAGGCATGACAGCTGAAGTGGGAATAATTATAAGAATGTCATCTGCGAACAGATTAACTGCAGCTAAACTCCATAAACTAGGTACCCTGAAGCCCTGGCCTTCTAGGACCTCTTACTGTTAATGTACAAAGGTTCCTTGGCAAACAACAGGAAAAGTAGACAGCCTTATCTAGTTCCACAGTGAAATTAAAGACTCCCGGAGTCCTAGCTCCATATTTGACTTAACCAAAAGAACTGTGGTAAAACATCTTCAATATAGCAATGAATGAAAGTGCTAAACCAATATCCTCATACACTGCAATGATGTGGGATCAAGCCTGCCATTCAAAGATCTTTTCTTTTTCAATTCTCAAGATCACCATAGGAGTACTGAGGCTACTAGGGCATGCCAGTCTCCCTGCCTAGTCTGTCTCATATAAAACCTAACTGGCACAATTGCACTCAAAAGATATAAGCTTTCCCAGGAAAATGCAAAGTTTATAAAGTACGATAAGAAAATGTAATGGAAATGGTGCAATACATACTGATGTTGTTCAATGGGTTTCATCACCAGAGAAAAAGTACATGCACCAGAAATCAGGATGCTGCGCCCCAGAGCAGCAAACATGAAAGTTAACCACTTCCAGCAAGCATGCCATTGCCCGAGGTAGTAATAACTTATACAGCTCACCTAGTAGGTCATGTAGACCTTCACTGTCACCTGAAAATTAGAGGTCAGGGCCTCATTTTACCCTTCTGTTAAACAATTTAACGGTACATCAGACAGAAAAAGACTTTATGAGGTCTTCACTGCAAAGCTAAAATGAGGCAAAAATCTTACTGAAATGATCATAAAATGACTGTCCTACAATGTGTAAGGAAAAACTTATCCAGTGCTGAAATTAATAAAGAACTACTCTTTGATGAAACAAATAAGGAACTAAACATTACTCATCCTTGACATCAATTTCTTCTCTCACACTAAAATTTATTCATGTGGGTGGTGTTATAACACTGTCATCTGATTCTCTCAGCTACAACAGTGACCTTAACATTCACCAGTTGCTGCTCCCTTGCCTTAACTGTCACAGTGAATGATGTATACTCCATCCCCAAAGCTCTGCTCCAGTTTACCCAGTCGGGATAGCAAACCATGTATGCTTTGTAATGATGTTCTGAACTTGCCTACAGTCCAAAGTCCAGAACCTTTGATGTCATGAAAGCATTTAAAGACATCCCATGAGATATCACTAGGTGTTATAAATATCATACAGTCAATTCCAAAAATGATGGCCCAACTCCTCTAAAATCTCCTGAAATCCAAACATCTTAGGTTGCTCATCCCCTCATGTTTAATAAGAGAAATAGACTGCAAAAGTGATCAGTGCTCAGAAATTGAGTAGTCAGACCTCAAGTACAGAACAGACTTCCCTGAAGTCATCAGCAACAAACCCCCAACCTATTCAAGGCACAGAAACATTTACAGAAAAAGAGTGGATAGAAATGGTCCTGCCAGTTACTTCTGCACAACCAACATCTCTGCATTTGCTATTGGTGACATATTATATCAGGATTCATATTTGCCCTAATTATTAAGGTATTAAATCCTTCTTTTGTAACCAATACTCCATGCATAGTATCCATTGTAAGGATGAACATCACCTGAATTTAGAAAACCTGGAAGTCAGGATGGAAGAAGCAGAACATCATCAAGATGGAAGCCTACCATACCACATTTATCTCCACTAAGGTACCCATGCTGAGTAAATATACATCAAGATGGAAGCCAACCATACCACATTTATTTCCACTAAGGTACCCATGCTGAGTAAATATACATCAAGATGGAAGCCAACCATACCACATTTATCTCCACTAAGGTACCCATGCTGAGTAAATATACATTTTGGATTGTCAATACTGCCAAAATCACAGCACTCATTGGCCTGCATGTCACATAGGAAGATCCCACTAACACATAATATCTCAACTGGTCTAGTTTATGTTGCTCAGATGAGTTCATCTAGATGTACAACATCTAGCCACATGGCCCTTAAGTCCTTGAAAAGCTAAGACCACTTCACAGGGTTACAAATGCAATTAATATCTAGAATAGCAAACTAAGTCTGTTCGTTATAACTCTTCAGTAAATCAGTCTGCCATGAAAACCAGTTAAGCAATGAACCAAAGTGCCCTTAATCTCCTCAAAATTGTTCTTCTGAGAAAAAAAATTAAACATCATGACTGAGATAACCTAACTGTAAAATAAATCCCATAAGCAGTCCCTGTATACCTATACAAATTTGTTTCCAGGTGTGTCTTGCTGAATGATCGTCCTAGGTGGTGTAAAGAGAAAAAGAAACAGACAAAACAATAGGGAAGAGCTGCTGTCCAGCACTGGCATGACCTGAAGACCCCAGCAGCACCCCACTGCTATATGTGTTATAAATCAAAACAAGGAACAGAGGTCAGTCATCAATACCATCATAATTATATTCCCTAATCATCAACCTGGCTTCAACAGCTTTATACCTGTTCATTAAGCTGCACATTGTAACTAATATCCTTAAATTATAATATCTTCAAAAGTGGAAGAATTCCACCCCATTACCCCTGCATCCTCTGACATTACTAGGCCATTCATAAAGGCTAGTGTCAGTAATAAAATTAACTAAGGATGAATTCAAACAGTGTATACAACAGTGTTACTCTCACTGCCATAGCCGGCCTTAGGTATAGGCCAACTAGGCATCCTCTTAGGGTGCCGCTCTAGCAGGGGCACTTTGTCCAGTAATCTAGATGGTGTAGGTATACCAGGATTGGGGCGCCAAGTGGTATGACGGGCACTGTGGAGTCCTTTGCCAAGGGCACCAGTTGACCAAAGGCCGGCCCTGCTCACTGCCTCAGACTTTTACAGTGCATCTGCCACTAGACTTTTCTCTGACATATCTGAGGATAATGCATATGAAAAGATGTGGAAGGAAATTAAGAGATAGTAAGGGATAAGATGGTATAATTTGTGAAAAATAAATGCACGTAGCAAACATGTTGTCTCATGTAAAATATGGATGATCTCTTTTTGCATCTGTTTCCTCCATTCTATCCCATTTGCAGATTGATAAATAAGGCATGCAGTTTCATGATTCTTGATCCCAAAATCGAGAAATTAATTATTAAATTTGCAAAAAAGATAATTGGTTCTCTGTAACATATAATGTGTATTTGCTGTTTCAGACATTATTTTTCAAGTGACAGTTTATGAATTGTTCTCCACCACTAACAAATAAATTGCTTATTACAGAAGAAGCCTACTCACTGCATTCTTTTCAGTCTGGGGCCATTCATTGTACAATTCCTATAACTGTTTTCTTACTCCTCTTATCCCCTCCTTAAATGAACTTAATTGTTTGTAAGTACAATTTTTAACTTTTTATTTCTATATGAAGTGCACTTATTCCTGTTAAAGAAAATGATTGTTTACTAAATCAAAAATCATTTTGGTGATTCCTTATTTTTGTACATTTTAGAAAATTATGGAACACTATACTTCCAGACCTTAGAACTGAACCATAAACTAAAAAATTAACTTGCCTCTTCTAAGTTTTGTTCCTGCGCCTGAATTTTTCATGTTTTTTCGCTGATTGAATTAGTCCAATTCCTGTGTAGTTAACCTAAACTCTTATGCC
Source organism: Protopterus annectens (assembly GCF_019279795.1). Taxonomy (NCBI): domain Eukaryota; kingdom Metazoa; phylum Chordata; order Ceratodontiformes; family Protopteridae; genus Protopterus; species Protopterus annectens. The sequence goes on along the minus strand of NC_056725.1, from coordinate 1,836,470,236 downwards.
TCCTATTCTTATACTATTCTTCTTTCATTTGCTTCCATTTTCTTAATCTCATATTACATTTTCTACTATCTTTCCAACATTGTTTCATGATCATATCTTCAAAATTAAAGATGTAACTTTCGTATTAATTCCTTTTCCCCACCTTATTCTTTCCCTATCTTTCTACCTCCTACCATATTCTGTCTTTTATTCCCACCTGCTATTTTGTAAATAGTTACAACCTTTTTCATTCCCTTAAGCCTTTATTACAGCCATTTTTTTACTATTGTATACACTTAACTGTAATGCATATCACAACTTAGTGTACTTATATTTGTTTTAAGTTTGTAAAATATGTGAAGATTTTCTTTCCAAGCCTCTGCAAAAAATGGGATTTTTTTGGTCACACTTTCCCAATAAACAAGTAGAGAATATATATATATATATATATATATATATATATATATATATATATATATATATATATATATATATATATATATATATATATATATATATATATATATATAAAATTTCTCTTTACTTTAAATATTGTTATTTAAATGAATGTATAAAGTTCACTCTGTGTAGAGAATTCATTGCTTCCTAAGGTAAGTATCATAAAAAGGAATGTGCAGGTGGGCACTGTAACCTAAGCATAAGAAGGAACAGAACTGATACAGATGTATAGTCTGAAGAGAGGCGTGCATGAGGCACAGTAGCATGGCAGAAGGTACACAGGTGAGCTCTCTGTGTTCTTGCCTCCAAAACTGACATGTAAATGCTCCAATTGGTGTGTTATTAGGCAGCCAAAGACATCCAGATCTGGAATTTATTTAGTTTGCTTCAGTTTTGTATTAAAGCTACTTGCAACTTCACAGTTAATGGTAAAGAAGTAAGACTAGACCCCATATTTCAAATGAAAAAAAGGTTACATTAAAAACCTCTCTTAAGGAATGAGCTCAAAATATGGGGATTTTCAGTGAGACTGGTATTTGATTATAGTACTACATTATTTTTAAAAGTGAAAGTCTTGGCCCTTTACCTCAGATTTTACAAAGAAAGAAGTTTCACAGTGCAGTTGAGATTTCCAGCATGTCTATACTTATCAAAAGGCAACCAAGTTCATACCTCTGCTACTACAGAGGAAGTAGAAAAACATATTGCAATAAAGCCAGACTTTAAAAAAAAATGTTCTAAGAGGTAATTGTTAGTGTTAGGAATATGATGGACTACTCAAGATCACTTTCTAAAAAAGAGAAAGACCAGCAACACCCTCCACCATAAAGGTTATGAAGGTCCAGAAAGGGAAGACCTAGGAAAACATCAAACATGAACTTGCAGTTATATAAATCAACAGAAGACCCAGCAGCAATATGTACAGAAATGATAGGGTAGAGGTGTCACTTCAATATGATCCACTATCTCCCCCGTCCAGCTCAGACAAGGAAGACCAAAAGGTGGAAATAGACTTTCATATCCCAGAAGCAGAGACAGCTGAGGTAGAACCATTGAAAGCCAGATGGACCAAGCCAGCCAATGCCAGATTCAGTACCCCAGGTGGACCAAATTATCTAATATTTTTCATCAAATATGTGAGGGGGTATGAGGCTGTAACTGTTGGGACCAAGTAAGTGTCAATGTGGTCACTGAACCTCAAGAAGATACGGGACTGTTGAAGTGTGAACTCTTGACTTTCTTTTTCTTTTTTTTAATACTTATATTTGTTCTTAGAGTCATAATTGACTAATAATGATGGGCTTAGTACTGTGTTGGTGTGTCAATTATTAGTTATTCATGCTGGCTTTATTAAAGTTGTAGTGCAAAACATAACAGATGTTGACCTGTCAGTTTGTGTTGGCATAGGCTAAGTCTGAATGTCTGTCGTAATATAAGCCTGATGTATCTACTGCAGTATTGTGTCTCATAAGTGAGCAGCTGCAAGTCTTATAATGATGCAAACAACAGGGCACAACATGCCCACAACATTGGTAAGGCACAATGGTTTGATGCTGTATGTGTTCCATGTGTAAATGGTTGAAAATGCAATGGGTAAAATGTTTAGATGGGATAAGGTAATATTGTCTGTCTGATTAGCAAAATAACTATATTGTGTGCATAGAGTAATAAAAGAAAGTTTGAGTCAGTTTGGGTTTTGAGTTGCTTAACATATTTTTTCTAGACAAAAGGGAATGGACAGAACTGGACCAGAGGGGATTTTATTGGACCCATACTTAAAGGGAACCCCTGTCCAGTAGTAAAAGTTTTTGAAGGGCTTGCAACAAAACTAATAGCACAAATGGAAGTTGCAATACTGTCAATTAATTTACATGTTATTTCAACACTATACAAATAAATGTCAATTTTCAACTATATATACAAAAGTAAAGCAACATTAGTTTGTTTACAAGAAATTAAGCTGAAACATAAAGATAAACATGATCTATGGATGTTTTTGAATGGGGATGTGCAACTTGTTGTGGGTCAGCTAAAGAGAGAATGTAATAATCATACATAATTCTTTGGGATGGGCAAGTTAAGGGAGTTAATGGACCATAGTGATGGTTAAAACATGGTATAAAAAATTATAAATGGGAATTGTTATGTTCCTAATGTGGAAGATGCCACCACATGCATTCAGTCTTATAAGGCAATAGATAAAAATAAAGAAAATATGTAAGGAATCATGATTGTAGGAGACATCAGTATAGTGGTAAATCCTATTATAGATAGCTACGAAGTACAGAGGATAGAAACAGGAAAACCACAGCTATGCATAGAGTGCTTATGGACAATATTGAGGTGTTGAAAGGGTGGAGGATGATGCATCCTCAGGAAAAGATGTACTTGCATGGCTCTCAACTTGGGAGTGGTAAGTTGTATAGATGTATGGCTGTTTTCAGGTGTCTTATTTGTTAATACAGGGCAAATATTCTGTCTACTACATGGCCAGCCCATGCAGCAGTTAGTTTCATTGTAATAGAACTTCAGACGACAACTCTGCTGTTATCTGGGCAGTTTGACCCATTTCTATTGAAAGTGGTTCAGTCAAGGACAATACTGATAGTGGGAAGCTTCACTATGTGAAATGTAATAAATGCAGCTAAAGTGGAAATTCTTTATAATCAATATAAGGGAATTAGCACAACCACTGGCCAAAAAAAAGAGAAAGAAGGGCTTGGCAAAATTAAGAGAGGTGGAAGGGCTATTGACATAATTGGAGAATGAGTACAAGATGTAACAAAGTAAAAATTCAGTGATGCTAAAGAAGATTAATTTAGAATAGAAAAGACATTCCTTAGCAATCTGCATTACCAGATCACTGACGAGAAATGCTACAGGTATAAAAGTTTTTATTGGGCTTAAGACATTGCATCACAACAATTAATTGTATATATGTTATGGGAAAGAGCAAAGGAAATGGGAATGAATTTAGATCAGAAACTGCGAGAGGTGAGGAATTTCTCAATAAGGACAGCCTGAAACATTTACCTAAAATAATAATGGGAGATGAAAAAATGTCAGGAGATAGATTATAAAAGAGGAATTAATGGTGGCTATTGAAGGGCTAATGTCAGGTAAACCAATGGAGTTGGATGGGCTGACAGTAGAATTCTTTAAAGAATACAAGAGGGAGATGGTATTCCCACTGTAAAACTTTTATACAGACTGTGAAAATAAAAAAACTTTTCCAGGGATACAAATATAGCCAAAGTGCTTACTTTTCTAAAACCAAAAAAGGATATGGTTCTGCCAAACAAATACAAGCCCATATCATTGCTACAAATGGACTTAAAATTAAAATATATGCTAAAATCTTAGCAAACAAAATTCTTAACATGTTACCACATTGTATTTCGCAGCAGCAAGGGTATCTAAAATAAAGACTAGGTAGTTCCGATTTGGTAAGAATACAGTAGAATATACAAAAATTGTCCTGCTTAAAAAATCTGAATGCTGGTACAGTGTTCAAAAAGCCTTTCACTTGATTAAATGGTCTTTTGTATGATATTTGCTAGAAGCAATGACTTTCCTCCACAAAATTCATCTGGCAATGTCAGCTACTTTATAAAAATACAAAAGTAATTGTATCCACAAATTGGCACTTGCCTCATACAATAGATTTCACCAGTAGTATGAGACAGGGATGCTCATTTTCCCATTGTTGTTTGTCATAGCTACACAGTGTTTCATAGAATACTTTAATAAACATGGGGACTTTCAAGATGGCTGCACACTGAGTAACAGCTTGGCTTTAGTTCTCCCAGTGTGAAAACAGAAACTCAACAGAGAAGGCCAGTAGAATTTTGTGTTTATGGGTAAATTTCAGTAACTGGTTAGTAAGTATACTGAATGGATGCCAGGAAAAAAAGAAATACAGAGCACCTGGAAAAAACAGCGACAGAAAAGTGAGGAAGAAGCAATGACTGGGAAAAGTTCAGCAGCTGTTCGGCAAAAATCAATGCAACCTACAAACATGACTTCCAGTAACCTACAGGAAGATATAAAACAATTGCACACAGACATGGTTAAAATAAATGAACCACTGATGTAGTATGTCAAGACAAACAACAAAAGGCTGGAAAAAATGGTAGAAGCTTTAAACAGATATTCAGATGAGGTGATAAAGCTGCAAAAATGAGAGGTTGAAATGAACAAAAGGCTGGCTGAATATAAGACTGCTCAGGAAGAGATGTTTCAAAAAATAATAGAATTAGAGGACAGAGCACGTAGGGAAAACCTGAGATTTTCAGCTATACCAGAGACACTGGAAAGGACAGAGTGCATTAATTTTCTGAAAGCAAAAATAAGCAACTGGACTGGTATTCTACAGCAGGAGTTTTTATTTGAAAGGGCACATTGTGTATATGCTCCAACTCTGGCTATGAGAAAGCAACCTAGATCTTTAATAATAAAGATGCAATCCTACCAGCAGAAGGAGTTGATTTTGACAAAACTGTGGCAGAAAGACAAAATATTAAAAGTGGGAGACAGCAGAATGTTTGTGGAGAATGATTACTCATTGTACACCAGGCAGAAGAGAAGTAAATTCATTAAACTATTCAGGGAATATCGAGACACAAGTGTGAGATTCAAACTGCTGTACCCAGCTGTCTTCAAGGTATTCTTCCCTGGAGGAATAAATCATTTTTTGATGAAGTACATTCTAGGAGGAAATACAAAAGTTTGTCCAACAAAAACTGAGCTGTGAAACAGAAGGGATTCTGCTTCTTGTTCTTCTGGTAATAAAGACCATAGAGAGACTGTACCTGTGAAGCCTTTTCCAGTGATTCAAAGGAAAATGTTGGAGAGAAGGAAGGGAGCATGAGAGTTTACTAGAGGAATAAAGAGTGTATTGGAAATGAAGCAGAAACAGGATTTGGGAGCCAGAGATAAACAGTATTAAAACTAGTAGATTAATGTGGGATTACAATGCTATAATTAAATTTGTAAAATATGGCAGAACAAGAAAATCTGGAAATATTGAACTTTTTCAAAATTTGTTGGACTTGTGGGGGACTCTAAAGTATATGTTCTACTTCGGGTCAGTAATGTTCAGAAAAATGCTTTTTGGAGCGGAAGAGAGGGGAAAAGTTAACTGTAAGCAAAGAAAATATGTTTTTCTTAATAGTACTATTTTGTGGTATATGGTTTTCTTTGCATGCTATAAAGTAAAATTTTCTCAGTTATTTTTAAGTGTAATTGGGATTATAAATAGGTGCTGCTGCTGTTTCTTTTCCTTTTTTTTTTTCTCCTTCTCTCTTTCTTCTTGTTCAGTTTTAAGAAATGCAAGCACTGCAATGTAAAAAATGCATGGTTAAAAAAGCATGACAACAGGAAAATTAATGTGCTTTTTCTCATGCTTGCATGGGGAAATGACTGGATCAGATTGATTTAGTAACAAGTTTTAACAGAAAACAAGTAAATGAAAAATAATATTGAATATTATGAGGCTTTTTTCAAGCAAATTAATGTATGCTTAGTAGCAATTCTGTATCTGGCCCTCATGTCTATATAAAACAATCTGATAAAGAGAAACTGACTGTTATGTTCTCATGTCTCCATGGAGACAATCTGATAATGAGAAATTGAGTGTCTGGTTCTCATGTTTCCATGGATACAATCTGTTAAAGAGAAATTGGTTACAGTGTGGCAGATAATTATTCACAGGGTGAAAAAGAAAGGAGACACTGACTAGGAGATAATGTTCTCTGAAAGCATCCAAAGGTTTCCACAGCTGGGAGAGCTATAATGATAAGACAAAACCAGTTAGCACTTAGTTGAAGCCCATGCTACACCATGTGTCTTAGCATGGATAACTTTTCTTTTAGGTTAATTCAAGTCTATGAGTATGGCTGCCAGTTTGAGACAGTTGTTCCTATTAGGAAAGTAACACTACAATATTTGAAGATGTTAATGTTTTCTGTGTTAGCATTAAATTAATTGGTTTAGGGAGTGTTGTTTTTTTTTGTTTGTTTTATTTATGTTTTTTGAGGGATTTCAATAAAACAAAAAGTTTTGTAAAATGTAATATAGGCTGAAATGGATAGGACAAGAAACAACTATATAAAAGTTCAACCTGCCAGTGTAGGCATATAACACAAAAGCTGGAACTAGACACATAACAAAAAAGCTGTTATACATAAAAGGTGGGAATAATTACTTTTTAATACAATGATGCTTTCTGTAATGTCTTTAAATGTCAATGGTCTCAGAGATAAATACAAAAAGAAAAGAATAGTGAACTATATTTAAAATGTAAAGTGCAAATAATTGTGTTACAGGAGACACACTTGGAAAGTTATTCAGTGGAATACCTGGGACAAAGAAAAAGAGGAGTACTTATATTAATTACAAGAGGAGTTCCAATGGTGATATAAGATAATAAAAAAGATAATAATGTCAGGTTTGTATTCCTAAGGGGTTACTGGCAAGGGAGGAGAAGGATTACACTGGAATATATTTAAATTCCACCTAAAACTGCTACAATGGAGCTTAAGAAAATTATTGGATAAATAATCAGTTTTCAGCAAGGAATATTGCCTATAGACAGGGACTGGAATTTGATTTTCAGCAGTGAAGATGTGTCTGGGGAGCCCAGAAGGGAAAGTATAATAAAGGATGGTAGATTTTTGGAGAAATTTATGAAAAGATTTGGCATAGAAGATATGAATTCATTAATAGGAGTTTGGAGTGAATTTACATATTATTCCCCAAGATATAAAAACTGGGCTAGGCTGGACATAATTTACATTTCACAGGAACATGTGCATTTAATTGAAGGTCTTGGTTTGCACCCGATAACTATTCAGATCATGCCCCAATAATAACTAAAATAAAAACACAGAGCAATGAAAAAAGTGACCCACTTATTTGTTGAAAAGAGAGGAATTTAAGGAATGGGTAGTGGAGATTATTCAGGAGCTATTCGAGAGGACAGAAATTACTTCTGAAAATATAGCTAGGGAGTGGGATAAAATTAAGGTGGAGTTTAAAAGTAGGGTGCAAATAAAAGAAAGGGAGCTATGGTTAAGAAGTAACAAGAATTATTTAGAGGGACTGACAATTGTTAAAGTATTGCAGAATAGGGGGGATCTCACAGAACAAGAAGAGTATCAACTGCAGAATGCTAAGCAGAAAATATGGGATTACCTCAATAATATGCACAAGTTTAGAAAGATTGTTGTTAAGCAACTGTTTTTGATAAAGTAAAAACACTTTTAGTACAATGACTCAAGCAATAGAAAGGAGAAAAGGCTGTCACCAAACTTAGGGTGCATATAACAAGGAAGGTAACAAGAGATCATGTACAAGTATTAGAAATATTTCAAACATTCTATCAAAGTTTGTATAAAGCTGAGAAATGTGGAAATTAAGAAAAGATAGAAATGAAAATGTTTATGGAAGAATTAAATATGCCAAGGTTATAGGTGTATAAGCTCAATTACTAAGGGTTAGGATAGGAGGAGATGAGATAAAAATTGTGATATATAACCAATCTACAGGAAAGTCCCCAGGAATATATGGTATTCCTGTGGAAGTTTGGAAGCTAGGGGGAAAACTGATAAAGATCTGGAAGATTTTGTTTAAAAGTATTTTAAGAGGAGGAGAAGTACCAACATCCTGGAAGAAAACAGTGGCAGCTGTAATACCGAAAGAGGAAGATCCATCAGATCCAGCTTCATACCAAACCATTTCAATACTAAACCATGATTATAAAGTGTTCATGTCTATAATGGCTAAACGAAGTAATGTGAAAATTGATAGATATGGATCAATGTTGTTTTGTGGAGGGGAGGCAAACATTTATAACATTAACAAAACATTGATCCCAAATTTGCTCTTGTCCTCTTGACAAATGGAGGTTCGCTGATGTGAACATTCAGTTATTTGAACTAAAACCTTTGGCACACACCTACCAGTTAAGCAGCTCCAGCCTCCACTAGGGATTATCACAGAAAATATCCATGAAATCACCCACCCACCAGGGATGTTAACACCCATTCATCTCTGTCACTTCATCAGATGCCCAAACCGCTAATTGAACCCAGGTTCCCTGGGATAAAGTTGGGGCTTTATCCTTCTATGTAGACAGAGTGTCTAAATAGTAAATAATTGGTTTTGGAGTAATCTCTGAATGTAGATGAATCAATGGGGGGGGCACAAACCAGATTTTCATAAAGATCACAGAGAGATGGTAAAATTTAACTTGGGATGGGAGCAAACAGGAACAAGTGGGGTGGTACAATTGGGAGGAATGCTTGTGAGGACAAGAGCAAAAAAAAATAACTTCTCTGATATATAGTGGACAACTTGATCATGCTCATTTAGCATTTACAAAGTTCAGAAACCTCTGTGCATATTTCTTGGTGATAGTAAATGTTTGAAAGTTTATGTGTATGTAGATAGTTGAAGTCACCCATAAGAAAGGTATTTGATTGCCTGTTAATTCTTATAACTAGTTAAGGAATTATACATGCTCAGAAAATGGGAATCTATAATTGGCTATAATGTGATAATTAATTTTATTGAATGTAACTGGGACTTCAAGCAGTTCCATATTTCTATTATGGGAAATCTGCTGAAAGACAGTGGGGTAAGGAATAAATACAGATACACCCCCACAGTTGCCAGTGAAGCTGAATGCATGATAGCCATTTTACCCTAGAATGCAGGGACTGCTATCACTACACTGCAACCAGGTTTTTATAATCACACAAATGCTAGTGTCTTCATGGTGAAGAAGAGCCTTGGGTTCAAATGTTTTGTTATTTAGGCTTCTGGCATTCAGTAGTGCTGTCTTAATATGACCTAGATTGGAGTTTGTTAGGAAGCCCATCAGGTGAACTCTGCCTAAAAAAAGCACTATGGGTTAGCAAAAGATTTAACCAGTATGGAAAAAAAGTGGGGGGTTGCAGGCGCTCCTAGGGACAGCAAGTGGGTCTAAGGACCATTTCCAATCATACATATTCACACTGAATCCCCTATAATTTCACAAATTTATTAGCCAGATATTGAAGACAATTATTTTATCCTTGAATTTAAGCATCATTTTTGGAGATGGTAGAATGCTGCTCAGTGTGAAGACCTTAATTAGGGAGCTCAACAATGTCTCTGTTTTGAGAAGTTCTAAGCTAACAGTATCAGCATTTTAAAAGTGTCCCGAGTCTGGGATGTTTTTCCTTAATTATTTTTTGGTGTATCCCTAACTGTTGATGTAAAAGTTAAGAACTATGAGGATATGCCACAAGTGGTAAAGCTCTTTAAGTGGTAAGACAAACTAGGCTTCTTATCCTCTCAATCCCTGAGAAGAGGACAGCTAGCCATTCCACACATTGAAGATGTTTTTGGACAAAAAAATCAGCCTTGTTATGGTTGATTGTTGACTGTCATAAAGCATTTTGTTCATCCATTCTAAGCCTAATCTCCAGTATGTGGCTTTGGGGCCAATAGTACTTCATCTGGTCTTATAAAGAAAAAAAGAGTTCAGAATCATTCCAAGTCTTATGACTTACAAAGCAGATAAGACTACAAAGCACATGGCAAAGAACTCTAGAGTAGAAATCAGGGCCATGTGCTCAGTGGAGATTTGCTTGGGTATCTGTATTTTGTAGTATTCTATACTAAAAAAAGTCTCCTAAATGGCTCTTGTGATCAAATAACCAAGTTCAACTCACTGTTCATAAACCAACTAAATCAGCAGGGTATTCTCTGTATTCTCAGTCCATAGCTGAAATGTGGAACAATGTGCCTACATCTATAAGGATAGACATTCCTCACATCCTTCACACATTCTCTTAAAAACTAGCTAAAAATACATGGCTCTGCTCATGCTCTACACCAGGTTAATCAAATAGGTCCTCAATTTGTAACTGTAACAGCATTACTCTCCATCTTGCTATTATATTTTATACAATTAATAGTTTTTTGCCTCGTTTACCTATACCTTGCACTACTATTGTCACTACTTGCCTATCCACTATATATAAGTTTTTATCTCCTACTTTCCCTCTCCTGTAATTCCTCTCCTCGCTCAACCCTGTACTATAAGTATACTAAGTACATTATAAAAAACAAAAGTTATTCAACTGTCAAGCAGAATCATACTGATCTGAATAAAATAATTGTAAAGATCCCTTGTCTCGTGTATAGAGTCTCCGTAGTAATACCCAATGTCTGTAATTAATGTGCAAGTGTGTCTCATTTAATATGGGTTCCTATTAGATTGTAAAAACTCCATTTACACGAATACGAAATCTTCGACACGTATTGCGTGAAATACGTAATCGTCGAACATGCAAAACTGCGAAATTCAAGATGTTGAAGTGTTTTGGTTGGCCTGTCTGTGGTATAGCTCCTTAAGGTAAGTGTGCGATAGTTACGGACCTTAGGGTTAGGGTGCGGGTTAAGGTAAGTGTATAGATAGGTAATGTGTGTAAGATTTAGTATAGTGTTAGAAGTAGGGTTTTGTTAAATGTATTTATGTGTATTATTTATTTTGTTTTTGGTATATCTCCGTAGGGGAAGTGTGCGGTAGTTATGGACCTTAGGGTTAGGGAGGGGTTAAGGGTAGTGCATAGATAGTTGTGGATGTGGGGTTTAGTGTAGGGTTAGAAGTTGAGTTCTGGTGCTTTACTTTAGGGTTAGGAGTAGGGTTTAGTTAGTGTATGTATGTGGTTTATTTATTTTGTTTGGGTAGGTAGTATGTAGTGGGTGGTGGGGTTGGCCGACTATGAATACTCGATATTTAAAATTTCGCAGTTTAGTGTGTTCGGTATTTTCACGGTTTGAGTGATACGTATCACTGTTTTGGTATTCAATGTCATGGATTTTCATTGTTTTAATATAGACCCATCTAATATATATGTAAAATGTATGTGCTATCCATTATTGTATATTCTTTCTTGTATGTGAAAACATTCATTGTTGCTCTATAATAAGCTCTGTAATATGTTAATTGTCTTTGGTGCTTTTTTCCCCAGGCCTCTGCTGAAAATGGGCACCCACCCAGTTGGACTTTCCCAGTAAACAAATGTCAAATAAATAAATAATAAATAAAGTGCAAGGAAATGCACAAAAGAGGGTACAAGACTTCAGGTTGGCTAATTTTATTTTCCTGCATTGAATCAGTTAATGATTAGCTGCCATCTGAGGGGGGGAAGTGCAAACACAGAGGACAAAGCAATAATCAGAGCAAAAGACCAACTCCACCTCCATGCCAAAGCTGGAAGCTAGAAAAGCCAGTCTAAAGCATGCCTAAGGCAATAGGCCACAGAGCCGATTACCCGAGGAAAAAAAACACCTCTTCATAATATTGGACTATTCTGTTACAAGACGCATAGACTCACCCTGATGTTAAAATCTTACCAAACTAATTAGGTTTTGGCTAGCACCTAGTGATGGTTTCAGGCTTATAACAGTAAACCATATTTGTTATCCTATGCATTATCAATGTGCAATTGTTTAAACAAAAGCGGTTTTAAATTTTATATCTGTGCCCAGCAGCTTTTATTGATTTTCATTTCACTGTGTTCATACCTTGCCTAGGCCCTAGGCTTGGGTTACATAACAACATAGTGGTAGTGTTTAACTATTTAGTTCCATTATATCTTGAAAGGATGTCAACTGATGAGGATCATGAAGGAGGAGGATGCATAGTATCATATAAACTGAAACTTACAAGACTGCACCTGAGGCATCATGGAGCAACAGGTAGGGCATTTGCCTTTGGTGCAGAAGGCTGTAGGTTTTATCCCTAGGTAGATAGATTAATTACTGACACTGCAGTGCTGCACTCCTGAGTCTGCTGTCCTTTGGATGAAATATCAAACTGAGGCCCCATGTGCTTGACTTGGTAGTAGTGATGCCTTGGCTAAATTTGACCTAGTAGTATAAATACACCTCAGGTCTTCCATGAAAAGAGGCTAATAGCCTAGTGGGACTAACCCAGTCAACAAAGGATAAATAAATAAATAAATATAAAATCCTGGGATCTTACTGAGCTCTCAGTCAGGATAATGGCTTCCTACCATACGGTGAAGCTGATGCAGTGACTAAACATCCATTACTTCCATTTTCAGCCATCGCTGTTTCTCTTCCATGTGAAGCTGCTTTCTGTAATATAAACCAGAAGGAAATGAGAAATAATACATTCAGCCACACTTGCAGCATAATGTGCTCAGCATTTTATAACGTGTTTAATAAAGCCTGAGTATTTAAGACCAGTTTTGTATGTACATGTACTGTTTCTATTTGCTCTGCTCACTTAATAGCATGTCCAGATTCTCTGAACTTTTAGTGACGATCCAGACCATGCCCAAAAGGTCTACTTGTTGCTATGGTACAAACCTAGTGTTTTATAAAACAACATCTATATAAATAAAAATGTAAATGTTCGTTTGTTGAAAATCTTAAATCACGAAAGTTCTTCACCGATTGCTTTGAAATTTTCACACAATGTTGCATTCGAATACGCACGTGTTTTTATATACCTAGTATTATATAGATGTCACACGCATTCGGATACGTGTGTGTTTTTATATACCTACTATGAATTCTATATATTTGTATACAAATATGCAATTTTATATGTTTTGTTATAACTTTCTTACTTCTTTTTCAGTGCAATCGATCTGCTTTAGTTCATCCAAATAATGCCTCGCAGAAGATCAAACTTAGGTCGTCGTACTTGCGGAGTGGAAGCAGTGCGACGAGTAATTGCAAATCAAACTGAGGAAGAACAGGCATCAGCGAATGAGTGAAACAGACAAAGAATGGCTCAAATACGTGCCGAGGAAGCAGCAGAGCGACATGCAGCCAGACTTGAGGATGCACGATTGCGAGCACGGCAATCGCGTTCTGCAGCTTCAGATCTGCTTCATTCTCCTCGATCGACACCAGCGGACAAAATAAATGCTTGCCTGAAATACTCTACTTTGTGGCGACATGTAAAGATGTTAAAATTAACTACAAATATGCATGTCCAGCTACAAAACAATTGATCAGCTGAGATATTCTCACATCAATTGGTGGAAATTGGGAACGGAAAGGTGCCGGTTGATCTGACCTCAGGACGAATTTCATTGCCTCATAACTTCTGCAATTTAGTGATGTCAATAGAAGAATTTGTTGAAAAAGTATTTCCCAATATTCAAACCAATTAAAATCACGATTGGCTGACTGAACGAGCTATTCTTGCGGCCAAGAACAAAGGCATCTACGAACTTAGCAATTTTATTAAGTCTAACATTCAAAGCAAGGCAGTCACATACAAGTCTGTCGACACTTTTGTGGAAGCAGATGAAGCTGTTAATTATCCAACAGAATTTTTGAATTCACTCGATCTGCCAGGGATGCCATCACACGTACTGCAACTGAAAATCGGCGTGCCAATTATCATGTTGCGAAATATCAACCAGCCAAAGCTTTGCAACGGCACGCGGCTTGCAGTAAAACAATTAATGAGCAATGTCATAGAAGCAACAATCTTGGCAGGACCTTTCAAAGGTGAAGATGTCCTCATTTCTCACATTCCTATGATTCCAATGGATATGCCATTTCAATTTAAGAGATTGCAATTCCCAATTCGATTGGCGTTTGCAATCACCATCAACAAAGCTCAGGGCCAATCTTTAGAATTGTGCGGTTTAGATCTACACACGGATTGCTTCTCACATGGACAATTATATGTTGCATGTTCTAGAGTCGGCAAACCAGACAATCTCTATATCTGCACAGACAATGGAACAACAAAAAATATTGTATACCCACAAGCATTGTGAAATCAAACATAGAAACGTGCGCTTTCTCTTTTCTTTCTTTTCCATTTAACCAGACTGAGCCACAGCAACGCATGGCCGGGTACAGCTAGTAAATATATAAAAACATACAATGCTGTTTTTACAATAAACAGTGAAAGCAATGTCCTGTCAGAAGTCATTGCAACATTAAAATATTTTTGCACTGACTTTAGACTAGACTGAACTATAAAAAGGAGACTAACAGCAAGACTTCTATTGCAAAAGTACTTTTACAACTATGGTGCTTGTTTCTCATTTGCATATCAGCTCACAAATACTGACTATTTCTGAGTATGAATTCACATTTAATGACAAATAACTGTCTCATCAGCCCTACCTAGAAACCTGCTGTTGCACTTTGTACAGAGATCTAGTATTCCTTTCACCTATGTCCATAATTAAGTAATGATTCATCCCAGAGATTTGGAACAACCACAAGACAACCAGTATTTGATAAGCTTATTTTAGAAACAGGTTTTGACACCTTCTATATTTCATGTACTTTTTTCCTGAGGTTAATAAAAAACAGGGCGTGATTCACTGCTAAACTCAATAGGTATGTAACTACCTTCTGAAAAAAAATGGTCTGCTAATCAACATTATGGCAGGGAATCATTTTTTATAATTATTTTTATTTCTAGCAGCAACTTTTCTGACTTTTGGGCAAATAGGCTTCATCAATGTTTAAACCCAAAAGATCTGCGAACGCATGAGAAAATATGATCTTAATGAAGTTAATTACCAAGGAAATAAATTGAGAGTGTATACCCTGGTCAGACTGCAGGGCTCTTATATGCATAGCTCTGTTATAAACCTCTGTATAGCAGAGAAGGAAAGAAGTAGGTTGCCTATGATTACTGACTTTTCGGTAGCTTAAAAACTAAAAAAAACATGAAATTCTTGAAGGAATTATCCTTGGGGCAGAAGTAACTCAACCAGTTCAAGTTCACAAAAATGACTTGAGAATTCCTCATGTGCATTGGTAAATAAGCAAGCCTGGAAACCCTCTCCTGATTCCAAAATGGGAATAAAGTTCCCTTCTCCACAATACTTTGAAATTATTTATTTGTGTTGAAAAGCAAGGAAAACTCTCAAAGCATTAGAGCAGTTCATGTAAGTCTATTGTGGCATAGGCAAAGCTCCACCTGTAAGTGGGAAATGGTACTGCAGGCATTACATGGCTATAACTACAAATGTCTGCAGTACTAATCCATGCAAGTATGTGAAGCTAGTCTCAGGTGTTGGCCAAGGGCTGTGCAATTGTCCTGTGTATAAACTGTCCTCCTCATATACAAGTGGCAGCTTCAAATTGTTCCTTTTTTAACAACATGAATAGGCACTTATGCAGAGCATACACACAACATGCCAACAGAGATTGGGGCCTTATGACTGCATGCAGAACAGTGACTGCCCTGTCCTGCATGCAGTGTTATGGCCAACATACAGGCTTGTGTTGTGGTGTCAGCCAACTCTGGGAACTGTCAGCTTTACATGTATGCCAGGACTGGTGCTGTATGTATGTTAAATGCCTGCAGTATTGTACTGTTTTTTGTTTGTTTGTTTTTTCTGAAAAAATTTGAGTTGTAGCACAAAGGCCTTTGTCTGTTTTTTTTCTGTTTTAGGAATCTATACTTCTGAGATATTTTTCATTGCAGCATCAAACACTTCTTATTTGGCACCATTCCTAACCATTTCCAGACATTTTACTCCAGTTACTTTGTACTTTTTAATTTCATTGATGGTCATCAACTAGAATGAAAAAGAAGTTATTGACAGTTCAGTTACTGCATGATACAGTCCAATGGCAGATGAAAGGTATTCCATAATACTTACTACATCAGGGAATGCTGCTGACAGTGGGGATGCTATCTTGTTCATAGCTCACTAGTTAACGGCCATTCACCAGATTCTATCAGAATTTCTCAATGGCCATACCAAATTGCTCTGGGGACTTACCACTGGCTGCATAATAGTATCTCATAGTAATTCCTGGATACTTTCATAAATGTCTTTGTATCTCCTGAAGGATGATAGTGTTGTAAGTTCATAACATTCTTTGCTTGTGAATTATACAGTGGCTCTCACTTTGCATTGCCATAGACCATGGCTGTTACCTCGCTCACAGAGCAGTGTCACACTCCTAATTAGAAAGGTTTACATGTATTCTGAAATGCCCTAACATACAGTACATCTATCACTAAAACACTTTCAAGTACAAGGGAAACCACTGCAGTTATTAACATGGGCAGTCCACCTGCAAAATCTGATTTTAATTGGGTCCTGACACCTATTCTCTTTTCTCCACCATAACTTTCTATTCCTGCAAGCTGTTCTCAAAATGCTTTTAGATTTATGTATGTTTGCCTATCTCTTAAGTGATAATTTAGTAAATGTGTTTAAAAAAATCCTTTTAGATTTCTTGCAGACATGTTTATTTCTGCTCCTATTATCTACTAATGCAATTTCATGTTGTGGTCATTTTCTCCAAAAAAAGTTTTCAGAGGGAAATAAGGTCATCAGTCCCCAGCCGTAATAGCAGTCACTGTGCCCATAGCTACTGGGAACCCTCTTCCTGGTCAGTAATCCCTTTTTGTGGAATCTTCCACTTTTAATCACCCCCCTTCCCCATTCTCTATCTTCTCTATCATCTCCAAACTGTCTCTTTTTCTGGTCAGTACACTCTTCATGAGTTGGTAAATTGATGTATTGACCACTCTCACTGGTGTGTCATTCCAGTGCACTCCTTGCTGGAGTAAACCTGCACCTCTATCATAGATTCACAGATTCATACACATTCCAAGACCAGTGGAGTCTCATGACCATTTGCTTTACTAGTGCCCCCTTTCAGGTTACACCTTCCTTCTCCAGGAAGGCCAATAACTTCAATCCTGGAGTAAATTTGTGGATACCCATCCAGTCATCCAGGTTATGATTAAAGGAAGACATAAACATACATGAAGGAAAATGAAACGTGAAAACCACAACAAAATGGAGCCACTGAATAGATGCAAAAACAACTTTACTGGCATTCTGGTACCTTGGCTCAGTGCCTTCAGAGGAATAAATTACTATAGCAGTTGGGAGATGCAAACATAAACATCTGGATAGTCCAATTGCTGACCATTTTCATAGGGTGCATGGGGGACATGATGATAGTTTTTTTTAGTGTGTTAGCCAAACCACATTTAGTGGGCGGGGGTAATTTTACACAAAAACTCTTGGAATTGGAAAGTAGGTATATATATTAAATTATAGGACATTAATACCTAGAGGATTAAATGTATTTTTTTTGTAAAGTATTTATATATTTCTATTTTTTGTTATTTATGGCACTAGCATTTTAAACACATTTTTATGCATTGTTGCAAATAGCATGGGCACTTAAAATATATTTAATTCATTAACTACATTCAATTGTTTAATTGTTTGAATTAATTGAAGATTGTTTTAAATAGCTGCATGGTATGATGAAATTTATTCCTCTAAAGGCATTGAGCCGAGGTAGCAGAACGCCAATAAAGTTATTTTTGCAGCTATTCAGTGCTCCGTTTTGTTCTGTTTTTTTTATATTTAAAGGAAGCCAATGAGTCACACTGCTTAACATGCAGCAACATCTATTCCAAAGCTTTGAGAGGTGGTATGTTATAAACCTGTCCATCTAGCATGTTTTATGCATTGGTTAGTGAAGATTTAGGTCCCTAGTTCTAGTATTCATGGAGATACTGAACTTGCAGAGATGCAGGAGGTCCAGGACAATCAGGTCTCTAATGGCATAAGTGAGACAGACAGCTCCTCTCAATAGTCTGTAAGACACTGAATAAAGCCTCTCCTGGAACCTCAGGGACTTTAGGCCTGTAATCATTTTGGTTGGGAGCCTTTGTAGTCTTTCTAATTGTGCAATATGTTTAGTGAGATACATCCCATAGGAGGTGGTGTACTCAGTGTCTAGCCTGATTAATGCTGAGGTTAAGGGACCAGTTTAGACCTTGATAACATTCATTTGGCAATTGGCTGGCCACATGGCATCCCTTGAACTGGCTAGGGTACATAACACTATCCCCCCAAGCTAGCATATTTAGTATGCTTATTGCATTACAAATAGATCCCTATGTGGTGAAATGAATAACATATTGGCTGAAGGGCAGAACTCATACAGCAGAGGTAGTAGGTACCTCATCAGAAAATATGAAGGGGACTAGTGCTGTCCTGCAGGGCTGCATGTTAAGACCCATTTTGCTTGGCATTTATTCTTCTGATCTCAAGACCACCCATTTTTGTTGATGACTGTAAACTGTGAGTCATTGTCAAGTTACCCTATAACACTCAAGCCCTACAGCGAAAAATTACACTTATAAATACTTGGTGTACTAAATATGGGTTTAAGTAAATATTAAAAAGTGTAATACTGTCACATTTGGTAGTCTACCCCTATCCCCAGCATAGTACAGGCAATACCCCTCTCCAAAATAAGAATGTTAGAGACCTTTGAACTTGGCAGTATCAGTGGCATAACACACTCTTCTTTGGTGCAGAAGGCTGGGGGTTCCATTCTTAAATCTGGTAAGTGAACTGTTGACATTGCAGTGCAGTATAAGGGGGTGCTGCACTCCTGAGTGTGTCATCCTTCAAATGAGATGTTAAATCAACTTCTCATCTGCCTGAGTTGGTGGAAGTGCAGGTGGATGTAAAAGATCCCACAGCACCTATCAAATAGAGTAGCAGAAGTTCCATGATGCTTTGGGAAAATTCCCCCAAGTAGTATAAATACCACATTGGTTTCCCCTGACGAAAACGCTATTAGCCTAGTGGGACTAACCTGGTCAACAAAGAATAAAAAAAAAAAGAATGTGGTTGATAATTCCCCCTTCTTTGATCATTATCCAAAGATAGTAGTCAGAAAGTTCTTCTACTTAGCACAGCTGATTGCAAAGGAATCTCATCCAGATCTGGCCAAGTCATTGTCCCCTTATTCAGCATTGATTAGGCCAATTATTGAACTATGACCATCTTGGAATTCGCCTCACTAGATATCAGACAACTAGAAAGAGCCCAGAGGTTCCTAACCAAGTATATCACTGGCTTGAAAACCCTAACCTATCAGAAAAGACTGGCAGCTCTGTCCCTATAATTAGAATCTTAAAGACTGAGGGGATATCAGTGAAATCCCCTGAAATCCATTGGGGACTCTGTGATCCTAGATTTGTATCTCCACAAATCAAATAGTCTTACAAATACCAGAACTAGAATCAAAATCTTCACCACCAGATAAATGAAACAAGTTGGAGATATAAGTCAATACACAACACCTTCCTCACCTCTGGAATAGACTCCCATTGCAAATTAAGCATAGCATAACCAGGTGATATAAACTAGGAGGAGCTACCAAAAAACAAACCTATATTAAGTCCAGGCAATGGAAAACGTAACACATTTAAAAAAACAACACTGACTGCTGAACATACTATATTCTGGCTCAATGGAATACAGTGGGAGGGCAAATGTATTTAAATAGCGTAAAGGGAGAGACTTTGCAAAATGATACTTTTGTATTTAGTCAATAAAACTGTAGAGAAATTAAATTATGTAATCAAATTACCAGAAGGGACAAACAACAAGAGATATATTGGGTTTTAAAACACAAGAACTTGGTAAAAGGATGGGAAAATTCTTAGACTCTTAGCTTATTGCTGAATGACCTGGAATTGCCTTAAAGCAGTCACAACTCGTAAACTAACCTGCCTCTCATGTCCTGCACAAGAAAGAAACTAGGCTGTAAAACAACAGCCCACTTAAATGGCAAAATGCAGTGCAACTATTTGCTGGAACTACTAATATAGGCATAAAGAGCTTAGCTAAAACAGATACAGACTGTTAAAATGAACTTAAAGATAGATAAAGCAATGAAAAATATAAATTATAAGATAGCGCCACTGCCACATTTATAAATGAAAAGTGTGGCAGAACATGTAACAGCTTTTAAAGCTATTTAATAGTGTTAAGTTTTTTACTGGCACTTAAAGGCTTTGAATGCTGGTAAAACATATTGTGTTCCTATCCCTTTTTTCTTTTCTGTAACTGGTAGTACATGGAACAGATAAAGCTATGTGCACTACCAATAATTATGATAATTCTCACTGATCATGATTCTTATTATGTGTTCTTGACATGGATTCTGAGATTCACCTCTTGCACCTGCCTCTCATGGGAAACTCTTGGCATCCATGTCTTGAGCACCTTATTATTTTTCTTCTATGCTATAGGTCTCTAAAATCTACTGCATTCCTTCCTCACTTTATCAAATGCTTTAGCTATGTAGCATGCTATCAGTCTTACCTCTTTATTTTGTTTCAGCATTATCTCTACTACTTTTTTCACTAGAATTAACATTTTATTCACCTCTCTTCCTTTTACAAAATAAACCCCGTCTCCTACTACCTCAGCCAATACTTTCTCCATCATTTTTTGTAGTATTTTCATAAATATTTTGGTCAGTATTCCATAGTGTTATGGGCCTCCAATTGGTATATCTTTTTTCATTCTTTCCCATATATATTTTATCACTCCACCACATACATCTTCCTTCATTATACCTTCCTTCATCCATTCATTTAATATTAAAAAACTTCTCTTTCCTCTTTACTTCCTTATAGTACTCATAACTTTAAGTCCTGGCGCTGATATATTCTTACCTTCATTTATCACCTTCTCTATTTCTTCTATTGTTATATAATTTTCTAAAAAAAAATCTTATTTTTTCAAATACTTTTTTCAATTTCCATTCATCTTCATCATCCAGCTCCTGATTTTAATACATTTTCTTCACAACATTCTCTACCACCTCCATATATTTTCTTGTTTGTATTTTATATTTCCTTTGCCATCTAAGATAGCATCCAACCTTCCTTCTCCCATTTTACTTCTTTTCCTAAATAAGGGGAAATTACCTCTTTCATTAATTTCAGAAAAATATTTGCCTATGTAACATCATTTTTACTTTTCTCTAGTCTTTTCATACATCTGCTTTTCTATTTACCCTATTTTGCCACTTCCTTCTTCTATTTCTTTCACATAATTCTATAAAAATTCTTTATATTTCATCTTATTTCTTTTTTATTCTTCTTTTCACTTCTAAATACATGTTTATATATCTACTTGTACACTACCTGCCACTTTGTTCAATTTTTAGAAAATTGTCTCATTGTCATATGATTGTTCCCTAATAATTATTTCTCTCTTGTCATTTCTTCCTCCTTTTAAACTCTGCAGTTATCTCTTTTTGTCCCTCATTTATTATCTTGCTGTATTCCCCTACTCTAGCCCATATTGTCCTATGATCTGAAAACTCTGCTATCTGTACCTCTTCCATTATTTCTTTCATGTTTTGTTTTGAGTAAATTATATAATCAATTTCAATCTTAAAAATTTCTCCTTTTATATGGCCATTCTCTGCTCTTTCCCACTTTTAAATCTTCACATATCATTAATTCCCTTAACATCTTAATATCCTGTGTTATTTTTCCCTTTCCTTTCCAAAACTTACAGTTCAGATCTCATGGCATAACTGTTGACATATTTACTAAATTTTTTTTTATTTCTTCAAACAATTGTTTTCTCTCTCTCTTTTATTAGTATATACATAAATCACTGTTAATCTGATACATTTTGTCTCATTCTTATATCACACGTCACTATCCTACCTGCTACTACTATTGTTACATCTAAAATTCTTATTTATTCATTTTTATGAAAATCCATTTCCCAAAACATGTCTCATTTCCTGCAGACCAAACAATTTGCCCTCACCCCAACCCCCATACTGCCTGTATTCTTTTCATGTTTTGATCTTTCTTATATAGCAATGGTATATAGCAAGCAAAAACTATCCATTTTTATGTTTTACACCATTCCTCCACCAACATCAAAACCCTTATAGTATTTTTATTACTATTTACAGTTAATGTTAAAATTTCTATATCATCCTTTTCATTTCTTTGTGTTTTACTTCCAGAGCTTATTTTTATTTTCCTTTCCCTAAGCCTCCCACCAACTGATTTTTCACTATCTTGTTCATCTTTTGTCTCCATTTCTCCCTCTTCTTCCTCTTCACTTTCTCAAATTGTAAATCCATTCTCTTCCTATATATTAATAACCTCATCTTGAATTACTTCTTCTGTAACTACCTCTACATTGTTTAACCTTTCTTCGGTATCCCCTTCCCTCGTTCTTTCTTTCAACATCGTCTGCAGTAATATTTTCTACTGTTTGTCTTTCTTCTGAGCTTTCTTCATCTACTCTTTCCTTTTCTAATATGGGACAGTAAGGCCAGAAGTGTCCAAGCTCTTTAAATTTCCTACAAAAGGCTTTTTTTACCTGTATGTCCCTTATCCCCACATTGGCCATGCCTTCATTTGTTACAGTCTTGTCATGTACTTGCATCCCCACAGAAATAACATGCTTACATGCTTTTTGTTGGCCCCAGTACCTAACAAATCTTCTCTTACCATTCATAATTTTTGTATTTTGAAATATGTTGAATTTTCCCATCCTTAACATTTGTTGTACCAGCATTCCCCAATCCTCACTCCATGCAATTTTTCCATCACATAATTTTTACTTCAAGTACTTTACTATGCATTGAAACAAAAAAATACTTTAAGGTTATGCTCATCCATATCTAAGTTCCTAAACTGCATGTTTATTTTCTTTTTTGGTTATAATAGTCCCAAGTTCTGAAATAAACAGTCTTTCCATGGTATTACTGCATTTCTTTTTTTCAATCTCGGTCATAATTTTTTCCAGGATGTTAAAGCTTTCAAATGTCACTTCACAAAAATGTTCAGTTCCCAAATGAATTAATGCTCTTATGTCTTTAATGTTAAATCGTAGTGGAAAAATAATACTATCCATAATGTCATACCTGCTCACACAGTCATCACTTTTACTTTTTATTCTTTCCACTGGCCATCTTCTCTGTGGCTGTTGAGAAACTGCAACTGGAGAAACTGCAGCTGTCTGTCCCCGCTCAGTTCCTTCTTCCATTCTTTGTTGCCTTGCTGTATCTGTATAACTTCTTCTTTTATGTAACAAAACAACCTTTTGCAAATGTAAACCCTGAAAACTGGCTACTGAACCAACCAAGAATACCTGCATTGTTTTCTCTTCTCCAGCTGTTGTTTGTGTTTCCAATCACTCCATTTCCTTCATCCTGTAATACTGTCTCAACCATGTCACCCCATTTCACTTCTTCTTCTTCCTTTGACTTTGCCTGGTTCATCAGATTTATCACCATGTGTGCCTCTGTTCCTCCATTGCCCAACTCTGTAACAGTTATTTTATTTCCTTCTCTTTCTTTCAGTAAGTCTTCCCATACTCAACTCTCTAGCTCTGCTACACTCCTCACAGCCCCACAGACTGCTTCATTTCCCCCCATCAAAAGAGTAGAGGTCCTTTATTAAACATCATATTTACAATATTTACATCTGATACAATATTTACAACTATTTATATTCTTTTACTCTTCTTTTTTTTCCATTTTCATAAATATTATACATACATTCCTTTTTTTATTTTCATTCATTTTCTGACCCCACCCTATTATTTTTGGGTTCCAAGATGGCGGCATTCAGGTGAGCACCTTAACAATGTGGCTCCACAAAAACAACAAAAAAATCCACCAAAAGCCATGAAAAATAAGGTTTGAAAACATTCCCTTTAGTAAATAACACATCCACAACCAAAACAAAGCCTCAGTTGAAGAGTTAAATTGAGTATCCTGAGAAATATTAAATAAACTTTCTTCTAAGCCAACTGCTTCAGTAAGAATATGGGATAATGGCCTGATACAGTCAAATAGAAGAAAAAGGAAAAAGAAGGGGAGACCGAGCTGACCAAAATGACAAGTGAAACCGAAATAATGGAAGCACAAAGTTAAAACACAATACTCACAAGTTGTCATGCCTGAAAAAGAAACTATAATGAAAAGGCAAAGAATCACAAAACAAGAGGGGAACCTGAAACTCTCTACAAAATCTAAAGTGGAGCAAACATCTAACTTACATGACCTAAAATCTGCATTACTACCTCTCCAAATAGCCATTCAAAACTTTTCAGACCAACTTTTAGAGTTTGGAAACACATTAAGTCAAATAACTTCCCAACTAGAAAAAAATGGAGGCTAAAGTGTCTGAAAATAAAATAAAAATAGACCAAATTAAAAAAGAAAATGAAACAAATGCCAAGAAGATCCATGAGATGCAACAGAAAATCACTGATTTGGAGGCAAGGAGTAGGAGGAACAATATACTAATTTGAGGTATCCCAGAAAAAAATATGAACAAGTACAACTAATAGAAACAGTAAAACAAGTTGTGGGCCACCTTTTAGAGAATGATTCAGAAGCTGGTGAGATGGTGATCGAAAGCGTACACCGAGCTCTTCGCAAAACACAAAACTTCTTGGACAAACCTAGACAAGTTTATGCTAAGTTTCTTAACCATGAAGATATTTATAAAATTCTAATGGCAGCAAAGAAAAAAAATTATTTCATGGAATGGAAGCAAAATATCATTTGCACAAGACTTAACCTTCTAAATAAAACAGCATAGACAATTATCACCATTCTGTGCTTATTTAACAGCAAGAAGTATCTAGTTCCAGAGGAGGTATCTGAATACATTAATCTTCCAATGTAAGGATGTTAACCACGCAATCTAATCAGCCAAAAAAGCAAAAGCACTGTTTATGAAAATCTTCAATGAGCTGCCTGATTATAACCTGAAAAAACTCATCAGGAAGCATTGGTAAGAAATCATGCAAAGGGACAGATTTAAAATAAATAAATAAATAAATAAATAAGAACCAAAAGTACAGATGGGTCATTATGTTCCCTTAAATAAAAGGGGAGGACCTCAAAACAGGATAAAGGGTATGTTATGTTAAATATTAAAAGGAACCAGTTACCTTCACAGACATTTTGATAAGTAACACTCCAATCTCTTCCCTCTCCTTCGAGCTGGACTGTTTGAAGATAAAGAGGTCAAATCGCAGGTAAATAACCTGATGGCAAAAGAAAAAGTAATGTTTGTTTCAACTGACCTTGATTAAGATCAGAACCAGAGTTTCTAAAATAATAATTGAACCCAGAAGATCTAAGCAAGGTTGCCTATATCCTATCCTTACTGTTTGCCCTGGCGATTATTTATTCGCGTGCAATAAGAGAGTGATTTCACATGGAAATTTTACATAGAGCCTTTTTATACACACAAAATAAAATAATTTGACCCTGCCCAAATCAAAAGGAATTATTGGATGGGAAGTATAAAGTATGAAGTTTGGCAAATGAAAAATTTTCCTTGTTCATGAAAACATAACATTTATGGACAAATCACAGAGTTTCGACTCTGTACAGACTACTGCTTCAGACTGGTAAATGATACAGGTGCTTTTTTTCTGTAAGGGAACATAAACTTTGAAGGAACAAACTATTCTGTTGGTAAAATTACTCAGATAATTAAAAAATATATATAGTAAAATTTTGGAAGCTAAAAATATGCATTGTTGTATGAGGTACAAAGCTCCTAATAAATAAAGGAGCTGTACTATAGCATATTTTGTGACATAGAAGAGAATAACAAGGTAAGAGCTGAATCTTATAGTTGGCAAAAGTATGCTCTTGCCAAATATCTGAGAAGCATTAATATGATATAAGTAATAGTCAGGGCCGGTGTTAGCATTTTGGGGGCCCCTAGCAGATATCAAGCTGGGGCCCCCCTAGGCACTTCAAGTCTATGTATCACCCAGTCACTGCCACCCTTCCTAAGCAACCTTTTTGCTCATGCTGCAAACTTTTAGTAGTAGTATGCCCTGACTGACATTTAGCTACAATATTCTTACATTACAAGACTTGTGTGCTACACTGTGTTGGCCCATCTCACAAAAAGGGACATTTACAGTTACTGGCATTTAGTTGCAGCAATGATATATTGCAGCAACTCTATGTACAGGTCTGGACTTAGGTGAAATGGTGCCCTAGGCCTACTGTTTCAGACTTCTCCCATACACACAATAGTCTCCAGTCTTCTTCTCCATCCCTCCTCCCCATCTTGGGCTTTCCATACCATGCACATTACTTTTTTTCTTTCTTTTCTCACATTTTGCCTTACTTTTCAGCATTTTCAAGAAGCTATAACTGTCTACATGCTCTGAAGTGCATTTTAAAGGGTTTTTTTTCTTTTTACACGCCTTTTCATCTAATAATGGCTTGAACAGAAATTATGATTAAGTAAAGAAATTGTGTTGCTGTTCAGCTTTAGCTTTCATTGCAACCTTTCAACATACATTTCCTGAGCAAAGGCAGTACCATAATAACCATTTAGGAAATAAGAAAAGAATTTCAGTTTTATGTTTTTTTTTTCTTTCAAGGAAGACATACATTGTACCCAAGGTTTAATGTTTAAAGATGACAAAACAGTAGCTCACAATAAACTAACAACCCTTTGTTGTCTGGATACACAGGTCCTATCTGGGAACTGCCTGCCTCCCAATTCCCCCCAAAAGACTGCTTATGCATCCCTCTGGTGTTAGACTGGGATGAAAGCAGAGGTTCAAATAGCTACAGTCGTGTACTTCAAGGGACTGCTGATATACATACACATAGTAGGCCTCCTCACTCCTCAACCCAAACTGTCAAATGCAGCCACCTGTATATGTGTCCTAAGTGTGATTGTGAGAGTAAAAAAATAACGATTATAGTAACATATTCTACTTTGTTGTTCCTATACAAGCTGTAGTAATCTTCTTTGTACACCTCTGAGGTATATGAGAAAAGTAAAAGAAACAATGACCCCACTGTCCTTACCCAAACACAAGTTTTAATGACCTCATGTGCACACCTCTGAGATTTGACTGTGAGGAATAACACCACAATCCCCCCCATATAACTTACAACAGCTTTCTGTACACACACATCCGAATGGGGCTGGTTTTAGAATGGGTGCAGTTGAAAGTAGAGGTCATTATCAGCTTTATCCTAACAGGGTCATATCACAGCCCTGCTCAGGTTAAAGAGCATAATCATAAAAAAAAATGTATATATATATATATAAACATTTTTTTCACCTCATTTTTCCTCAAACAACAGTGTCTGTGGGGCCCCCACACAGTCAAGGATGATTAAGAGAGTCCTCTGTATCCATTTATACAGTCTGGGGAGTAGGGATCCCGAAAGTCTTAGAAGATATGTGTCTGAATGTTCTGGGATACATTTTATGACTTACTTTTGAAATATAATTTCTTGTTAGCTACAGTTTTTACTGACATGCAGAAGAATAATGTATGTGTCCTGGCATTATTGAGTGTGTGCACAGATAAAACTCACTAACATTTTTACAAAAATACACACATTATACATGATTTCAGCAATACATTGTGCAAGACTGGTACCAGCTCACCAGATCAATGACTGCCGTTAAGCAGTCATCAAACAGCAGCAGGGATGGGTCACATTTATTCACCTCACTGAGGAGTAATGCAAACCTGTCACTGTCCCTGATTTCACAGACATTCCTTGATTTTGCACATAATTTTGTTGTCCTTTGTAACAAATTTGATTTGCTTGTATATCATTCGGGATTGCAGACAGTCAATAAATCCAGACATTAGAGTTTTACACTTAATGTCCAAAAGAAACATGTTGATACCAACTGTGTTATTCTATTATCTTTTTCATTGAATCAGAGTAATATTTAAAATGTGTTCCTGATTTTGAGCCTTTATTCTGCTATTATTGGTATTGCGCTGAATTCTTCTGTGAAGAAGTTAAGAGTTACAGTATCTGGTATTCTGCAAGTATTTATAAAACTCCCTAAAAGAGAAAACCATCCATGAAGATGAGAAGTATTAGCTCTTCTTAAAATCCAAGGTATGCATGGACACTGGTCACACTGGGCTGCTGATCTCTCTAGTGCTTACTTTGCTTATGCTGATTATCAGCTCTATCCTAACAGGGTCATAGCACAGCCTGTTCAGGTTAAACAGAATAACCATGAAATTAATACATTTTTCCTCATTTTCGCTTTTGTGGGGCCCTCACACAGTGAAGGATGATTAAGGGGGGGGCCCTTGCAACCACATGTATTGCAGGTACATAAAGCAGGCAATGTTGTTAGTTTTAGTGTAGAGAATATCCACTGGCAGGGTTTAACTAAGCCATGGACACTATGTTAGCGGTAAAATATTTAATGGAATTGTGAAGGCTCTTTCTTGATAAAACACTATTACTATAAGCAAAGATATTATTGAATTTTAAGCGAGATATAAGTAAGCATTATTACCCACCTGGTTTATTAAGTATACAAGATTGATGTACTAGCTTTTGTTGGCTTGACAGACATGTTACAAAGTATCAAGTTAAGATAACTTGCTGTAATTGGTAGCCCTCCCAGGAACAGGGGGCCCGCAGTGACTGCAGGGTTTGCTGGTGCCTAAAGCCGGCTATGGTAATAGTCATACAGAAAACAAAAATTGTAATAACTGGAGTACCAATGGCTTTTGTCTAAGAAGTAAGTTATACAACTATGACATAAGGGATTTTAAATATGGCTAAAATAAATGCTCCATAACCCTTGTAATGCCAATAAATTCTATAGGAAGTAATTTTAAACTGTAAATCAGTCATCCAGAAAAAATTGTTATAATGCTTCTCTTACTATTGTAATTGCAAATATACAAGATACACGGGAACTGCGTTAAGTTATTACTGCTACAAATTCTCTTTCGTCCCCAAACTGAAATTTTAGTGACTATAAAATGGTTATACTATACGTGTGTATTAAAAACTACTTGCAAAATACTGATGGGTAAAAAAGGCAATCTGAGATGTTCTATTTTTTATACTAAATGTAACTAAAGTAACCTCAAAAAAAGGGAAAACATGACAAAAGCTCACTTTTAAAGGGAAAACATGGCACGACTTATTCTTATGAAGAAGTACAATAGTAATTACATATTGTATGTTCCTTATGCCGGTTGATAGAAGTAATTCCAAACAAATGCAATCTGTTTCTTGTGTTAGATTTAAATGTCAATAAATAGCATTTGTTTGATCTGCATCAAACCTTAAATCTAATACAACTGTTTTGATAGGTTATATTTCTTGTTGTTACAGCACTGGGAAACAAGTGATTTGATGTTTGCTTGTATATTGTTAAACCTCTACAAATACCTTGTTTTTTTATGAAATGCCTCTCAATATAATTACTACTCTTTTGCTGCAGCTAAAAACAGATTGTTATGGCCAGTCATCCTAGACACTTAGGGTACTCAAATGGTCAATCAGTGGTGGAACATGAAACAGAAAAGTACTAAAATCTTGCAAAATGTTTAGGGTCTATGATTGCTGTTCTAAATAACAATCAAGAATCAGCATAGTATATATGTGTGTGTATATGTATATGTATGTACACACACACACACACACACACACACACACACACACACACACACACACACACACACACACTTAAATGGGAAATATGAGCTGGTATTATTGTGACTACTGTTTCTTGGTGTACTAAATCACATGAAAAATGCAAGTCAAGAAACAGTAATATTGCAAACATTTAACTCAGTGAGAAATGAAGAAATACAAAAGTACAAAACAGGATAAACTATTAAATAAGGTCAATCAAAGTTAAGTACAGTTTAAAATGAAGATTATATAATTTGGGCCATACTTTTAAATACGGAGTCATGGGCCAGAAATGGTGAGTCAGGTAGGATATGTTAATCGTAGGGTGCCTTGTAATTGTTTTTTGTAATATAAAGGTTTTAGAAAAATTATTAAATAGGGGTATTATAAAACGTCGAATTCTAACTTCCACAAAAAAATAAACATACCTCTTGGTTGTAAACTGTTAATTTCTTCAAGACATGATAGTTTTGTGTGGGTTGGCACAGGGTTAGAGCTGAAAGAGTTATGTGCCCCATAAATAGAAAAATACATGCTCACATTATAAAAAACAAATCATTCATATGAACAGAAGGAGAAGATAAAACAAATTAACATTAAGGGAAAAACAGTAAGAAAAAGGGATCTGGATAACTGATTCATGGAATATGAAAGGGATACAAGATAAAAAGGAAAGGAAATTATTTATGCATTTAGCTTTTAAATCAGATGCAAATGTTATATTTATACAAGAAACATGTATGTTAAAGGAAGAATGGTTGAAAGATAGGGAGAAAAATGGATAAAATCAATAATAGCATCAGATAATGAAACAAACAGCAAGGATGTTGCAATTCTAATTAAAGACTCATTCAAAGAAATGATCATACATCATGACTCAGATATAAATGGAAGATGGTGTTATTTTACAATAAAAAGCTCTAGTCTACAGAAACCACTTCTTTTCTTGAGCTTGTATAGTTTGTGTGCGAAACAAGATTTTATCATTGAAATATATAACATCTTAACTCGATTTCAGGATACTACTATACAATAGGAGGTGACTGGAATGTAGTAACTGCCCCAGTAAGAAATAGAACAAGTAAAACTTATAACACCCAGGCCTCCATAGCAATAAACTATCTAAAGGGTGGCCTAATGGTTAAGGTGTTTGCCTTGCAAACACAAGGTGCAGGGTTTGAGTCTCACAAGGGATAATTGGGTAGGCTTAAACTGACTCATAAGGGCAGTTAGCATAGTACTAATCTATGAACCTATCTATGAAAAACAGATTTCAACTTATTCAACCCGCATTGCTTTCAGAGCAAAAACTCATCTAAAATAAAATTCACATACTATTCCCGATGCTAAAAATCATGGTCTAGATTAGACTTCTGATACTGAAAATATTCTTAAAACCAGAAATAAACTATTGTACAGAACCTAGGTTTCTTTTGGACCACTCAAAGATTACAATTAAAATAAGGTGGCCTAGTGATCTAAACCTGAAAACAAGGGTTATAACACTGGTCCCTAAATCTGAACTTACTACAGAAAAACAATATAATTCAGGAAATGAACAACATATTACATGACCTTGATCATGACTTAATGCAGACAGATATTCCCTACGATATTCAATGGGCAGCAAGTAAAGCAAGGATTAGGAGAATTTTGATTAAAAAGCATCATACTATAAAAAATATATAATGAGAAAGAGACAAAACTGAAAGAAAAAATATTCATACTATAAGAATCAGTCCAAAAAAACCAAACTCAGTACAGGAAGAAAAGATGAATAACTTACAAAAAGAATTATATATAATTCATACAGAACAATTCTCTTTTATGGAAATGAAAACTTTAGCAAGGTACTCAGAATGGGCAGAAACTCACTCAAGATTACTGGCAAAGATAATAAATGTTAACAATACTCCCCCTACAATAACAGAAATTGAATACAAAGGAAACACATATCAAAACGTTTGAAGATTTATATGCTAAACTATATGGCCCACAAACAAAAACTACAGAATTAGAGAGAGATACTTTTCTAAAGAATCTAAACTCCCCAATGATCAAACACAGAAAGATCTACTTAAGGCACCTTTCATGCAACAATATCGCCTGGACAGTCAGGATTCATGATTGGTTGGCAGACATGTGATAACACACTAACCTTAGATACAATGATGTTCCTATCTATGTAAAATACAAATCCTATCTATGCCCTTGCTTTAGATGTGTGTAAACCCTTTGACAAAGTAATCCTAAACTTTTTATTTTCTCTGCTGCCCTATTTTGATATACCACAAGAATTTACAAATAAAATAAAAAATTTATATGAAAGCACTTACACAATTCCATATATTAATAAAACAAATTCATATCCAACAAAAATTCTATATGGGACCAGACAAGGATGTCTGCTATCTCCGTACCTCTTTAACTTATGTATAGATGCTCTATTTTTACTCATAACCCCAAAAATGTACCATCATATTCCAGAAATGTTTAATAATAAAATTGCACTAACAGCTGTTGCTAAGGATTAAACTTACATTTTGCAATCCCTAACACTGACTTCAGCAAAATCCTAGACTCAGTTAACAATTTCTCAAAAGTTTCAAACTATGAAATTAATTTCACAAAATCCCTCTCAATCCATTAGGTCACACTGAATCATATATTCCTGATTCAGAAATAAAATTAAAATACTCCCTGAAATACTTAAGGATATCCTTTGTACATAACCCAAAACTATTCATGCAGATGAACTTATTAAATAGATGGGCAGACATAGCCAGAAATGGGGAAAATTAAGATAACCTTTCATTCAAAAGCAGCAATTATAAAATGAATGTTCTCCCACGGTTATTATTTCAACTCAATGCAACAAATTTAATAATCCAGGAAAACATCTTTAAGAAACTAAATGTAGCTTTAGCTAAGTTCATCTGGTACCTTAAGTCTGTCAGAATCAGCTATCACAAGTTAACGTGTCCTAAGGAAAAGGAAGGACTGGGACTACCTGACTTTAACTTATATTATGACATAATATGTTCAAACAGAGTCATTCAAGTAGCTGAATATAATCCCAAGGGTAAAAAATGGTATCCATTATGGATTAAATTATGGTATGACAACGTCAAAAACAAGAAAATCAGTCCCAAAGCCCTTTCATTTATAAATCAGGAAAATCTAATGGACAGAAGATTTCCTATCTTGTTAAAACATAGAATATTTAGATTTCAAAATATGATGGAAGCACTAAACTTAACAAATACCTATATCCTGTTACAACCAATACATCTGAATCCAAACCTCAGATTAAATAATGAGATGATAAACTTGGGTAACTATCCTCTCATTAAGAAATGCAATGTTTGGAATATTTACAGACATAGGAAAACAACTTTAGAGGACACAAGGAATATCCTTAAATTTCCAAAAGGATATATCATAACATTAAAGCAAATCAGAGAACTGTGCACTTCAATAATAGGAGATTTTGAAGTAAATGATAAAGATGCAAATAAGTGCAATACATTATGGAACGTATTAACTATATCTAATACATATAGGCTAATAGTATCCCTTAGATATCAAACATCTATTTTTGTTTTCAAAATACTGGGTTGAAAAGCTCAATGAAATTTACTGAAAAGCAAAAATATCACGTATACTCAACTAATGATAACTAACAATGCTTACATTACCCCAGAAATATTCAACAAATTCAACTTGGAAGTTTCACCAAACTGTCTGTGCTGCTGCTCACAAATAGCAGATATATTCCATATCTTCTGGAGTTGTAAATGTACTTATAAATTATGGTGCTCACTAAGAGTCAGACTAGAGAAGATGGGATATCAAAAATCCACATTATCATGGGAATTTGCAATTTTGCATATCACCTCTCAAAAATTACCCAAACTTATTCTGCATATTCTAATTACCCCCATCTCTCTAGTAAAATTTTACATTACTCAGAACTGGTTAGATTGAACCAAATTGCCATGGGATGGCTTCAGAAGTATGGCAATAAAGTATATATATCAGCACATAACTTGATAATGAATAACCACAGTAAGCATTCCTATTTTCTTAAATACTGGAGTCTTCTCCTAGATCATATCTTAAAAGAATAGATAGATGAGAAAAGTCAAATTAGTGTGAATGTAAGCAGAAAAGGGCATAAGATATATTCATTTGAGAGTGTGTGTATAATCTAAACCTTGTGTGTAGCAGTTATAAATAATATGTAAACTGTGACACAAATATTAATCAGAAGATGACATTTATGTACCACTTGTTGTATATATTGTATAAGAGTGTTATCTGTTTTGTGTATTTTGATGTAACACTAAAAATTATTTTGGAACAAGATGTACCTAAATATGATTGTAACTCTTCTACAGTGTAACTGAATTGTGGTTTGTAAAATGACTTGAACTGAAATATGCAAATATAACAAGAGAAGAAGGAAAATAAAAATATTTAAAAAAATCCTATTATTTTCAATATATCAGCTAATATCCATTTCCCAATCAACTTTTATTCTTTCATTCTTCCATTCCATATAGTCTATGCTATATAACATATCTTCCTATTATTTTTAACATATATCTTTCCTTTATTACTATAATAACCATAATCCAACATATCCATGCTTCTATCTTTCATTTGTTTAATACCTTCCAGGAGATTCTCTTGACATCATTTTCTCCATAATTTCTTTACCCTTTTACATTTTATGTTCCACTGTTTCAACTTCACCACAATAATTACATATTATTTCTTCTATTTTTTATTTGTCATGTTCATTTTCACTGGCAACTTTTTTATTGATAATCTCCACAGAAAATCTGTACATTTTACAAATTTTAGACCATTTCAGTTGTTTGTATTATTTTTACTTTTTCTTTGTCCAACTTTTCCCATAGAAAAATATGTATTCATTATATTTAAATAGCATTATTTTCTATCTTTATTTGCTATGATATAATTTTCCCTTGATAGACTTTTATTTCGCCATTCATACCTTCTTTGCCTCTTTTAAATTTACTCATCAAACACTGTTGTCTTGTATTGTTTTTAATTATTGAACATATTAATATCTTATCTTTTTTTAACCATGTTAACAACTTAAATAAGTTCAAACTGGAAACCTGGAAAGATGACTGGGTTTATCAAACCTAACCCCCTTCCATTTCCTTAATATATAGTGCACCTCTCTTCACAGGATTCAATATGGACCCCCATATAAATGAAAATAAAATCAATATTGGTTCATTTTCATACTCTATAGGAATCATATACACACTTGCTAAATCAGCAAATTTCCTAAAGTACAGTAGTTATTAAATATACTTTCTTTATGTATAACAATCTATACATTTTCCAGAATAAACATATGTTTCTTCCCACATCTGCATTATATCTCCTTACCAAACTTTATATCTAATATTTCTATTTCTCCCATATTAAACTTAATGTTCTCTGTTTCGCATAGTGTTCCTATACCCTTACTTTTACCTATATTTATACTCAGTCTTACAGCCTTCAAATATTAAGTTATTTAATGAAGACTTCCATGCAGTCTTTATTCTTTGTCATTAAGACAATATCATCCACATAAGACAATGTAATCGGTTCTTTAACCCCTTCAGTAATCATATATTCTGCTAATGAAGTATTGACTTTACTAACCATTGCATTCATAACTAATGCAAATATAATACTACTTGTTGGACAGCCTTGTCTTATCCCAGTCTTTATATCTATATCTAAACTTAACCATCCATTCACTACAAGCTTTACTTTGTTGTTTTTTTCCTTATGCTGCCATAAATGCTTTTATTATCTTCTCACTATGTTATATTCTCTCAATATATCCCCAAAATTTCATGTTTTATCTTGTTAGATGCCTTACTGAAATCACCTATCATAATTTTAACATATGAATTCCTATTTATTATGTCAAATCGAATTACTCTTATTATCATTGGTAGTTCCTGACTTCCTTTTCCCTTACCTTCTAATATCGTATTTAATTTTGTGTCCAATCTTTTTCTGTTATTTTCATGAAA
Organism: Protopterus annectens; assembly: GCF_019279795.1. Lineage (NCBI taxonomy): Eukaryota > Metazoa > Chordata > Ceratodontiformes > Protopteridae > Protopterus > Protopterus annectens. The sequence continues at coordinate 1,836,434,420 of NC_056725.1, read as the reverse complement.
GTCTTATAATCTGAATTATTTAAAACTACCAGTCTCTGTTTTTATATCCTCTTTTTCTCCCTTTTTCCATATAAATTTTATAACTCCGATACATAATTCTTCTTGTCTAAAACCTTCCTCTAACCATTCATTTAATACTTCCACAAAACTCTTATTCTGCCAGTCCAATATGACTCTATAGAAATAAAATTATATTTCATCCAATCCTGTTACTGATTCTATATTTACTGTTCTTAACATATTGTTTAGTTCATCCAATGTAGTTCCTTTTTCCAGATCTCTACTGCCCTGTTTTGTTAATTTTTTTAAAGTTTCCATATTTGTTTTCTTGCTGTTATATGTCATAAACATTTTTTTCTATATATTCCTTTATTACATTTGCTATTGCCTGTTAACTACTAACATTTTCTCCTCTCTCATTTCTTAATTCTCTTATTATTCCTTTTTCCTATTATATTATTTTCTTTAAATAGGGTGCTACCTCTTCCTTTTCACTCTTGGAAAAATATATTTTTAAAATGACTTTTTAATCTTCTCTTGATTCATCTCTTATATTTCCTTTCCCTCTCAAAAAACTTTTTTATATTATATCTCTAAAAGCATATCCACTTACTTCTTTATATTTGTCCTTTTTATATTTTCATTTTGAATTTTGCCATTCCAAAAAGGAATTTCTTATATTTTTTCTTTAAAACTTATCCACCAGGATGTCTAATTCTTATAAAATCCTCTCATGTCAACATGATCTTTCCATAATTGCCCAACTCTTTCTATTCCCTCATTATCTAAATCTTTCTTATTTAATCTTTTAATACTTTTGCCTATTTTATATACCCTTTTTTCTTGAATGCCTATCCATATTTCCAAATGATTTGAAAATCCTGTAACTCTTATACCTTCTTCTATAATTTTTAGACTTTCTGAAATGATAAAATAATCTATCTCGGTTCCTAAATTATTCCTTTGGTAGAGCCACTGTTTGGCATCCCATATATATTACTTTCCACTTTTAATCATTTCTGAAAAAACTTTTACATCCTCACTCTCTTTTCTTTTCTTTTTCTTAAATCACAATTAAAATTGCACACTAATTTTATATCCATATTCTTGCTTACATACTTTAATATTTTTTTAAACATCTCTTCTCCCCTCTTTCATCACATATGCATAAATTGCTATAATTATATTAATGCTATTTCTCCATCCCACATCTACAATTGTTACTCTACCAAATATTACCAAAGAAACATCAAATATTTTTATTGAATTTTTATATAATATCCCTATACCTGAGCATATTTCCTTCCCTGTGTTCCAAATAATCTCACCTCCCCATAACTTCTTTACCTGTAATATTTCCTCTTCAGTTACAATTCTTTTATCTTCAGTTATAACAATATCCATATCAAGATGCACGCACCATTCCAATACACCAAGTCTTCTTTTTATATTCTTTATACTACTCACATTTATTGCTAAAACTCTTGGGTCTTATTTTATACATTTATCTTACCTTGTTTCTATCTTTTGCCTTTTTTATTTTCTTTCATACCAAATCCTTTAAACTTTCTCGTTCTTCCATCCTTTTTTCCAATAGAGTTTTTCTTCCTTTAACCACACTCCAAGTAATCTCTTCACTACTTGTTTCTATCATTAATTCTTGTCCTTCTTTTTCTATCATGGTATCTTTTACTTCTCCATCTTCTACTGTCTCATTATTATCTATTGTGATCTGCTTTTCTTGTTCTTTTTCTGGATTTCTCTCTATTACTTCCCCTTTCTCTATTTTTTGTCCCTTGTCATAGTCTGCACCCTGTTCTTCCTTACATTCTTCTGTCTTTTCCCTACAGTCCATCCATAATTGACATGTTTTTTTCACATTTAAAGCATTTCAATTCACATCTTTTTGCATCATGCCCAATTTTGCCACAAATATAACATTTTCTTTTGTCACAACTGCTAATTAAATCATCACTTTTTCCACAATAAAATAATTTTTATGTCCCCAATATTTCACAGTACCTTTGTTTCCTTCTACATTTATAATGCTTGATTTGTGTATTAATTTTTCACTCTGTATTTTCAATATAACACAACAGTCTCAATCCCCAGTCAATAAGCTCCTGTTATCATAGATTTTTGTAATGTCCATAACATCTTTACATATGGTCTTTAAAAAGTCTTTTAATGATTCTATCTCAGTATAAAACTGTACAAAAGCTTTTCTTTTGTCTATTAAATACTTGTAAAATATACAAGTTCGATGGATTAGAGTTTTTCTTTAGTTTATATTGATCCACAAATTTCTCAATATACGGTCCTTTTTCAAGTATAATGTCACAGAAAGTGTTGTTATTAATATGAATGAATGTTCTTACCTCTTTCAGTGATATTCCCAATGGTGATATTATATTATCTCAAATTTTACACCTATCCATTATTTTATCTGCTTTGCTACTTATTCTTACAAGGTACTCCTTTCTTCTTAATTCCATCTGCATTTCTTCTTTTCTGTCTCCCAGTGTTACATACAACTTTTTCTTTTCTCATTTCTTCCATGTCTTCTTCTTATGTCTTCTCCATACTGTCTCCCAAAAAAATTCCCTTATCAATCTCACTCACTCTGGTTTATTAAGCCCTAGAGATAAACATCCTGCAACCTTCCCAATTGGAGGGTCATAATAGTATATCTGTTCTGCACCTTGATCTCCCCTTCAAACAGCCATTCCTGAAAAAGAACTTCAGAATCTTGTGAAGGTCCAACCTCCTTCACACTACTCACAATATGTGTTTCTCCCTTTTCACTGCATGGTGGCGCAAGCTTGCATGCCTCTACCTGTTCTATAACTTCATTCTGCTAAGACTCAACTGCCTTTGACTCTACCATCTCACCCGATAATTCTCCAACATCCAAATTCACACTACATAGATCCTCCATCATGGTTGTATCTGCCATACTCCTTTCTGCTTCTCTGAGCTGCCACTGTGCCTGAACCAGAAGCAGTATTACAACAAACAGTGTCACTATTCACAAAAGAGTAGGGGAAGTTCCCTGATGCCCTGACCAAATTCTCCCCTAGTAAGTATAAATGCCACCTTGTGACTCCCATGAAGAGAGGTGTCTAACCTAGTGGGACTAAACTGGCCAACAAAGAATAAAATAAGAATATCAGTATGTGTGGAAGGTGACACACACACACACACACACACACACACACACACACACACACACACACACACACACACACACACACACACACACACACACACACACACACACACACACACACACACACACACACACACACACACACACACACACACACTAACATTTAAGAATTACTGCACTAGATTAAAGATGTAGTAAGAGGCACCCATAAATGCTCCAGAAGCCTCACAATCATTCTCTCCTGTAATGTGCGTCATGAAACAGGCAAGATATATATGTTTGCTGCAAACACCCATACCGCAGTACGAGACCTACAGTCGTGGTCAATGGTACTTTAGGGCCCCCTCTCCCCCTTCACCTACAAAGACACACTCTTTCCCACAGTTGCAGGCCTTCAAAGGAGATCATTCTATAAAATTTATGGCCACACCATTCATAATTTCTATAGTATGGAGGATCTGTGAGCCACAATATACCACTGATTGATAAGTATATTTCTTGGCATTTTAACCTTTCAGAGTTCTGTATTGTCTTAATTTTGCCTGACTGAATTATTGTTTGCCTGACTGAATTATTTTATATATTTTCTGGCATTGTTTTATGTTTCTCATCTGTCCTGAAACTGCTTACCCCCTATTTCTGAGGTGGAGTTTATAAAACTGGTCTAACAGCTTTTGTGTTATCTGATTGCTTCAAGGCTTGCTGATTTAAAAATAGTTTATGTCTGTAAATTATTGCATACACTGTTGGAAACTCCTGGTGTTCTAGCTGGTGTGATTCTCAAACAATCTGGAAATATATTGCTGATTGATAAGTACATTTCTTGTCATTTTAACTTTCAGAGCTCTGCATTGTCTTAATTTTGCCTGACTGAATTATTATTTGTCTGACTGAATTATTTTATATATTTTCTGGCATTGTTTTATGTTTCTCATCTGTCCTGAAACTGTTCCTCCCTCCCTCCCACCCTATTCTTGTAGAGTTGTTATAGTTGGTGGCTTTTCAGTTGCCCACCTCTACTATAAATTTGATCTGGGACACCCCTCCCAGTCTGGTGTTCACTCTACTTAATACAGAGAGAACATATGAGAAGGCCAACTCACTTAGGTTCTTAACCTCTGCTCCTCCTTCCTCTCTCCTTGCACTTTACTAAAAAAAAAATGCACTTTATTTTGCTTTTGCCTCTTCTTAAAAGTACTCAATTGTATTTATTATTCTACATTTATTACTGCTTGGTAGTAGCTTGATTAAATTGTAACTGTTATTCTAAGCCTTCCGGTTTAAGCTCTTGAGCTTCAGACCAGTTGTTTTACATTAAGAAGGTTTGTGGTCTGCACTGTTGTGGCAGGACAGGTAGCTTATATCCTTCTAAACTGGGAATTGCTGATTGAAGGCTCAGTGTCTATTATTCTAAAACTGCATTAGTTCTGGTTTAAGCACTTGGGCTTCAGGCCAATTATTTTACATTAATAAAGTTTGTGGTCTGCACTCTTGTGGGAAGAGAGGCTAGATTCTGCTCTTCTGAGCTGGGAATTTCTGGTTAAAGGATTATTGTGCCTGCTTATTTGAACTGTTTCTTTCTGGTTTGCCTTGTTTGCTGTAGCATAGACTAGATTCAGACATGCTGAATCTAGTTGTATTTATATAACTTGAGCACTAATCCAGGCCATCTTTTTTGGAGAAGGTTCCACTGCACCCTAGTGCAGGAGTGTGCAGTTAGAACAAGGTACGCTGCTATAGTCATCATTATAAGCTACAAGTTAACCCTCCACCCAACAAAAGAAAAAAGTACCATGAGTATATAGCTGCCCCCTTAGGAGACAAACCTGGACTACTCAAAGGCCTCACAAACAATAATGTCAAATGGACAGCTGTGACAGTCCTTTGCAGGATAGACATATAAGTAAGTTACACAGAATCATACAGAACACTTCACATGAAATGGATAAACACAGTTCTCAGCCTAGAACATGGACAATGTCTCCTGTGTACTACAATATACATCAAACCTTGCTGTGTTTCAATGCATAGTAGCTCCTGCAAGTGACAGACCATTGCAGAAACCCCTACTCCTGTTCATGTTATGCCATACAGAATTCACCTGTTGACAGCTGTGCCCACTAATTCAACTCCCTTCCCCAACACAGTTTCAGCTAGTTCAACAAACAATATATGCCTGCAGCATATGTGCAAAACACTACAAAAAATGTGCAGGCAGCTATCCCCAGTCACTTATTCTCACATGAATTGCATGTAAATGTACATAGGTTTCAGGCTCTCAGACATATGAAGTCATTCACTGGTTGCACTGTGACAAATTCCATAGTGCAATGACCAAACTAATGGCTGCAGATGTTTTATGGCAAAATGTAGAAGATGTTTAGTACAGTCTTTATGTTAATGAACTTATTTACAGCAAACATCACTGAATCATACTTTTTCCACAATATGCACATGAGGTGTGTTCAACATCATGCACTCTCATGAGTACCTAGGAAGCACAGTGACTCTGGCAGGGATATAGAGAAAATGTTGCATTATTATAGCTTATAGAAGGCACTAAAGTGTAGAAATAGAAAGATACATAGGCCCTGTGCTGCTGTTACACTCCTTTCATGCCATCCTTCACATCTTAACACCAACCTACCACATCATATGCAGTAGCACTATGATATGGCAGGTCAGTGACATGCCAATCAAATTTACTGCTTGATGCTGTTCATTGTGTGTTTATAATTGCAATATGTATGGATATGGTGGGAGCTACCATATTCCTCTGTACTGTGACCCAATATGTGACTTCTGAAGGCACTGTGGGTAGCAGAGATCCCAGATGGTGCTCTAAAGACAGCAACATATTTCTGTACTTCATGTACAGAGACAACTTGCAGTGGTTGGGGACTTTTATGATCATATCCTATATAAAATGAATGTCTGACTCAGACTTGCAAGGGCAATTACTATTGCTACTGATAATTACCACTCTGGTAAGCAGTGCAGGCACCATTATAATGACATTTTATGCCAACAGGAAGAAGATGTCTGAGAAAGTGCTCCTGAGATCTACAGTAAGAATGCAGGACAAGTCATTGCACTATTTTCCATATTGTTAAAAGGGCCCTTGCTGGGTATTTAATTCATGATGCTTCTATTTCATGTTACTGCTTTTCAGCTCTGGAGCAGATCAAGGATAGCATGGTCATATGTCAGAGGAGGATGGAGAGTATGTCCAGATGTAGAAGTGAATATGATTAATTTAATTGTGCAGATTAGTACTGTCTATCATAGCAGCCTTATATTACCCAGTGCTATAATTGCGTAGCTGTAGCTGTAACACTTATTTGTGACAACACCACATACTACTACACACAACCTCTGTATTATGCTGACATGATGCCCCACATGAACATAAGACATGTTTGGGGATACATGCACTGACTATTCAAAATCATATGTCCACCACAACATACCCATACATAATGCTCACTTCCACACAGTGCCACACATGCAGGGCAGTTGGCCCACCACTATTCTATGGCCATTGCCACAGAGCAGACAGTCTAACAACATGTTCATAGTTCATAGGTGTGTACTATGCTAACGGCCCTGGAGCCTATACAAGCCTAGCCCAAAAGTAGGGTAAGCATTTCATCATATTTGCCATGTATCACCCCAGTGGATGGCCATGCAAGTTCCACTTCCATCTGGCATACAACAGTTTGGTCCCATAGTACATATAAGTTTACAGTGCAGTAGTTGTCCATTATATGCTGACAGCTGCTTGTGTTGCCACCATTGTCTTGGCTGCTTTTGGAACAACACATTGACACTATGCGCTTGTTAGCTTGCATATTTGCTAACAGTGTCCCTGAGTCATACAACATACTGACATTGGAATACCCACACATAACCTTCCATGCTTCCATTGCTTCATATGGCCAAGAGCACCACACTGATGATAGAGTCGCAAGCCACCCCCACAATGCCTTCAAGTACTATGCTTCTGTACCCTCATTTGCACATTTCCAGTAGGAACGTATGATATTCTATAGCTTGTCATCATTATGGTGTCTAGAATAATAGTATGCCTAGCAGCTGGTTAGAGTACCTGTAGGTACCCATAAGGCTGATAATATGACACACATGATAGCAATGCTTTCTCTCTCTCTCTCTCTCTCTCTCTCTCTTTCTTTCCTGCTATCCATCTTTTATATTTTTATCTGTTTTTCCTCCATTTAAGTTACTATTTTATGCAGTGTCAGCAACAGATGTGCCTGTGGTGTGGCAGCAGCCCCACTCCATTATCCTGCCACTTGCCTTCTACTGTTGGCTTACCATCTGCTTCCACATCTACTTTTCAGTCAGGTTCTGGCAGTCATACAGCAGAGGGTGACATGGAGGTGTTCTTTATGATCACTGATGGTCAATCACTAAAGGGGGGTGGTATTGTTGCTCCCTCTGGTGACACCATTAAACAGTCGCCTTTTATTACACAGTAAAGTTAGAGGAGGTTGGAGTTTGTAGACTGGTAGCTTGATGCCCAAACTGGCCACCTGGAGACTATTTTTGTGTAACTAGCAGCATTGTACTACTGCCTGGCACTCCCTAATATGCCATCTGAGGCAGGATCAAGCAGGGGGCAGTCATGGTGGTGAGGTTGCCTAACACAGCATGAATAGGATCCACGATCCTACCCTATCCCCAGTCATGATGTCCCCCTTCCTCATCTTTCACCACTTGTCCTCTCTCCATCATTACATATGTCTGTCCATTGTCAATCCCCCTTCACATATCACAACCTTTCCTCCTCTGTTGGGCTTTGCTTGTGTGTTCTTTGTTTGTTTGTATGACCCTGCTTTCACACCTATACCCTTTTTCCATTCCCCGACTTCCACTTATATTCTTCCCAATTTACTCTTTTTTAAAAAAAAAAAATGGGCAACTATCCCAAAAAGAGTTATACACTATCTCTCCCTCCAACTCCCACAGCTTCCTTCCCTGTGTTAGTGGCATAGCTAGTGGGGGACGAGAGGAGCAGTCCGCCCTGGATGGCACTTTTGGGAGTGTCAACTTTAATACTTTTAATACAAAAAAGTTTAAGAGAGTTCTTCTTTAAGAACGGTCCCATAGCTTCACATTGGGGCATGCGTTGTTCTTCTTCCTGTCCACTCGCAATTTGAAAACATTTGCCTGTAAGGAGAGTTTTTTTTTCCTGCCCTATTTAATTCTGCTGCTGGTTCTGTTAGTAATTCTGCTTCCTGCCCGATTTAATTTTGCTGCTGGTTCTGTTTGTAATTCTGCTTTCTGCCCAATTTAATTCTGCTGCTGGTTCTGTTTGTAATTTTGCTGGTGTGTGTGCATGTAAAATGCCCCACTTAGGTATACCTGGTGGTTTGTGCTACTCAGGCTCAAACCATGTACTTTAGGTACAAGAGCCTGAATTGTCTACCCATACCACCACTTGTGATTCCAGCTCTCAATTGTCCAGATTTTCATAGAATGTCTGGAATGTTTGGCTCATACTTTTGGTCTGTTCCTCTTAAAATTTGTGGTTTTCGGGCAAATGAGTGAGAATAAAATTCATTAAATTATGCTAGCCATTTCAGTTTCAGTCTTCCTATCTTTAAGGAAACTCAGGGTAACACAAAACACTTTATTCTAACAACCTTCCAAGATTATACAAGAAATGTTTAAAATGTGTCCCTGGTTTTGGGTCTTTGCCCCCCCCCCCCCAACCAATAAATTTTGGCTTTTTCCAGATTGCTTGTGCTGCAAAGTTGTAAGATTTTAGTTGAGTGCCAAGTGGATTTTACAGGGAGCTGAGAGCTTCAGGGGAAGAGAAGTTTACTGCTGTGTATGTAAGACTATTTGCATTGCTAGTAGCACAACAGGTAGTATACTTGCATCTTGATGCAGAAGGCTGTGGGTTCTACTCCTATGGTATGTAAATGCATTGCTAACACTGTATTGTGTTGTACTTTAAAGGGAGTGAATGCTGTAGTCCTGTGAATGTCCTCCTTTGGTGGAGATACCTAGTAACTATAAACCTGTAATCAGTTTGCCATTCATTCCCTATTACAATATTACTAGCTTATTTTTTTTTAATGTAACATAAGCAGTTTATTCTTCAAGGGCAACAGGCACTTTATTTGTAGATGAAACAATGCAATATAAAGTTGCTTGCTAGCAGCAACCTCTTCATTAGTTACAGATCTCTTTAATGTGGAATTATTTAGATGACTTTTACTTCTGCAGAGATTGTGCATATTTACTGATATTGGTGGATTGTAAAGACGGAAGTTTGAGAAGACGTTTATGATGGAAATGTTCTGATCTGGGCAGCTTTGTCATTGGTTCATACATTTTGTTTCATTGCTTAATGTAAAAATGTTCAAAATAATTAAGTTAAAACACGCTCTAACAAGTGTGCTGTATAGGAAGGTGAATCAAAGAGCACATGTATTTGTGCAAGGGGCCTATGATTTGAAAACAGCCCAAAGGTAAACTTTCTCCTCCACTGGCCAGATGCATTTTCTTTGAATGTGGGTTTTAGTGCTGTTTCAATGAATGTGAGTATCAAGGGCAGAGAAGTCTTAATGCTGTCTGTTTTCAATCTGAGACTGTACTGCTTTGTTTACTAGATGTCTATCAATGTTTGTGCTATAAAATTTAAAATAAAAGTTTTAAATGAAATCCACATAGTCATTGTACAAGTAAAGCATAAAGCTGTATGCACATTAAAGTGTTTATGGTAAATGGGGAGAAATAGCTATGTAATGGGAGACTGGAGTGGCTGCAGGGGAGGGCTATGTATGGGGGGCCCCACCTGACCATGATTTTGTGAGGGGGGGTGCAAACTCAAAGACAGCCCCTGGCGGCACAAACTCTAGTCAGTTTCTTGCTCGTCCCCTTTCTGCCTTTACCTATACTCCCATTTCATCTCTATTTAAATTAATAAACATAATAAGGGCCTTTCTGTGAGCCAGGTATTGTGGCTTGCAGCAATTATGACAGTCCTGTGAGGTTGCATGTGTCAATATGAATACTCACGTACATGCGATAAGCATGCTACTTCTGTTCAAGATTTCTTTAAATGCACTTGCAATACACCTCCCTCTTTACCAGCACTGTCATTTCCATGGGTGCATTACTTACTTAGCTACTAGCCAAAACACTTAATGCCGCCTTCTTAATTGATAATTACCTTTGAGCTGAATTGCACAACTGGGCATTACTGTAGTAATCCTGTCAGGAACACCAAAGGCATGTTTCTGAATCCCAGAGTTTGTTTTTTGGGGGGGTTGATACCTTCTGGAATGTGTTCTCTGCTTAACCTTATACCCTTGCTTTTGAAACCCATGTATCTGTGGTTGTGTCCTGCCAAGAAGAAAGATGGCTCTAAAACTTTGCTAGAAAAGAAGTAGATAAGACCCACGTTTGGAATACTATGTGCATTTCTGAAGGTATCAGCATCATAACGGCAAATACATCTTGCATGTACAGATGTAAACAAGAAGCTATATAAAAACTACATACCTTAAGGCAATAAATTAAGTCAAAGTGCATGCCATTTTTTACATGAGGAGATGAAAGATAACATGATTCAACTTGAAGGTATAAGTTAGCTGGCTGGAGTGGCAGATGAGGTAATATTTCAAAGAAAGGGTGATGATTTAATGGAACAGACTTTCTGATGGAAAATAAGGCCCAGAAACAGTAAAGGAGTTCCAGAATGTATGGGACAGATATATATATATATATAACCATAAAGAAGTATGGGAAAAGGTTAAACAAATTATCTGTTTAGTAAGATCTGTAGCTTATACAGCATGTAAGGAAATGGGCAGCCTGTGTGTGTCAAACAGTCATCTTACTTACCGTTCTATGTTTTTGTGTAGTCTGTTCACACTAAGTCATACACCAGATTTGTATAACACAACTGACCTGAATGCTGGGAATTCATTCTGACATAGGTCCTGTGTCCTTTTTCTAACAAGACACTAAGTCATACATCAGATTTGTATAACGTGGCTGACCTGAGTGCTGGGAATTCATAGTGACATAGGTCCTGTGTCCTTCTAACAGACACTTGTATTCTCATTCCAAATCTTCATTTTCAGAGGCTCTATAATTATTTCCTGTGACCCAGAAAATGTAAAGTATGAAAAACACATGTCAGGACTCACCACACCCAGAAAGACTTCACTATAGTACAAGTGCCCCACTAAAATTGAGTTACATTTTAAACTGAGTGTATTTGCCCTGCCAAATGTCAATTACTTCAGGAATCTAGGTGACAACAGGAGTACAAACACCAGGACAGGAGAGCTCTCCTTTTCTTTCTTACATTAAAAAAAAAGTGTGTGTATAGTATAACTTCACTTCTAAAGTTGTTGTAAAAAAGAATTAATTTTCAGTGAGTTTGGCAGAAGAAAAACACATGCTAACAGATATCTTAAGAAGCAATTCCAGAGCAGAGATGCATAATCACTAAGACTTGCGTCTGTTATTGTGCAGTTAAGGCTGGATATAAAAATTAACATATTTTAAAAGAGAAAAGATTCTTGGAAAGCATGCCCCCTACTGGCAGATGGTAATGCACTCCACACTCATATTATGCAAAAAGTGGATCACTGTAGTGAAACTTATTTAAAACAATTAAAAATACCATATAGAAATTACTTTCTACAACTTGATTTTTTACAGTGTAATGTAAAGTGAAAACTGGCGACAAACAAATCCTACATATTGAAATTGAAAAGTGTTGACATGTCTGTGTTAGAACTGCACAGGCTGAGCTCAGATGAGATTTGAACAAAAAATAATGTCAAAGATATTTGATATATATTACAGATCTTACACGTTTAAGACCAGAAGTCCTGTGATGAGGTCAAAAGTACAAGCAAAATGTTCAGGGTGTTTAAGTCTAATAAAAAACAGAGAACATCCTGCCCCACACCTTCTTTGCTCGACAGTTTGGCCTCACATAGATGCACTGCTATTTCTAAGTGGTAAGCTTCCTTCTAAAAAGCAGAAGCAGGAACCTACGCAGCTTCAAACTTCTGAGTGAAGAGGCTAAAGATTAGAAAAAGGGGGTGTGTTGCAGTCAGTGGGCAGAGCCTGAGTCTAGCAATCCAGTCCAAGAGCAAATATTCGTTAATATTAATGAGCTGCACTGTGAGGTATGTGAGATGAGTCCTGAGACAAATTCATAGCACACAGAAGGTCCACAGAGAGTGTGAAGGACAGAAACTTGCCAAACAAGCACATGTTGATTCTGTTAAGCTGGACCCTTTCTCTTCAGGGAAGAAAACTAATATGCGGTTGTTTCAGAACGTGCATCAGGAACAAAACAATATCAGCATTAAATCATTGAGTAAATAACAAGACAGACGATCTTTGAAAAAACTGGTATTATACCTAGAAAACAGGAAAGCTTCTTAACCAACTTGTACTTTGCTGTGTTCTTAACAGGAGTTACTAAATCGTTAAAGCAAAAGTCAGTCACTGTGCATTTCGGAACTGTAATTTGTTGCAAGCATTCTGGAATGGTTTAACTGTGCAATTACAATGGATCAAAATTAAATATAAGATCTGAATGCAACCTGAAAGCATTCCCATGTTAAGGCAGCTGCCTATGTGTTAAGAAAGATAAATAAGTTTCTTTTTTGGACTACCACTTTGCAAAATTTCTTTTTGTCTTCTCACTTTGCAGCCAGCTTTCTCGGGTTGTTAAATCATCTTTGGAAAGTGAGTAGTTTGCAATCTTAGCTTACAGAATGACTTTAGGCAATTATTCCAATTCTTCAGGAAGTATCATTGGTGCAACTCCCCCCATAATCCCTTCCATTATGTTCATTTTTGGAGTGGTGGGGAACTTGATTGCAATTATTGTGCTTTGCAAGTCCCGTAAAGAGCAAAAAGAGACAACGTTTTACACCTTAGTTTGTGGTCTTGCAGTCACTGACCTATTGGGAACATGTTTGGTGAGCCCAGTAACCATTGTCACTTACGTGAACAAAAAATGGCCTGGTGGGGATCCTTTGTGTGAATACACTTCCTTCATACTCTTGTTTTTTAATCTTTCTGGGCTAAGTATTATTTGTGCAATGTCCATTGAAAGGTACCTGGCTATTAACCATGCATACTTCTACAACCAGTATGTGGACAAAAAGTTGGCAGGGCTGACACTTTTTGCGATTTACATCTCTAATGTCCTCTTCTGTGCTTTACCTAGCATGGGACTTGGAAAGTCCATTAAACACTACCCAGATACATGGTGTTTCATAGACTGGAGAACTAATGTTACCAGACATGCTGCCTTCTCTTACATGTATGCTGGGTTCAATTCTTTCCTGATCCTGGCTACTGTGATCTGCAATATCATGGTATGTGTGGCACTGATACAGATGCACCGGCAATTCGTCAGGCGGACATCATTGGGTACAGACCATAGACTTGCTGATCTACGGCAGCGCAGGAGTTTCCATCGAATGGCTGGGGCAGAAATCCAGATGGTTATTTTGCTCATAGCAATTTCAATTGTGGTTGTAATATGCTCCATCCCACTGGTGGTAAGTCAGACATACTGATGCTTTCAGAAAGATTGGGGGAACACTGCTGGAGGAAATCTATTTGGTTTTGAACGTAGAATGCCACTGATTTGTAACGAAGCTAAACTTTTCTTTTTTGTTGTTTTTTAATAAAGATGAACCACATGAAAATATTTGTCCTGCATCCTTGTCTCACAATACATTCTTTACGTGTTGCTACAAGTATGCAGTGACATTAAAAAGCAAACTGTAGAGATTTTAAGCACCCATTTACTTTAGTTCTTAAACACTGTACAAGCAGTTGTAACTGTAAGCTGTAAGTGAACAGAACTTGAGGTGTAAGCACTGCAGGTGTTCAGAACAGTAGACATTGTGTATATTTATGTACAAATTTATAGAAAGACAGTAATATTTCATTTGATTGCTACCACAAGGAAATAAAGGGCATTTGGTCTATAAACTGTCTTATAAAGTCATATATTTTAACAGTGCCAAGTGAAGGTATCCCTAATATAACTATTAAAATAATACTGTGCCAAATAATTTTCACTACATCTTGCAGATGACCAGGAACTGTCATTACCAGATGTTATATCTGTTAAAGGGACAAAAATGCAAACTTCTAGAAAGCCAAAGGTATCTCTCCTGATGATCACAAAGAATGCAGTACTGTTGAATGCAGGAAGTAATCTGGTCAAGTTCATACATTAGGATCTTAGTACGGTGGGCAGTACATACATTACAGAAGGCATTTCAGTAGCCATTTTAATGTCAGCAGGTCTAGACTGCACAAGAGTTTGTGAGTGTGTGTGTTTGTGTGTGTGTGTGTGTGTGTGTGTGTGTGTGTGTGTGTGTGTGTGTGTTTGTTTGTGATTATTTGATTATAAAATCATGTTAGCAAGGTAAATCACAACAGCCAAATCATTTGGTTACTTTTGTCACAAGTTCACAAACTATATGAACAGCAAAGCCTATGGGAATCAAACACATACCATCAGGACTGCAGCTTATTTAGAAACTCATTTAGCCTCTGTATAGTTCTAGATAAACAGCAAAAACTGATATCAGTAAGGTGAGGGCATGAGAAAGCAACCTAGTAGTCACTATGTCCTTTAGCAGACCCATTATTATGTCCTCACTAATAACTGCATATGTAAAGTAAACTGTGCCTGGAAGAAAAAAAATAGCTGTGATACAATAAATAATTGTAATAATAATTATTTAAAGTTGCCAGGGGTCATGTAGTATAAGAGATGAGATACTGAAAGACATGTGTGATTATGATATGCAGATAATTCCATTGGTAACGTAGATAGTAGAAATGTTTTCATATCTTATGTATACAGAAACAGTAACAGTAGTAGGCTAATGTAACCAAGCAGTTGCATTCTGCCAACGATAAGTTGAACAGAGATATAATGAAGAAATCCATTAAGGTTAGGCTGGTAGTAACTTTGGACATAGTACCAATCAAGAGAGAGAGAGTTTATGTGTGTGTGTGTGTGTGTGTGTGTGTGTGTGTGTGTGTGTGTGTGTGTGTGTGTGTGTGTGTGTGTGTGTGTGTGTGTGTATCAGTAGGAGAACACAGCATGTGTGGGATATGTACATATTCCTCCTACACAAAAGAAAAAGCATGAGTGGCAACTTTAACTGTAAAGGGACAGAGAAATCAGAATCACGTTATACCTTTCTGACAAATGCATGGCATTGGGAAATGTTTCTTCTTAGAAAGAGTGGCAGATGTTTGGGATAATGGTATGAGAAAATACTCCACAAAACTTATGGGGGCCCTACTGTAGCTAAAATGATTGTATCGATAAATTGGGTTATGGAAATTGTCAGAAACGCACATAAACAAGTTTTGGCAACTTAAATGAGCTGTAAGGCCACCTCCAGATAATTAGGTCTAAATCTTTAAGCAAACACAGATGTTCCACAGTTTAAACACATTCTCCCTGATCATGTTCTCTGAACTTAACAAAAGGAAGGATGAAAAAGATTATACATTTATACTACATTTGACAGAAATGCGTATATCAACTGACTTTCTCAGTAGATGCCAATTCTTATTGTTTCTAAGTAGTGTGATGTCACTGTCATGTCTGTACCACAGACTCTTGATATGAGAAATCCCCCAGTCACTACTAGCAGAGATATGGGGATGACAAAAGGGCAGTCGCACCAGTCATCTAATTTCCCCAAGAGTCACCGAAAGATTACAAATGAGAAAGAAAACTGACACTGCAGCAAACTAATGTACCAGTCATTGCCGAGGACTCACGTTCCAATGTTTCTACAGATAAAATGATACATTGTAGCCTTGTTTAAGGCAAAATGGGGTGTTAATTCTTACCTAAACTGGGTGCTTGTTTTTATGTTTCCCATGTGAAAGTGTGTACATACATTTTCCTTTTTCATTTGACAGGGAACTCCTGAGATCATAGGGGGTCTAGAATGCGTCAAGCATTCTTAACCGAAAAAGTACAGTACTACTGCACAATGAAACAATAACATCATCTAAAGAAATCCTAATTTACTATACAAATTCATTGAAGATGACTATTTCAAACATGTTTTTATAGCATGTAACTTTTTGCAGCACAAATTAAATTCTATTAAAAAATGTTTTGTAAGCATGACTGTAATTTCCCCTAGAGGTACTGGCTCATTTAAACATGTTTAATGCTTACCCTGTTTATTTTGTCTTATAGTTATGTTGTTTCCTTAACTTCAGTCTATCTTCTACTTAACTGTGTTTGTCTCTGACTTGTAATGTTTATGACCTTGGCATAACTCAACTCTGACCACAGGACCCTGAGTCATAGTCTGCCATTCCTTGTTAATAAAGATTCACTCAGTAGATCTAGAAATAAATATCAAAAATGAACACAGAAATCAAGTTGCCCCTCAGCGGAGCATAATCAGATTGCTAACATATTTTACTGATTATTGCTTATATTGGCGTGCTACACATTCACAGGATATAATACAATCAGCACTGCTCTCAAAAGTAAATGAGAAAAAGTCACATCTGCAATATACTTCATAACTGCTGAAAATACTCGTCTCTGTAAAAGTTAGTTGTACGACCCTACACACTACAGAAGCTCAGTGACGCCATCCTGTGAAAAACTTCCCTTTTTTCTTCTATTGTTGTATAATTTAAATGCTGTCAGTTCAAACATGCTTCCATATACACACTAATTCTGCCACAAGTTCCTAAACATTATAAAACTATTCTACTGGCTGTTTGCTTTTCTGTCTTGATTATAGCTAGACACAAGTGTACACCAATTGTACACATATAAGAATGAACAAAAAAGTGGATGGAAATATTTCAGGCAAAGCCTGTTCTTGTATCAGAAACAACGTGGTAACAAGACAGCAAATAGCAAAGAAGAAAACACTGTTATAGAGCATCAAAATACGAAAATACAAACCAGATGTCATTTAAGTAAGCTCCTACATACTCAATGTGTACTGGGTCTGTAGCTACAGCATACCATAGCATATTGAATGCTAGAGAAGAACAGGTTCAAATCCCAGCAGAGGGCAAATGGTGAGCAGCAGTTGTTCATGATGTTTCGGTCCACCCAGCTGCAAATACTGGCAGTATGACTTCTCTTAGCACTGTTACAATAATTAGTAACAGTACTGTTGTATTAGTATTTATTACAGCCCTTTTACATCTGAAGTAATGTAGCATAATAGATAATGAGTGTGACGTTTACTGGAGAATAAAATTCCATGGCTCGCACTTAAGTGCCACAGGTTCTATTACAAATGGACATGAAGCAGCATTAAAACAACTGATGAGACTTCTATTTAACGCATCATGTTCTATATTGGTCATCACCCTGAAAAATGAAATGTGAAGGTAGAAGCAGATAGCTTTCCAAAGGATGTAATTTCTTGTAAAACACAACTTCTAAAAATAGTAATTCGACAACTCATAAAAGAAGGCAATTATTTATTTATTTTGCCAAAAAAAAAAAAAAATTTTGCTTGTATAAAAGTAGTGGTGAGTTTAGAAGTGACTATATTTATGGCACAAGTGCTGCGGGAGTGCAGGAGGCTTGGCCTCTGTATGACAAACTAATTTGAGATAAATGCCTGACACCTTCTGAACATAGTTTTATGCATTCAAGGCAGAATAATCATTATTTTAAGGAAATTCCTTTCCACATTTTAAAAAGAAAGCCCAATATAATAAAAAATAGTCTTATACTGGTTTTTGTCTTAGACTAAAGCACGTGACAGGATTATAAAAGACTGGAGTCAAAATGCCAACACTAGAAAATAATAAAAAATGCAGCCCCACAAGTAATAGCCAAAAAAAAATCTGTCCAAAAGGTGTACCTTGTATAAATATGAAGGATATTCAAAAAAGAATTATGCCAATGAGTGCACTCTAAGGAATTCCGTACTCTGCTGAATGCAGGCCTTTGGAATTAGAAATAAAATATCTTTATATTGTTCAGGACATTGCAGATAATGCTTCTGGTATGACAATGTTTCTACAACAAATGTCCACAGCCCTGTTACACTGCCCCCTGAACTGTTATAATTACCCCAATTATACTAACATAACTATCTTGCATACCACTTATGTGAGTGCTTTCTACAAATCCATGATCATCTTACATTCCACTGACTGTAGCAATTAAACATGCAAAAATGTGTGAACATGCATCTTATACCTAACCATGTACCACTCGAGGACAAGCATTAATTCTGTAATCGCTACTTTCATCAGACATTGGTCAAAGAGCCAGAGAGAAGTCAAAGTTTGGATTTATTACACCTTTGCTATTGTAGTATTGCTACAGCCCTCACTGCAATGCAAAGTTCTGTCTCCTATTTCTGTTTCAAACTAACCACTTGCTGCTGTTGTTAATTTAACATGTCTTTTCTGGGGAAAGGAAAAGGTCAATTCAGTGCATTGCAACATATCTTTCAGGAGCTGAATATAGACTTCAGAGGTTTAATAGTTAAAGGAATATTCTGAAAAGTAAACTTATAATTCTTTATTTGGGGATATCATAAAGTAGTGTACCTTATCTGACAAGAAGCAACAGCTAGTAATACCTACTGATAATGCAACATGATAATCATGTAAACTACTGCCTTTACTCATTGTAACACATTAATGCAGGAAAACATCATTGCTTTCAATAACTGGCTAACAGGGAACTCTTATTTTGTTTTATTTTCATTTATATTTATTTATTTATCTATCTTTGGCCTACCTGTGGATAATTTATGAAAATACTCTGGGCTAAGTAATGAAAATGGTGCTCTTAATTTGTGGAAAATATTGTATAGTAAAATATCTGTACTGGAATTAGAATTATCCATAGCATATGTAATGGTAGGTGCTATCCTAAAACATGTGTGATTTCATTTATAGTATACCTTAGTTACAAAGGCAGTGTTAGACACCATATTAGAAAACACGGCACAAAAAAGGAGGGGTCCTTGTCTTTATCTGAAGGATATTGTATATAACTATCACTAAGACGGATATACACTTGTATCAACATCACAGACCTCATTTTATGTCTGCATCCATGCAAGAGGAGTTTCTATAGCACGTTGGTTGCATTCACTCCAGATAATTTCATTATAAGAAATGTAAACTATCCTAAGAAAGTAGAAGCAAAAGTTCCAGCTAAAACCAGGCATCACGGTCCAATTATACAAAAAGGTCTCAGTTTAGACCAGAATGTGTTGACAGTGGTAAGAAAACAAGGAGAGCACATTCGATTCTACCGATATAGTAGACTGTGATTCCTCTATATTAATCACTGATTAGACCAGTAACAAAACACAAAGCAGCATTTTGCTCCTATTTAACTGGATTTTTTATCTAGCTGGAGACAGTGCAACTGTATTACGGCAAACGGATTACTATGATAAATGAAACAGAAAGTAATCCAAAATCACAGTTGCTATTTTTTGCTCCCCTTCTGTTTATTTAGGGGGAAACTTACATTACAGTGTAAGTTTTTTTTCCGAGCTGATCCCTTCTGATTCACAATAGATCTGATGCACATGTCTAGCATAAGAAGTATGTACATATGAACTTAGATGCCAGCATCAAAAGGAAAATGTGTAGGCCCGCGGCAAGACAACTACTAAGGTTCTGGTACAAACTGTTCCGCATGTATGTCATAGTACTAATATGAATAAATTCAAAGTAAAAGTAGGCATCCTCATAGAAGGTAAGGTACAGATTTGGAACCTGAATTACTGCCTCAGGATAACTTCATTACTGAGCTAGCACTAAAAAAATATGTTATTATCCAGGGAACAAGGCTGTGGCATTCTTGGATATCTTCAAATATAGCGAAATAGACTGTATCTGGGTTTAATGTACAGAACCACAAAGCTACAGATACTTGGAACAGTCTATTGTTTACCTTAATGTAGAGTTATGTGTGTAAAGCGATGCTCAGACATTTAGCTAGCAAGCACTGAGTTAGCACATGAATCAAATAAACTATGTATGGTAATTGCAACAAAGACAACATTATCCTGTGGACAAATATATAATGAATTTAATATATTTAAGCAGATGGTCCTATTTCAAAGAATGCTATCCATCTGCATTTTGAACTTCCTATTGATGTTTACCAGTCCAAGAAAGGTCTTAGTCTATATATATATATACATGGGAATATGTACAGATGTCAGAAACTGTGACAAAACAGGATGAATGGCAGCCCTCCACCTATCAATAATTTGCCTTTATAAAACAATACCTGGTTAAGTTGGACAGGGTCTCTGTCATGCAGACTAAAATAGGGGATGGTACAAATATGCTCACAAACATATTTGGTGCTGTTATTAGTGGCGGAGTACAAATAGTAGTACCACCATGTCATAAGAACATTGCGTCAGTCCATGAGTCCCTGAGTCTCCACTGTAGAAACAAATTAAGGACTAGATGCTACTGAAAATCCAAAGACTATTACCATTTTAATCCAAACAGTGAGACTTTAATTAGAACAAATCTATGCTAACACTAATACCTGGACTAGTCTTCCTTTTCCAAGATACAGTTTTCCCTGAGTTAGTATATATACATAACAGATATGGAGCATGGAGACCTCCTGCAAAAATGCTGTAAAGGTGTAACAGTCAGTCACAGAATTGTCCTTTTGTTGGAATTGCATCTTCATTTTTTTGAAGTATCAGGATCTGTAGCATTAGGTCTTGCACTACCGGTAAGGAGTTATAGGAGGTGACATTCTGATTATTAAAAGTATACATTTATTAAAAGTATACATAGACAGCTAACATTAATATTAATGGACAACCAACTCCCCACAGTCTGTTCAATCCCTAAAATGCTGCACTTAATGCAGATCTTAATGGCTTAATAAACTCATTCTGTTACTGCAGTCATCCCTACAACTACTGCTAAAAGTATGTTTATACACCAAACACTTTTTCTGTGATCATTTTTTAGCACACTATTAATCCTAGCAATACAGGATTGTGATGTTTCACAGCTTTGTCAGGGTGAACAATCTGTGTATGAAAATACTGAACTAAAACATGTTCAAGAATCATCCAAAGGGTCCTCTGCTTGGCTTCTCACACACATGCTGGAACCTGATAAGCGCAGCTGTGCAAACTTTATGCACTTCTGCATTACTACATTTCTCAAATCAGATGGCCAGTTTGGATCTGTATCACACAACTTTCCGGCTTCTAGCTTGCCAAACTGTCTGCAAAGCCACAAACACTAGCTTAAAATAGGAATCATACATTCTAATGTCTACTAACAGTCCTCTTGCAATACACAAAGGGAAAATGGAATATATATGAACATGATTTTGGAGAGGCAAGCTAAGAGAACTTATGAAAACAGTCATGTGACTAATATGACTAGTACTAGTCAGAAAAATAACTAAAGAAGAAATAAGGTAAAAAAACTGTAAAACTAAGAGGGATGACGTAAGTAATAGCAAGATGCATTTGCAAACAGATAGGGTGGTGAACACATGGAACAAAAGCTTTCTTAACAAGCAGTAGAGAGGGTAAAAGCAGTTTTAATAACATGTAAGTTAAGGAAGGATATTAGCCTAATTTGGAAACATATTCATTAAAGTGAGAAATGGGCTGTGTTTCTTAGCAAGCATTCCCTCGCTTTTTCAAACTGTGTTCTTTAGTTCAAAATACTTTGTGTTTTGTACATGTCAATACCTGTATACAGACAAGTAGGAGAGGGGATAATTTCTGGCATAAACCTCTATGTGAATGACAAAATATATGCAGTTCATTATAGCAAAGGCAACCAATTTCTCCAGCTGCAGTTCATCCATTTTACAGCAGCATAAAAAAGGAAATTTATTTTCTGTAGCCAAATAAATGGACCATGTGTTTTCAATACCTGCTTGGCAGAAGAATCTGGCTAACTAAACCCAATTAATGTGAGTGGGCCAACTGTTTCTCTTCCATGATGCAAGTCTGCCACCTAATGGTGATATATTACCAAAAATGCTGAACTAGTAATTTTAGCCTGCTCCTATTTTCTGAAGTACTGTTTTTTTTTTTTTTTTTGGGGGGGGGGGGTCTTTGGGGTTTTTTTTTTTTTTTTTTTTTTTTGCTAGTTTACCCCACTTAAGTTCCAGTATACCAGAAGTCCATACTTTTCACTGAATGCATAAATGCATATCCTTTCCTTAACTGCAAACCTATGCTGAATCCATATTGGTAATTTCAAATCTGCCCATTTTCTGAAATCTTTCTCATCTGCAAATCCACCAGTTTGTGCAACTGGACCTTTTTAGAACTTTAATTAGATGTCAGCAATTTTTTTGTCTTTGCTTGCTTTACTGCATTCATTAAAAGATAAGTAACCAAGTTGAGGATGTATATAAAGTACTTGTCATCTTAATAAAAAAAAAAAAAAAAAAAAAAAACTTTTGCATCCCTTATCTCAAATGCATCCTGTGCTCAGGTTCATGATTTTCATTTTGAATTAACTATGTCATACTGCCAACTGTTTTGCATAAGTACCTTTTTTAAGCCAAGTTTTCTATGAAACATTTGGTGCCCATATGTTTTGCATATACTGGCTTCTGTTACACCTAATTCTGTCTGCTGTCATGTGCTTGCTTTGAGCCTACCATCAGTGTTTACTTACTGGGAATCATAGAAGTGAAAGGATGATACTAGCTCTCATTTGGAACTTGAACCCAAGACCACCAGTATACCATGCTGGTGTTACTGCCACTGGGCCAACAAGAGCCTCTGGACAGACAGCGGTTGAGTTTTACCTTAAGTATCCTTTGAGCTAGGAAACCCTCTGCATAGTGATCAAGGTCAAATTACACACACGCACGCACACAAATGCACACACACACACACACACACACACACACACACACACACACACACACACGTGGCGCATACACACACACACACACACACACACACACACACACATGGAGTGATATTCCATCAGTGAGCCTCATAATTTGTCACTTGATAAATTAGGAACACAACAAATTTAGGAAAAATAATTTTCAGACATACCCTTGGAGTGAGCTGTGCTGATATATGCGCACTCTCACTTAAAATAAGTTGACTTCATCTGTAGAGTAGCATTATTATGAATCTTTTGGAAATGAATAACAGTCTCAGACAAAACTAAAATACTAAATGTAAATACTGTTGTCTGACAGTTAAAAACAAAATCCCATTTTCAAGTGACTAATTCTAAGATGCATTATGATTCTCACAACGGTTATTCACGTCTTCCACAATGGGCTTTTATAAAATATGATGTTCTTTCAGCCCATAAATAATCAGAAACTGAGACTGAACTATCATAATTATGAACATGTTGAAACCACTAAAATACCTTCTTTGGTTCCATTTTTTTTCCCATTCTTTACTGAGGCAACAATATTTCCTGCATACTATGTCTCATTTAAGTTTAAGAAATAAAGCTACTGGAAAGTTTACTTAGGGGATTTGTATTTCTTTTGCATGCTGAAAACTTGGTTAAAGTGAGCATCACTGTATGATGAATAAGGGTGAAAGTTATAACTCTCAAGCTGACGGCGTGCAAGGATGAAAAGTGCTGACAAACAAGTACTTCTGTACCTTCAGTAACATTCAAGTCATGTCACTAATGACGTTAGGAGCAAAATGAATATTAACACTAAGTTTGATGTCTGGCTTTCAATGACATACAGTTAAAATAACATTCAACTAATAAATGCTCTAAATGAAGAAACAGAAATTGTAAGTAGCATCATTTTCATAGTCATTATTATCATTTTATGCAAGCTGTTAGATTTAGGCAACTGAGTCAGTATACTACAGATAATCTGCCAGTTTCAGTAGTTATGAAATAAAGCTAAAGTATCATAAATTAATACTATATTATTTCTCAAGATGAGCAGATTAACTAAAACAGGAAACAGTCTGTGACACCAAGGCGCTGAAAAATCACACTAAAAATAGATATGGTTAATGATACAAATGTCTGAAACAAGCAGATCTATTTGGTCAAGAACTTATTTAGCAGAACTGTTAATAAAATCCACAGGAACACAGAGCAGTAGGTTCATACACACAGTCTTTTGTGTGAGAGACAGAAACACAGAGACAGTTTTTCAGAGCTACCAGAGCTGAACTCAAGTGCATAGTTCTCAGCCTCTTACCTCCAGAAGAATGGCCAAATCCAGAGATAATAAGGGACAATCAGAGTCATTTTTTAAAATATTACTTCTTTTAACTTGAAAGAAATTGACAGAATAACAGAATGTAAACTATCATGCATATTTTGGAAGTAAAAGATGCCTATAACTACCAACTGTCATTATTTAGTAAGTGTAATCCACCTCTTTTTCTCCCAAAACTACCAGTTTTAGGAGGAATTAGGAGGGGCAGAGCATAATCGTAAAGGAAAATCAGCGAGATTTTTCCTGAAAATCAGGTACAGCTGAGGGCTGAGCTCAAGAGTATATTAAAATTCATGTTGCCAGCCAGAGTCATGCAGTAGCATATCATAGGGGATTAGAAAACATCAGAACAGGTACTCTGGTCTGAAGATACAGTGCTGTGTAAATGGTTAAATAAATTTGTATATTTTGTTGAATTACACAGTGAGCCAAATTCACACTCAAGTACAACAGCTCAATAAGACTTTTTTTTTCATATGGTATGCAAATTATCTGCATTTTTTTAAATATGCACATCTTTTTCATCTCATTTGATGGCATTCCATATACTTTTGCAAGTTGTATAAAATCACAAAAGAACCACCTTCAGAAAGAAGTGTGGGAGGCAAACTTATAAAGTAATTCAAAAAGTGGGGTGGTAATGCAAATGGTCTACAGTAAAGTCAAACACTGAAACGTATGACAGAAAGATGAGAGCAAAAGCATTGCGTAGAGATATTTATCTACCAAAAACATTTTGGTTGCTCAAAGTTACTTAGATGGCGGTAGGCAAAATGAAAAGATTTTCAAATATGTGTGAAAACTGTAATGCATGAAATATCACAAGTAACGCAACAGGTTTAGTGATAGTGTAAAGTCTGCTGGTCCTTTTATGGTTATTACATTCAGCTCACGTCTCTCTGTGTTGTCTGTTGTAGAGACCTTACAAAATGACATCTGTATATGTGTATTTATATAACACAGTTGCTTCATACTTGACAACTGCAAAAGCTACATTTTATATTTATAGTGCAAACAAGGGAATATTTTAAGGATGCAATAAGATCTTGTAACATATTAAAACAAGTCTAGTCACTTAAAAATATTTTTGTAAATTTGAAAATCATTAAAGTTAAAAAGCTACTTTCCAAGCTAAAAGCAGAAAATATAATGTTGCATCTCATCCAAAGCCCTTCAACGTGTACTACGTCCAACACTCGGTTATAGCATCATGTAAGTAAATGCAGTAATTCAGTGCCCTGGAAATCAAGAATGTAGTTTAAGAACCTCACAACATCTACACTAAATGCCATTTAATAAGTTAGCATTCCTTTTGGAATTAATGTTAGTTTTTTGTTGTTTTTTTTACTGTCACCAACCACTAAAATTCTATACCAATATTGATTTATTTTTTCTGCTAATAAGATTATTATTATTATTTTACTTTATTATTCTCCATTAAGGTTTTCAGAAAACTGAAAATCACAGCAAAAATATAAAAAGAGCATCACGTACATTCATTTGGTGTGAGCTCCAGTAGGGTCACCTGAAACTCTTTATTCCAAGCTGGCAGCTTGAGTACTTTTAGAGCTGTTTATAACATCAACCCAGAAAAGTGAATGAGTACTTGAGTACAGCTGTTCAAATGGCATCGTGTAAGCAGTGAGTGATTACATAGCTAGTCAGTCACTGTGCCTAAGGTCATATTAAAGGTGATGATGTCATACCTCATGGAGTTCAAATGGCAAGCATCTCATAAATCTATGGGTCTAGAGAACAGTGACCATACTGCAAACATGTATTAAGTTTAACAGCACTTCAGAAACAAAACTTATTATTATCTAATGTGTAATTCTGAAATATATAGCCAGCGTCTCCTCTAGTCTGTACCACTTCTTCAGTGGGTATAGAATAAGATTGCTAAGAAGTGTTTTCAAAGCTAGAAAAATGTACAAGTTCGCTCTACTCATTGGTTTTGGTAAAATGTAATGAAAGGTGGCTCGAAGTAGATACAAGATTATCGCATTCAGGTTGCAGTTCAGTCATTTTGGTGGGAAGGAATCTATTAGGGAAATATAGCCCTGTTTACTCTCATCACCTTGCTGTATGTTTGCATTCGCTTGTTTAGTAAAAACACCTCTGGTGAAGATATCTTAATAGCTTTTCTGACCATTTACTTAAAATACTAACCATATCTGAGGGCGTCCTAAATGAGATGTCTCTTTAGAAGTGAGGTTTGTGTTACCAGATTTAGTTTTGGATTTCATGACTGGGACAAATGAAAATGCATATGCAAACAACAAAATGTCACAACCTCAAAAAAAAAATGTCAAAAGATGAATTAGGCTGGTGTTCTATTTGAGAGCTGCCAACATGGAGAGTCGGATTGATGCTAGTAACTGTGAAACACAGAAAAAGTGATGTTAACTGCAGGACGTCTATGAAAAACATGAGATAAATAAGTCTGAGGTGAGATACCCTAATGTTTTGGCATCAGTCCTAAGCTACATGTAAATTCCTTGAGTTTCATGGTCAAACTCTGTATGTCCCCAGATATGGAACGGCATAAACCCCAGTAATGAATGATGAACACAGCTGTTCACCAATGAGTGCCAATCTTTGAAACACTTTTACATGTATCTACTACAGTTTGTCTTACATCTTGGAGTGCATATAGTCACCTGTAGTCTCTACAACTAACAGGCAGCCAATGATTGTCAAAAATGTATGGCTGAAAACTGTTAACTTACAATGCATGGGAACATTAAACAGCTGACCAATGATGCAGTTTAAAAGTAGACATTAATAATAATAATAATAAAAGCAACAGCAATAATAATATTGATGTATTATTATTATTATTATTATTGCTAAACTACTTACCTACCCACTGCCATTCATTAGCTTCACTATTTTACCTTATTTCTCAATGGTTTATTTTTACACATTTTAGTGCAAAATAACTATTTTCTGATATAACAGGCAAAGTCAGAACCCAGACATTTATTAAGTCGGATATATTTGAGACTTGTACACCTGTTATAACCTAATTGTCTTTTTTTTTCAGATACAGATATAACTGTTTATAATTTACCCATGTTCGGCATAACTCCATATGTGACTCCTTTTTGAGACTAGATTGTACAAACTAGTGTAGGTGTGAGGGTTGCACACACCACTTTTTTATTGATTTATTTTACTTGATATTGCAAGAGTCTGACTGTAAGAGTGATGTTTTCTAGTGCAATATTTTGAGGTTAAACTAACAACCATGAATCCACATGATCACAGATGCAAAAAACATATTTTGAATACAAACAGGATCACTGACACAGAGGGCTGAAGCCCTGCTTGCAGCCCTGTCAACCTGACTGGCACACCCAGTGGCCACAGAAGCTAACCAGGAAGGGATGGGAATGAAAGGTTAATGTCAGCTTGGCAATCCCTGAGAGAAAGTGATGCTGGAAGTCCTACAGAGCCAGAGCTACATCTGATAGCCTGTCAGGGACCCAGAATAAAAATGAAGGGGCAAGTAGAAAAGCAGTGTACTAGGTTACAGGTATGTGGAATCACACACCTACCTTAGGATCCAGCATAGTAGACAATACATTATGCTTGCCACCAACCAGAAAGAGGTGGGGCAGGGTATAAAAGAAAAATCTTGGCCAAACCTAGACAGTGTTTACCTTTTGTGTTCATTACCTGGACATAATCAGAGGTTATTGAAAGATATTCTGCCATGGGAAATGGAACCTCACCCCAGAAACAAACATATCACTTGGGTAATGGGATATCTTGAAGGTCAAGCTCATGACACCCCCACCCCCCAAAAAATACTTTGAATACAGAATGTATCCTAAATGAAAACTGGGTGAATGGAGAAGAGATGAGATCAGGATGATGACCCTATGTGGCTGCAGTGCTTTGGAACAGAGGATTTACGATAATATTAGCAAAAATAACATCTTAGTTCATTTCTTCTGTATTTTTCACTTCACATGAAGAAATTCATTCATTGGTGAAGATAAAGCTCAGGGACTGCCTCCTGTGCTGCTAACTGACAGAGGCAGCACCTAAATGCCCAATCATGCATCAGGCCCTCTTTCAATAGTGAGCAGTATGACCCCAGAAGCATTCATTCACCAATGGGAAGTATAGGAATAAAATCATGTTAAGAGCAATTAGAGCACCTAATGGGATAACACAGCTAGGCTTAAAATGGCACTTCAGGGCAGTTAGCTTCGTACTCACCCATGAACCTATGTAGACAATAACAATGCCTGTACAAAAGAATGATGGCCAAAGCATACAAAACTATGACTGCATCATAAGAATTGAAGAAGCAATAAGCAAAGCACCTCATCAAACTTACCTTTGCAAAATAAATTTGATCTCTGTGACAACTTAAAGTTTGCATGCAACTGCTAAAAGCATGGCAGCAATACTGATAAAGTAACTTTGAAATCTATCCATGATGTAGAAAGTGATGTGGTTAATCAGAGTACTAGCTGGATAATATAAGCAATATGGCTGCAACAAGTAGCAAAATTAAAATAGTTAATGGGATGAATAACATTAAAGTTAATTATAATGCTAAAAGTGAATCTGCAGACTCCCTGGGTTTAAACGAAATGTAAAATTTACCAAAGATCTTAAAGATAACTTATTTAAATATAATGGTATATTGATGCATTGAGAAGATCTTTTATGAGGCATCAGCAGTAAGTCATGGACTGTAAACAATGCCACCTTGGGTTCCACTAATGCAGATGTAAATTCTGCTAATATCATGCAAGGCTAATCATACTAAGTCTGTCCTTTGTTGCACACTGCGGCTGACATTGTCTCTACTCATTTAGATCTTTTTGGCAAAAATATACTTTGCATGTATATTTTGTAAATAATGTGCATGGTGCTACCTCTTTAATTGTATTACATCAATGTATGCATCCATCTAAAATATATGTAATATATATTGACAAATTTACAACAAAACATGAGCAATTAAACTTGTATCTTTATGATTGTTTATGCCTTGTTGTAAATTCAACTTATATTATTTGTTATGATTCTTATTGCTGTCTCTGCCATATTGGTCAAGGTAAAAAAAACAGCTGCCTTACTTAGTTAGCAAATTTAGTAAATAAAGAAATAATGCAGACAGTAGTTACACTGTTACCTTTGACAGATAAAATACAGCTAAGAGAATCTTGTTAATATGAAGGTAGCAGTTCATGGGCTCACAGTGATGAAGATTAAGATTAAATATCTAGAAGTTCAAAAAGATACACAAACAAATGAACCTGAACTCACTGAAGCCAGACTGACTACTTTGGATTTTAATGAAGCCAGCTACAGAAATGCATTAGCTCCATTTCAGAAGTCACAAATGGCTCATGAGTATAAAATCCTAGACTTTGAAACTAGGGTAAGACGGAAGAACATTCATTTGTTTGGCATTGCTGCCACATGGGGACAATGGAGCAGGCCTGAATGCAACCTTGGAAAAAGTATTTTGTTAACTGTTAATTGGGGGTGAATAAGAATTGTAACCATTACAGATGGGCCTTTATCACAGAACTTTTTTGAGCTGCTTCCTGCAGTCCCTGTTGCTTTGCAGCTACCAGTCACTCACTGCCATATGCTGTAGCCACCCAATCAGCACGCCATTTCTCAGCTTTATTTCTTCTGTTTTGTCCAAAGTAATACTGATATTTTTTTCTGCTCCTTCAGCTTATAGTACATGTCTTTCTCCTGACTAATCTCCATCATTTATCTGGGTCTTTTTCAATGTCCCCATCTGTCATCTGCTTACAGCCACTGCTGCACATAAACCATGATAAGCTAAGTCTCTCCATCTTCCCCCATAACTCCACATCTCATCACTTCTCTGTTCCTTTTCTCTGACTTAGTGACCAAGCCGAGTCATGCAGTGTGGTCATGTCACTGTCATAATGCACTCATGCAGTTCCTTATTTTCTGTACTAGAATGCACATGTAGACATATTTACACTAATTTGTTCCCTTTTTCACTTGTTTCATTTCTGTCACATGTAAGCTTTCTTTCTTGTGCTTGTTAACCAAGGTAGTGGACTAATCATAAGTTTCAACAAGCACACTTACTTATGTATGTACGTTTGTACACTTAAGGAAGGTACATAAACTCTAAGAATTCAGAATGCAAATCACCCTTTCTTCACCAACTGATGTTTCTTAGGAGTTTGTAATACAAGGAATGCCCTCACAGAAAAACAAAATAAATATCACGTGCATGCATACAAACTTCAAATGATTTTATCTCACTAACTGCAGTTTGAGAACATGTATGCTTCTTAGACCATTTGTTTGATTCTGGCTATACAATGCTTCCAGAGATGATTTTAATTTTAGACACATTTACCTTCCCAGTGAACTGTTTCAATGAATGTTGTTTATGCCTTTAATCATTCTTTCAAAACAGATATACTTATCTCTCTGCTTTCTTTTACAGGTGCGTGTCTTCATTAATCAGCTGTATCAACCACCAGAAGAGAAAGATATAAATAGAAATCCTGATCTGAAAGCCATCCGCATTGCTTCAGTCAATGCTATCCTGGATCCTTGGATCTATATACTTCGAAAGACAGTACTTCGCAATCTAATTGAGAAGATTAAGTGTCTGTTTTGCAGAATTGGAGGAGGACGACAGCATTCACATTCCAATTTCAATTG
The DNA here is from genome assembly GCF_019279795.1 of Protopterus annectens. Classification (NCBI taxonomy): domain Eukaryota; kingdom Metazoa; phylum Chordata; order Ceratodontiformes; family Protopteridae; genus Protopterus; species Protopterus annectens. The sequence goes on along the minus strand of NC_056725.1, from coordinate 1,836,403,302 downwards.
TACAGAAGCGAGACGAGCTTCTTCAACAGTCTCTAGCCATTCTCCATCGTTTGTTTCTAGGGAACTCAAAGAGGTTAACAGCACATCCCAGACTTTGCTGTATCCTCCAGAACTAAATGACAGCAGCTCTGGGAGCAGAATATATGCTGGGACAGGAGACGCACTGTCTCGCTCAAACAATACTTCATCCAGGACCTCAGGTTGCTCTTGCACTCTAAGTCAAGAGCACACAGAACATTTGTCTTTAGTAGATGAAACCAGTCAACCAATCTCCGTATCACAGACTCAGAATGTTTCTGACCACAAAGATAATGTGTTATGTGTGACTTTCACAGGTGAATCCTTGGACTTATCAGAAAAGTGTATATAAATACATGCCACTGTAAATAAGCTTGCAATTTAAGTTTGGTTCATTGTGACAAAATGCTTATCAGGAGGTCTCTCACTAATTTTCAGCTATGGTCTTAATATAGTTTCCCACTGAGTATGGAATATTTGTGGGTAATTTTCTAACTACTGAGTATATGCCATGTACAGTTGTAACAGAAGTAAGACATCCTTGCCTCCAGGCCCTGGAGAAATACTAGTCACTTCTTATCTGATACTGCAAGTTGGTACTTTTCCTTCAAACTGCTGCTTGTTTCTCATGGATGAATGTTAAAAGCTGAACTGAGAGATCTTACATCTGGTACTGTAACTGAAATGGCAGGCACTGTGAACATTTCAAACAGTCTTGATTGCCTGACCCCTTTTATCTTTTATCAAGCTGTCTGAAAGAGTAATGTGAATTTCTAATTATGTAAATAGGCTAAGACATGGAATTATTTAAAATATTTTCTTCTCTGTGAGAAGGATTATAAGAGGTGTAAAAAATATATTTTTTAATTTTACTAAACTGCTGTTGAATCTGCAATACAAAATATGTAAACGTCTCTCTGGTTGTGCTTTTTTTTTACCATTTTGTATTTGAGAAATTATCTGTATGCTGAAATCACAATTGCTGCATTTTAGAAATTGCCCTAATCGGAATTTCATTAGAAAAGAGGTATTTAACTTCAGACTTTAAATATTGCATTAGGTACTGCACAGTGTTACATTCTAGATGACAGAGTGCCTTACAACAAATATAATTTAACTGTTCAGTTGAGAAGGAGACAAGTAAAAAAAATGACTGACATTTATGCGTGATAAAGAAACACATGCCTCATGTTTAGAAACACAGTTTTACGGTGCGTATCAAAATGTTTGCTTTAAAATGGCACAGGTCATTTTGTTCAAATGTGGTTTATGTGTGAAAAAAGATACTGAATTTTCAAGCTTCTTAAATCTATACTCATTAAAACAGGGTAGTATGTTTTTAAAATGCCTATCACAAGAAGCTTTCACTTCGTCTACATCACAACTTGTAGCAGGGTAAGGAAGACCAAGTGTAGAATATGTGATGTCATGTCACGGAGCATTCCTTTTCCCAAATAAATTTTTTTCAAAGCTTTTAAGATTAGGTTATTATAGTCCTGCCCTATGTGTGATTAAATGAACATGGATAATCCAGATGTTATTTTTCTGGTAAAAAATATATGTAAATCGTATCATTTTGACAATTTATGTTAATATGGAATGCCAACTGCTTCTTGCCAATGAATCCTGAGCCAGACATACTGTTAGTGCATTACAGTCATTGCATAATTGCTAGAAAACGGAAGACCTGGTTTGCTCATGTGCATGAACATAGCTGCAAAAATGAATACAACTGTGATATTTAATTTTATGTAAAAGCATAGTAGAAAAGGAAGCAACAGAAGACACACAAAGGAGTAGTCTCAGGTGTGTGGGGGGACATGGATCAATCTTTTATTTCTTTATTTGTTGGGTTGTATATTTACTTAATCACTTGTTTATTTACTTATTATTTCATACATGGAAAAAATGTGTGGTTTATGGACCGTGTTCATTCATTAGCTGGCTACAGCAGCAAGAGTAAACTAAATTAGTATGTGAACTGACAGTAAATATCAGACTACACTTAAGTGAGGCTTTCTTATTGTGTCTATCCATGTCTAACAATTCCTAGCCTTTACCCCCCCCTCCTTCAGCAAATTTGTAAAATTTGCAGCAACCAGCTATACAAAGAAAGTTTGCTTCATGTATTTCAATATACCTGTAATGTAATTTTTCCATTTCTTTTTGGCTCCTTACAGCTGACAATTAGCTGTCTCCAGGGCCTCTACTCATCCATTAGGTCTACCAGGCTTTACTTCCTTTTTCTGATTAACTCTGACATGCTCGGGACCAATGAGGAGATCAAGGCACCTGGGGTAATTTCATATTGCTGCCAAGGAGTGTTTTTTCATAGCCTAACCTCCTCCCCCTTGTGTGCAATTGTAACATCCAGGACTGGACATACAATGGAGAGTGCTGGCTTATCATTTCATTTGAGCAGCAACTCAGCCAATTCCCCTGCTTGCCAAATGATAACACCCCCCTGTGTGTCCACAGTCCCCATTAGGGCTTAATAGCGATATATGTCTGAGCGCACATGCTCCCCGCCCATACAGCACCAGAAATTCACGAGCCACTAACTGAGCCTGGGTTGGCTGTGCTGAAGTCAGGGCTATATCCCTGTACTCCATGGTACAGGCTTCTGTAATCTAATGTGTTACATTTGCCCAGTAAGACTGTAATCCTACTTGTTTGTACAGAGCATGGAGTTGGCAACATTCTTGTATTTTACTTAATTTTGTGCATTTCCGATGTTTTTTTCCCCTTTTCTCTTACCATTGCAGTAGTAACTTCTTTGATCTGACTAGTGATTGAGCAGTGAAGCAGTGTTATCTCCCATGGCTACAGTATACAAATTTCAAAGGAAACAGATGGTTAGGACAATGAGCTGCAGATGACACTGACCTACTGATTTGTATTTGATTCCTTAACTACCATATGTATGCTGTATATCTTTGAAAATACTTCAAGATCATCTCCAAACAAATGCTCTTAATAAAGCAAAAAAAGACAATATGCAAAGTAGTAGAGAACACCTCACTAAAAAAGGAATGTGCTGGGAACTTCTATAGCTTGAGGTCAAGGCAACCAAGCTAAGCAACATTCATGTAATTTCAGAGATACTAATACCCTTTAACACTTGAGTTATAAAGGACTTTCAACCTATGTCAGTCATGAAACATTCTAAGGACTACAGTGGCACTCAGAACTGAGGTTTCCAGATCCCTGATCTAACTACTTGGTCATGGCCACACAATTTCTATTACTTTTGTAAATTCAGTTTGCTTTAGCTGCCATGAGAGAAAGCCAGGTCATTAATTATTACCATTCAATTTTGTAATATACTCTCATAAGTCTATGTTAAGTAGAATGAAAATGCAGAAACTGTATGTTTTTGTGAATGTGTGCTTGCTCCTGTGCATGCATGTATGTTCATGTATGTATGATTGACTAAATGTTGAGATACATGTTGAAACTGGCAGACACCCAGTGATCATTACTAGTAGGAAAATGAATCACTTACATGTGAAGGCATCTAATGCTTTTGTTATTGTTTTAAATATTTAGAAAGTAAAGATGCAAAAGATGATTACGTTCTTTACTCATAAGCTGTAGATGCAGCTGTGCTAAGAACAGTCTCACCAGCTGATTAGGGATTTCTGGGAAAGCTGCTGCCGTTTTGATCTGTTAATTTATCCTATCAAACTGTTTCAAACAGTGAAATATGTTCTTTTTCTCCTTGTTGCTTATGATGGTGGTGTTTTTTCTTTTTCCTAGCCTTTGTAAAAATAGAAAGTCAGTTAACTTCCCATATATCATCTGTAAATTATAATTCTTTCAAGATACGTAACCATCACTTTAAGTCTTAGTTGTCGTCATTCATCATTCCAAGAATATATTCATCACATTGTTTAAAAATGCTTTATGTTTATTTTACTCATGCCATCTGTTATTTGCCACTTCTTTCATGAAAAACAAGATTGTGTGCTAGAGGTCAAGCAACGTATCACTCATTACTGAGCAAGATGTTCAGCACTTTGTATAAAATCTTAGCATAACGGTAGATGTCCTTGTCTTCTCCACTGCAGTATTCATTATGTATGTGATTCCCTCCTGTGGAAGAACGACATCTGGCCAGTCTACCAAAGCCTACCATTGCTTTAAGGTATGTTGAACATCACCCAAATGCTCCTTGTGTAGAGTAGGGCATAAAGGTAACATTCAGGCATACCATCCTCAGAACTGATTGCCCCAGGGCCAGTAGGAACACCAGTCCAAGGAAAAACAGAGAACCTATACATCCAGGAAGAAAAAAGATGAGGGGGAAGGAGGGAGGGAGTGAATACTGCAGCGATGAAGGCAAGGACATCTACCATTAAAGTAAGGTTTTACACAACTGTACTATGTCCTTACATTCACCGCTGCAGTATTCATTACATATGGGAGAGTGCCAAAACTCAAGAAAAAACTTGGAAGGAGGAAGCAGCAGTGCAGCCCTCTAAGAATCCATGAATAATGGCATTAGCAAAACCAGCTCTAGCTCTGGAGATACCATCCAATTGGTAATGTTTGGTAAAGGTATGCACAGAAGTCCAGGTAGTTGCTTCAAGAATAGAATTAGTGTCTAAGCCCTTGTAAAAAGCACCAGAAGAAGCCACAGCTCTAGTAGAATGAGCATTTTCAGAAGAAGGAAGGGTCTTGCCATGAAGAGTAACAAAAGAAATAGCCTCTGAAATCCAAGTAAAAATAGTTTGCTTGAAAACAGCCAATCCTAAAGACCTAGGATCAAAGGAAACAAACACCTGATCAGATTTTCTAATAGCTTTAGTCTTATCCAAATAAAATTTGAGCTGTCTATGCACGTCCAAAGTATGCAGCACTGTCAGATTGTGGACAGGGGAGAAAAGTAGGCAAATTAATAGACTGATTAAGTGACAAGTCATTAACCACTTTAGGCATAAAAGAAGAATTGGTACACAAGGACAGCCTCTCCTCAGACAATATCAAAAAAGGCAGACAAGTCCTAAAGGCTTGCAACTCAGACACCCATCTGGCAGAAGTAAGAGCTAACAAAAAAACTGTCTTCCAAGAACAATGTTGCAAGGAAGCTGAAACAGCAGGCTCAAAAGGAGCCTGAGTCAATTTCTCCAGAAAAAAATTAAGATCCCAGGGAGGAGGAAAACGCTTCCTGGGAGGTCTAATATTAAGAACGCCACCAAAAGGGAGTCACTAACAAGATTTTGGGAGCATCCTATTGAATCTTGAGCAGGACATTTGGAATGAGAGGAAGTGGAGGGAATGCATAAAGAAATATCCCCTTCCAAGAAAAATAGAGGGTGTCCACCTTCCATACCAAAGGACCTGGGACCCTAGCACAAAACAGAGGAAGTTGATTGTTCAGAGGGGAGGCAAAGAGATCTACTTGAGGAGTACCCCACTGGTGAACAATGTCCAGAAACACATCCTTGTAAAACATCCATTCGTGGAACTGAGTGAAAGACATGCTCAGAGTGTCTGCCACAGTGTTCTGATCTGAAGGATATAAATTACCTGAAGAGTCACTTGATACTTGATAGTCAAATCCCATACCAGAAGTGGTGGCCAGCAAAGAAGGTAAGATCTTGTTCTCTGTTGTTTGTTGATAAACCACATAACTGAGGTATTGTTTGTGAATACCTTGAGAGGCCTCAGAGAGAAAAGAGGATGAAAGGCCTGAAGAGCCAGCATATGAGCTCTCATCTTTTTGATGTTGATGTGCTCCTTCTGCTGATGAGGCGACCACACTTTCTGTGCCTTCAGGAAGCCAAATGTTGCTCCCCATCCCACATCTGAAGCATTTGTGAACAGATCCTGAGAGGGAAGAGAGGGATGAAAAGGGAGCCCTAGATTCAGAGACAACTGCTGAATCCACCAGAGAAGTTCCTTCTTGAGACAAGGAAGAAGAGCAAGTGTAAAGTATAGAGGATGTGCATGTTGAAGCTACACTAACTATGAAATCCAGAGCTCTCAGAAACTCCCTGGCTGTAATGGAGGCCAGTGGAAGAAGAGGTTGAAAGCAAGAAATGAGAGTTAAGGCCTTTGGAGGATGCAGGGATGCCAGCATTGGCACCATCTGAATCCTGCAACCCAAAAAGACATGATCCTGAGAATGAGTCAGAGAAGATTTTTTGAAGATTATTGTAAACTCTAGGGATCAACAGTTCAGAGTAATGATGAGTGTGGAAGAGAGGTGAAGAAGACAGTACAGGCAGGATAGACTGGGTGGAGAAGAGTGTCAGGAGTGATTTGTGACAGACGAGTACCAGTAAGAGTGAAAGAGAAGGTCTACAAGAGGGTAGTGAGACCAGCTATGTTATATGGGTTGGAGACAGTGGCACTGACAAAAAGGCAGGAGTCAGAGCTTTACGTGGCAGAGCTGAAGATGTTAAGATTTGCACTGGGTGTGACGAGGATGGACAGGATTAGGAATAAGTATATTAGAGGGTCAGCCCAGGTTGGAAGGATTAGAGACAAAGCCAGAGAGGCAAGATCACGTTGGTTTGGACATGTGCTGAGGAGGGATGCAAAGTATATTGGGAAAAAGATGTTAAGGATAAAGCTGCCAGGTAACAGTAAAAGAGGAAGGCCTAAGATAAGGTTTATGGATGTGGTGAGAGAGGACATGCAGGTGGTTGTTGTGACAGAGCAAGATGCAGAGGACAGGAAGAAATGGAAACAGTTGATCTGCTGTGGTGACCCCTAACGGGAGCAGCTGAAAGAAGAAGAAGATTGTGAACTCTAGGCTGTGAAGAAGAGAAATGGCAAAACAAAGATTTTACAAAGGGACCTCCAGAGAGGATGCTTGAATCAGCAGGTCATCCAAGTAAGGAAGTATTTGGATCCCTTGAAGCCTGCAGAAAATGAACCTAGGCAAACAGACCAACTATTAAAAACAGCATTTAGACTGGTGGCAAAGAAGTTATGAGGATGGCACGCCTGAGCCTCACCTTTATGCCCAACACTACTCGAGGAACATTTGAGTGACATTCAGAGTACCTTAAATCAATGGTAGGCTTTTGTAGCCTGCCAGACATCAGCTATCCATGGCAGGGAATCTCATATGTAATGAAAACTGCAGTGGTGAATGTAAGGACATCATTCTGTTTTCTGAAAATTTCTTCCAGAACATCATATTATATCATATGACAGACACAATTGACCGAAAATATTCTGAGACTCCTGTACTTCCTCTGTCTTAAGGAAAATACAAAGTATTTATCTTAATGAGATTTAATGAGCTACCCACCTATTACACACAGAAAATACTGAGAGAATCAAACCCTGGACACACGAAATTCTGAAATACACTGCATGCATTCCTCAACTCGTTTTAGGAAAAATAAATACCTATCTTAAATACTTTACTGTGGGTATTATGCACTTAATACTCATAAATTTCTTTTTCTTAGGGAAACAAAATTTCCTTTCTCCTTGCTAATTTCCAATTTGTTTAATTTAATTTCATGGTTATAGCTGTGTGTATTTTCTCTAACTAAAGAAATATCCACCATTTACAGTCTGATTGCCAGCAGAGAGGAGTATGATTAAGAGCTGTTAATCAGATGCTTCCTGAAGTCCAGAGTTTGATTCTCAGCCTCTCTTTGCTTATTGTGCAACACTGAGCAAGTTACTTAACCAGACAATACTCCTAGACTGAGTCTGTAAAACTCTATGTATATCAGTGCTCTACCCACACTAAAAAATACAGATAAATAAAACACCTGGTACTCTTGTTCTTCATGACATGAGTATTCTCTCTATTCATTTTCCAAACAGTTTGTTTGCAAATATTTTCTTTTAACTCAAAGGATTTTTCACCTTCTTACCCCCTATTACATAGCATCATATTATCCATTCTCTTAACATAACATCTTTAATTAACTTATTGTTCACTATGCCTTTTATAAGTAAATCACATAGAACTCAATGGCTATCCCAGTCTTAAACCCTTTTTCTTCCTAACATTTTCCAATATATCTATTGATTAATGCTCTTACAATTGTCGAACTCCCCATCACTACTGTTCCTAAATACCAAACCAGGTGTCCTACAACAGCTCAAGCCTCAGCTGCTTGAATTCCAGGAACTCACAGCTAGGGGCTTAAATGGCTGTAAATGCATCTGACCAGCTGTTGAACATGAGTTCAGCAATGCAACTGCTGCACCATTTGTACGCATCCTAGGAGACGAATGCAAGCAACTGCTTGCCGCTGACCAGATAAGTGGGAAGGGGAGCTGGAAGGGAAGTTTTAGGATGAGGGGGTAGGATGGGCAGTAGACCAGGATCTTTTGGATTATGGAAGGAAACAAGTATTTTAAGTTTAGGCAGCAATATGGACTTTAGAGTTAGGGAACCATCTTGGATGGGAAGAAAACTGAGAGTTTAGGTTTAGGGAGTGATCTAGACTAAAGTTAGAGTGGGGATGGGGATTATAGGTTTAGGGAGGTTTGGAGATTTTAGATTTAGGCACTGGGTGGAAGTTTTTTATGGATAGGAATAGCTTCCATTATGAGAGACATGTTAGTGGGACTCACAGCACTTACAAAAACTAAGCGAATGTCAACAAATAATGTGTCTTGAGCAAATTTGTCTCCAGTTCATGTAGTAGACACTCCATCCATAACCCCTTTTTCCCATTTTGCACATGGGGTCAGAGTGTCACTTCAACAGTGGCAATCATCATGAGCCAAGGTTTACACCATTGGGTGGCTAGCCCTGCCACTGTAGTTTTTACACACCACAAACACCCACACCTATGGCAAATTTACAATGTCATGTCCACCTACTGCATGTCTTTGGAATGTGGTAGGAAACCAGAGCACATGGATGAAACCCTGCAAACACAGGGGAGACACACAGACTCTGCACAGAAGGCACTACAGTCAAGAATTGAACCTGGGGAACCTCTTACTGTAAGGTGACAACACTATCCAGCATGGTGCTGTGCTCTCCTATGTAGCAGACACTGACAAATCATTACTCACGGTATTCCATAATCTCATGACACAGACATAAAGTATTCTATCCTGACATTACTATTTGCTTTTTAAAATCTAGGATCCTTATTTTTCCCTTCTTCTACCTTTACTTTTCACTTTGAACTATTTTTCTGCACTCAGCTGCAACTCTAAGTTTTCTTCCTTCACCCTCACAGTATTGTACCCTGTGTATCATTTCTCCATATACGTGCTTTGTCTGTTATTCATATCACCCTTAATAGTTAATAACTTCATATGTGGCCAATATTACTACTCTGTTCTGGTCTTGTAGGATCTCTCATCTGTTTTTGATACCGGTCCATGTGATGTTGAACTGCTTACCATCTTACTACAGTATCTCAGATGTAGTTCCAGATTAGTTTGTCTCTTACTTCTCTGGGTATGCACAAAGATTTGTGTCAGAGCTAAACATCTATACTTTTTATTCCTTTACTTAAGGTGTACAGCAAAATGCCATACTGGGACCTTTATTATTCACAATTTATATGACTCCTCCTTGGGATGTTATTGGAAGTAGATGCTTACAATATTATAGTTATGCTGATAACATGCAACTGTGCTTCTACTTCCCTCTGGAATCTAAGTCTGATATTAACAGTCTGGCTGATGGTCTGGAGTGCCACCATGAATGGATGGATGATAACAGTCTGAAGCTCAATACCTCAAATCCAGTGGTAATGACTTTACATGCCACTCTGGGGATTTGTCTATACCAGTCTTGTCTCCAACATCACTTACAATGGTGAAAGACCATAATCTGGATGTTGTTTTTGACATCAAATTAATTCTGAAGGACCAGGTTTCTGCTTTTTCAAATCCTACTTCTCTCACATCAGGAACATCACCTTTATTAATCACTTGATTCCTTCTAAAGATCTTCAGATGGTGGCTTGTGCCCTGATAGCTTTCTGTGTCAGCTTACTGATTATAAACTTGAGCACCTTCAGTTAGGCCAAAACTCCATGGTCTGGGTCCTCATTGAAGTGTTTTGATACCAGCATATTATACCTGTGCTCTGCAATTTTCTTTGTCTGTCTACCCATCAAAACATCATATTTAAGTTTCTAGTCATATTCTATCTGTCCCTGCCGGACCTTTGCTGTCCCTGTTTGTGTGATCTTCTGGTTTGGTACTGTGTACTTGCACTCTGTATCTAGCTACCAAGAGACTGTTGGCACTTCTGGAGGTGAGACTTGAGTCATCTGATATTTGTGCTTTTGTTTACCATTCTTTAATAGCTGCACCTCTGAAATATGCTACCTAGATAGCAGGAGGAGGACTGCCCCATGGTCAACAGCTTAAAAAAGACCCTGTAGATTCATTTATTGGAAATATGCAACAGCTCATCAGCATCCATATATTTTCTTTTTTTTCTTATTTACTGTTTTTGTACCTGTGCATAGTTGCTATTATAGTACTAAGCACATTTTATAGGTTAATAGGTTCATAGGTTATTACTGCAGGTTCATAGGTTGTTACTCAGCTAACAACCACCAGGCTCTTACAAGCCTAGCCTGGTGGGTAAAGTTTGAGGTGAATTTATTAGCCAGTAGATTTGCTATGTCACCCTGATCAGTTTAGGTGGTACCATTCACCACCAGTTAAACACACAGCTGCGTGTTACCTCTAAGGTCCAAGATGTAGCTAAAGAAGGCCTTGTGATTGTCTTTAGCCTACAAAGCTACCCTGGCCTCATAGTTGGCCTTGATGGACTTACCTAGACCTCTTAGTTTCTTTTTTAGTTGCATAAGAGAGCACTTGTCTTTAAGGGAGCTGCTCCTCCTGATTTTGGCCATGAGTTTTTTTCTTTTATTATATAGCCTGTTTAGGTGATGATTCTACCAGGGGGTTTGTTTTCAGTGTTTGTTCTGGGTTTATTTCTAGTAGGTACGACAGCCTCCATTTACATATCTGTATAGTGACTGTATGAATAATTCTACATAAGTAGGTGTGGTCTCGGGGTTGGGGGAGCCTTGAATTTTGACAAAATGTCACTTACTAGGATGTAGTTTCCTTTTGAATAGTTCCTGTCCCTGGTTTAGCTGGATTTTCTGGGTTGAATTTTATTTCAAATGAGACAGCTTTGTGATCTGACCTCATTAGTGAGGACATGATACAGGGGTGGGGGAGTAATGTTCTCTCATGATGTTGGTGAGTACCAGATCCAGAATATTTGATGCTCTGGAAGCAGTGTGCACTATCCCATCCATGGTGTTTGTGTTAATAAAGTCCATGAAGCATTGTGCTGTGAGTTTGCGGCAGTGTATATTTTCCCATCTATATAAGGGTAGTTAAAGTCACCCATGAATGTGGTGTTTGGCTGGATAATGAGCACCACTAGTAGGTTTAGGTAAGAGTTGTGAGACTCTAGAGGAATCGAAGGTGACCTGTAGATGGACATGATATGGTGAGGGGCCTTATCTATGTTGATTTGCACATAGATGAGCTCCATAGTATCATCCTGTTTAAACAACCTGGAGGTATGTTTGTTGCTAACATAGATGGAAACACCTCCACCTTTGACCTCAGTCTGTGCTGTTGTTGGTCTAAATGTATGGAAGACACTGTAGCCTTGCACTTCCAAAGTACTTTCTATGACTTTAAAGTAAGTGTCAGTCATGGCACAGATATCTACATTCTCCAGAGTAAGGAGAGTTTGAAGGGAGTGGAGTTTTTTGTTAAGGCTCCAAGCATTGAGCAGTAATACCTTAAGGTTACTTGTACACTTTTTCACTATGCTGATAGTTTTTCTTTTTGTATTACCTAAAAAAGGGTCTAAGGGGGGTGGATAAAATTGTAGCCAATATCCGAAAGTCTAGGGGGCAGGTGCAGCCTATCCTTGGCAAAGCAACATGGTCTTTTGACCATGTTCTCCCATGCTGACAGATATTGGATCCCCCTGGAGAGACACTAGAAACTAAGCAAATTATTAAAATAAATAATTTTATGTTCATACTGTAGCATTATCCTTCATAAATGTAGAATGTTGCTCAATGCAAGGTTCATACCTATCTGTGACACATACTCCAAGAGAGCCAGTTATGTTTCTTTTCATATAGTCCAGTGAGGTATGTTTCAGTCATTTACACCCACATGGGCTATGACAGAATCATACTGGTACCTAGGGTGCAGTAACTTGAGTGCAGGCATGATATTGTGAATCTTTGCTGCAGGTAGACAACTAACCATTATCTTCTCCTTGTTCAACCTGGTGAGTGGGGCATCTGTGTGTCGTACAATGGAGTCCCCAATGACAAGAGTATTAGGTAAGGTGTATGCTTGCCTTATGGGTTTGCACTTGAGGGCCATTAGGTAGAGGCTTATGTTAGGTGTTTGGTGCTGCTTTCTGGTGTGTGTTTTAATGATTGCTGAGGAGCAGTGCTGCCATTAGGTGGATTTGGAGGTCTTTGAGATTTGGGAAGGTTTCTTTCAAAAACCTCAGCATAAGCCAATCTGTGTGTGTGTGGTGAACATGTGAAGGATGTAGTGCGGCATTCCTGGCAACCTTGTTTGTATATGAGATTTTTCCCTGCAAGAAAGTTGTGATTTTATATCTATCACATACTGTGTTATTTTCTAAAATGATTAACTAGTTGTTTGAGAACATGAGCCAACTGCTACATTGCCTTAAGATGCCCAAATCTAACAAGTTGTCCACGGAGACATTTGAAAATTGCATATGCATGTTACCAGGTCCTATAATTGGACTGGCTGTTTAGAATTAATGATTGTTTTTTAACAGTAGTCTTGTAGGATAGTTTCTGAGGGCTGGGGCAGGTGTTATATAATGCTAGGATATGGTAGCATTATTAGATGCTCAAGGTAGCTGCTCTAAGTTTATTTCTGCACAATGCTACCCTGTAAATTTTGGATCTAATCCTAACTTTATGTGTAAATTTTACTGTCTGGGCATTTGCTGTTATACAGGGCATTGCTAACCATGCAGCCTGCAGGGCAGCTCTACACAGAGAGAAAAGAAGTTTGAAAGCTTACTCAAATGCCCTCTAGCCAGTAAATTACCAGACTATGAGCTTCCCACAGGGCTTCTCAACTCAGAGAGAGACCAGGTAAACACTTTCTGCCACATGATGTCTGATCCTGGAATTTCTTAATGTAAAAGCACAGCATAAGCAGCTCTCAAGTGCAGATTAAACAACAAACAACTACCAAACAACTAAGTCCCTTGCTAATTCACCCTTCAAAGAGATTTGAAGGCACACAGATTAGAAAAGTAAAAAAACAGAGAAATTACTATTTTTGCCACAAAATTAAATAAATGCTTTAAAACACTCAAAACAGTAGTGATCAATGTATAAAGCAAGTACAAATGCAGTTAATCAAGAAAATATGTTAGCATGAATGGCTCTAGATGCAGTTGGAGCACAGGAAAAGTACTATAAAGTAGATGTAGATGTAGAGTAGAGTAGATACACATGCATAATAGAAAGTATATGCACTGTGCAATACTGCTGCAATACTGCAATAGACAGACACTAAAATCATTTTAATTAGAATTTTAGAAGCTTGCAGTATAGATATGATAAAAGCAAATTATTAAAGAAATATAAAACCAATATGTCACACATTTTATGTGAAGAAAGATAAAAAAGAACTAATAAGTTTGTGACTTTACTGTGGGATAGTTAGTGTGGCAGAGCAATATATGTCTGGAGTAAGAAAGTTAGAGGCAAAACAAATAAATTGTTTAGACAGGAAGAAGAAATGAGTCCAGGAAAGAGCACAACAAGTAATGGTTGGCTCATGATTGGCAGTGGAGTTTTACAGTGTTGAGTTGACAGCCTGGTGCCCAACGTTCCACAGAAGGCACACACATACACACACTCACACCTAGGTCCAATTTAGGGTGTCCAATCCACCTACAGCATGTCTTTGGGATGTGGGAGGAAATCGGAGCAAACCCATGTGACCACAGGGAGGATATGCAGACTCCACACAGAAGGCACCCCAGCTGAGAATTGAACCGGAGAACCTTTTGCTGTGAGGTGGCAACACTAACTGCTGCACCACCGCGGCCACCCCCATCCAAGTACTAACCAGGCTGGCAAAGAACAAGATAATAAGTCTTATTTCTGCGTCTTCTTCCTCCTCTGTCCCATCCAGTTGTTATTTTTTTTTTACATATATCATACTTCAGCATTTTCTATTTGCAGAATAATCCATTTTTCATCTTGGCCCACCATTTAATAATGTTTTCAAGCATGACTATTTCGCTGTCCTATCTTGAGAATTACTGCCTTTTACCTACTTTTCATTATTCCATACATCAGTATTAAAAGTTCTCCATTTCTTATTATTTATTCTCCATGCCATACTAATCTATCTACTTCTTAACTTTTGACCATGAAAACCAGTTCCTTAGTCACACATTTTTATCAGAAAGCTACTATACAAAATATACTCAATGTGTGATTTCTTCTGTCCCACTTTATATGTGTATCCTTACTTCATTTGCTCACTCCCTTTTAAATGACCACTTATTACATATTCCAAGCTTTGATCTTTGTCCTACTGTTTTTAGTATACCAACATTAAAACCTTCACCAAAAGAATGTAGTTAATATTATTGTGGAGTTTTCACCATTCAGAAACTTTATTGAGTATTTTTTCCATCCGATCTTAATGGATCTGGACAGGTGAGCAGGCTGTTGCTGGTGTTCCTCATGAATGGTGAGTGCCAGCCGTCTTCGTCTTTGGGTCATTACCTTGCAACCTAAAAGGCTTATTTCTGACATTTTCTGAGTCAGTTTCCAATAGCTGGCAGAGGTTCTGTGATGTCTGGTTCTTTGTCATTGCAACTGCTGTGTTAGCCTCTTTGTTTACCAACCATTATTCCTTCTTAGCCTGGCTTATCTTTTCCAGAATCACCTATAAGCAGAATATCCCCTTTGGTCCACAGCTCCCTGCCTGCAACCATTTTCATCTATACAGAATGCCAATAGATTCACAATTTCTTTGCAACCAGTAGGATGTAATTCCCTCATCGCCTGTCCAATATAGTAACATAATCAATGATGTTGACAATAGAATAAACACGCATTTTGTAATTGCTCATGTTTTTAACATTTTCTAACCCTTGTCCAAGTTCTCAAGCAAATTCGGTCCCTTAAACTCTGTAAATCTGCTTACCTTCTCTATGAATTACTACAAGAGACCATTAGATATCAAGTCTATCAGCTTTGCTAAGAAATAATTTTAAATAAAATACCTTCTAAGGAGGGACTCTTCTGCCTGGTATGAGTGATGCATAGCATTAATTCTGGGAATCGTTCTTTACACCTTGTTTACTACTCTGTCAAAGAGTTTCTACCCTGACATCTATTTTCCTCTCCCCTTAGTTTCTGCTTTCCAAAATGAAACTTAACTACTCAGCTCAGTTGCTTCTTCATCAACTTTGATCCCTCAGATTTTGTAGTTGCCATTCATCCACACTGTGCATATAACCCACGTCCAGACTACATTTTCTTCTAGCCTAATTCATGCAGAGGACTGTTTGAGGGGACCAGCCTTCCTCAACTCCTGCTCTTCCACTGATTTCTCTTGGTTACCTCAACTTGCTTCTTCATATTTATGTTCAGGATGCATGCATATGCCAATTCTGCTTCTACTCTTTCAGTTCAAAGTCTGCCTGGATAAATTAACCTCAGCATGATATCATTAGACATGCTGAAATGAGGAAAGTACAGTTGTGTACAATTACCATAAATGCAGATGTTTGAGTGTATTCACTGTTGCAATCATCACATTTGGGTTATCTGCTTGCAGTAGCCCTCAGTCGGCCTGATTATCAAAGTCTTGAGTCCTGCGTCGGTTGCTGTCTCATCTTCCATGACGTCAGGTAGTCAGGGGTATAAAGCATGCAGCCAACGTCATTACATCAGTTTTTCTTGTCCCAGATGTCAGGTGCCCCCCTAATGGGAAGTAATTAAATATATATATATATATATATATATATATATATATATATATATATACAATGTTATACCTCCAACAAAAAAGCAAATACACCAAAAAGCTTTTATGCATAGTAAAGGAGAGTAGAGGTATAGCCAAAAGAAGTCAGGGGGCTAGAGGGAGGGTAACCAGGACTGCAACAGTGAATACACTTGAACATCTACATTTATGGTAAGTGTACACAACTGTACTATGTTCTTCATGTTTCACTGTTGCAGTCATCACATTTGGGTATATTCCCAAAGCTAAGGATGGGAAGAGGAATTTAGAAAGCATTAGGACCAGCTATAAGGCCCTGCAAGACTGCAGTGGCAAAGCCAGCTCTGGATTTAGAGGAAATTGGCAAATGGTAATGCTTGGTGAAAGTATTTACAAAACTCCAGGTAGCAGCTTCTAGGATGTCCCTGGTAGGGACACCTCTGAGAAAGGCTGTAGAGGTAGATGCAGCCCTGGTTGAATGGGGTCTAATCCCCTGTAGGATAGGTTTTCCATGGTGCTTATAGCAGAAATGAATGCAATGGCCTATCCATTTAGAAATGGTTTGCTTTGAAATAGCCTTCCCCTCTGCCCCTGCAGCAAATGCCACCAGCAATTGTTCAGATTTCCTTTGAGGTTTAGTCCTGTCCAAGTAAAATCTAAGTTGTCTGTGCACATCTAAAGAGTGTAGTATGCATTCCCCTTTGTTCTGTGGATTAGAAAAGAAGGTTGGCAAATGACTGGATTGATTAAGAGCCACACTGGATACCACCTTGGGCATGAAGGAAAGATTGGTCCTGAGGGACACCCTGTCTGCATGAAAGATTATGAAAGGCTCCACTGCCATAAGGGCCTGTAATTCAGATACCCTTCTAGCTGAAGTTATTGCTAAAAGGAAGGCTATTTTCCAAGAAAGGAATTTTAACTCTGCACTTGCAGCCGGCTCAAAAGGAGGAAGAGAGAGTTTTTCCAATACAAAGTTAAGGTCCCAGGCTGGAGTTGGGGAGAGCCCACTCTCCTGGGTGGTCTTAAGTTTTTGGCCCTTCTGAAGAACTGATTGAGCAGTGGATGAGCTGAAATGGCTGAGGCGTGAATTTTGATGGAGGAAAAAGACAGGCCCTTGTGAAGCATCTCATTTAAGTATTGAAGAATCTGAGGTAAGTTGGGTGCTGCTGTGGACATCCCTTGAGTTTGGTTCCAGGCACAGAATCTTTTCCATTTTTCAGCATAAATTTTTCTAGTACTAGGCCTCCGTGCCTCCAAAATGACATCCAACACTTGTTTACTGAGGGATGGTAATGGAGAAATTAGGTAATTAGCCAGGCTGCCAAGTTCAGGGCTTGAGGTCAAGGGTGCAGAATCTGGCTCTCCTGTTGTGACAGCAGGTTAGGGGTCTGAGGCAGGTGCCATAGAGCCTGCAGTGACACACTGCACAAGAGGGGGTACCAGTGTTGGTGTGGCCAGCCTGGTGCAATCAGTATCATCCTTGGTTTGTCCTGTTTGATCTTTAGTAGTATTTTGGAAAGGAGAGGCAGAGAGGGAAAGGCATAAACTGATTTTTCCAGCTGAAGGACAGAGAATCCACTTTCCAAGCTTGTTTGTGGGGAGTCTGAGCAGAATTTGTCCAATTGGTAGTTCTGGGAGGAGGCAAACAGGTCAATATCTGGGTGCCCCCATTTGTTTATCAACATGTTGAAAGTCTTGGGTTCCAGTTTCCACTCGTGTGGGTCCATGAGATTTCTGCCTAGTTCGTCTGCCAGTGTATTTAGTTTTCCTGGCAGGAATTGAGCCTGTAGATGCACTTGGTAGCTCAAGGTTGTGTTCCACAGAGCCATGGCTAGTCTGCAGAGGGGGTAAGAATGGGTACCCCCTGCTTGTTGATGTACCACATAGCAGTGGTGTTGTCCGTCTTTACCATTAATTGTCCTGGAAGAATGTGGTCCTTGAAGGCTGTCAGAGCATTCTGAACAGCTAACATTTCTTTTTGATTAATGTGCAGGTGCATTTGACTCGGGTTCCATTTGCCCTGAATGCACTTCCCTGTCAGATGAGCCCCACATGCATAGACTGATGAGTCTGTTGTTAGGGTTTGGGCGGCAGGGGGTAGAGTAAATAGTATTCCCTTGGTTAGGTGGCAGGCCTCTGCCCACCAAAGGAACTCTAACTGTAGGCATGGTAGGATAGGAATCATTGCTTCTAGATCCTGAGAATGTTGACACCATATGCTTTTTAGATACCATTGTAGTTTCCTCATATGCAGTCTTGCATATGGAATTAGTAGAATACAGGAGGCTATGAACCCCAAGGCTTGCAGTATTTGCCTTGCAGATAGCTGGGTCTTTGTGGCCATTAGTATGAAGTACGTTGTCAAGTGAATTTGTTTCTCTGGTGTGAGGAAAGCCATCTGGGAAGTTGTGTTCAAGCTTGCTCCCAGGAATATAATTTGTTGACAGGGTACCAGATGTGATTTCTTTTCATTTATGGTGTACCCCAGACAAGTTAGCACCTTTTGTACAAATGCCAGATGATTCAAAAGTCTGTCCTGGATTTCTGCCTGAATTAGACAATCGTACAGGTATGGGTATATCTGAATATTTATTTGCCTGCAAAATGCAATGACTGGAGCTAGGCACTTTGTGAATACCCTGGGTGCAGAGAACTGATAGTGCATGTAGCCTTCTTTGAAGTGTAGGTATCTTCTGAAAGATTCCCTGATTGGGATGTGCAGGTAGGCTTCCTTTAAATCCAATGTTGCTAACCAGGCATCTTTGCCTAGCATAGGAAGCAATTGGTGAAGAGTTAGCATCTTGAATTTTGGAATCACCAAAAAGGTGTTTAAGATGGAAAAGTCCAGGATAGGACGCCATGAATTGTCTTTTCTGGGTACCAGGAAAAGTCTTGAGTAGAAAACTTGTCCCTTTTCCTCTTGTGGTACAGTTTGAATAGCTTTTATGCTTAAGAGAGAGAGTACTTGCATTTGTGCCTCTGCCCACTGATTTGGGGGTAGATCTGGCCAACTGTTTGGGGTTGGTAATGTGTGGAAGTGAAATCTGTATCCTTGGGAAACTATATTTAAAACCCATTTGTTCAGGGTAATAAGTACCCAGTTTTTGGCCTGCAGAGCAATCTTTCCCCCTAAGGAGCAGTCAATTGAGATGTGCTTGGAAGTTTTAAAGTTAAGTCATTGAGACAGCTTACCATAGGGGGAGTCTTACTACTCCCTGATTTGGAAGTGGGAGCCCCCCACTGCTTAGTCCTGTGCGTACCCTGGGACTGAAGCCTGGGTGTTCTGCTGGTTCTGGGTTTGGCCTGAGAAGGCCTGGAAGAGGCAGGAAAGGACCAATTCTTAGAGGGCTAATGCCTACTAAATCTTGGAGGCTGTACTTGTAGGAAATCTTTAACAGTTTGCATAGATTTAGCTTTTTCCTCCATCTTTTTAAGAACTTCTTCTGCTTTGTTGCCAGACAGGTGGTCCTGATTAAAGGGAGCATCCAGCAATTTAGCTTTAACATGATCTGGCAAAGATTGCTCCTTAAGCCAAGCATGCCTTCTAAGTACAGACCCAGTAACAGCAGCCCTGCAAGATGCCTCTAGTGAATCAAAACCACATTGCAAAGTATGTTTTCCAACCTGTTCAGCAGAATGCATTAAATCCTGTAAATCCTTATTTTCAGCACAATCAGGAATCAACATCATTTTCTGTTTAAGCAATCCAATAATATGTTGCTGATACTTTAACATATGAAACTGACAGTTTAAGGCTCTAATGGCCAATGTTGCAGAAGTGTATACCTTCTTACCCCATCTATCCACAGCTCCCTGGAGTCTCTATCAGAAGGGGTAGGATTTTTGGCAGTAGTAGCCTTAATGCCCTTGGGTCCCTTTGAAATGGTCTCAGGATCCACAGTAGGATTTTTAAAAAGGAACTTGTGAGAGTCAGGAACCCTGTAATATCTATCAAGTTTTCTGGGAGCAGGAGGTAAAGAGTCAGGGGCTAAGCTAGATTCTGAAAAGGCATCATCAACAATGTCTAGTACAGGAGGGATAGCTAAAGGCCTGTGTTGAGGCAGGAGTAAGAAATCCCTAAGCATCTTTTTAGAATAAGAGTAATCCTGGCTTTCCCAGAAAAAATGCTCCCTAAGAGTATAAGTTTCACTAAAAGAGAAATCCTCTGGAGGGAAAGCAGAGGGAATACAGTCCACTGCATCAGAATCCTCATAAGTAGATAAGGGTAAATCCTGGTCATCAGAGGAAACAGAAATTTCAGAATCCTGGTCAGAAGAATAATAAGCAAATTCAATCCTAGGTCACTTAGAAGGGGAAGGTTGGCTTCCCCTGATTAAAGTAATAAGGTCTTCAGCCATTCTTATCATTTGTTTTTTTAGGCATAGAGGCCTGACCATGCGGTCTGGGTGTCAGTTTTCTAGGCATGGTTCGAGTTTTAGGCCTTGAAGAAGAAGAAGATGGCGTTGGTTTCATATGCAAGTCAGTATGCCTGAATTCACCCTCAGAAGCCGGTGCCTGCACAGCAGCTCCAAACCCATCTAAGGTAGAGACATCCACAGGTTCCACAGTTGAAGCATCTCACAGCATACTGGACTATAAATGGGTCTCAGTAGAGGCCTGCAAATCTGAAGTAGTGGGTATCAGGGGCTGCAAAAGCACCTCACTGAGTACCGGCGAACTGGTGACTGGCTTAGGAGAAGCGTCGTCGGCAGCTTTGGACCTAGGCAGCCTGTCTCTGTCTTTATCTTTGCGTTTTTTGAGAATGTCAGTAGTCGGATGGCTTACTGAATACATATCTGGATAATTGAACTGAGTACCAAAATATTTAGAAGCGTAAATATACCGACGATGGATAGTTTGTTGCTTAAATAAGGCACGAAACTGACAGCGAGGTACGTCGTTGTCAGGACCTAGGCAAGGAATACAGTACGAATGAAAATCTTTGTGAGGTATTTGCTTTCCACAAGAAATACAATTATTTACTTTTACTGACATCGGTTTAGAGCAACAAAATGTTTCCCCAATGGGGTACTTAGCTTTAGTTGAAGACTTTGGTTCTGAAACTCGGAAACGAAAATTTCAGGAGTCGGCCGAAGAGCACTTGTGAACTGCTTCTGCTTCAGGCACCGCATGGCAAGAAAGACTGATGTAATGGTGTTGGCTGCATGCTTTATACCCCTGACTACCTGACAGCACAGAAGATGAGACAGCAACCGACGCAGGACCCAAGACTTTGATAATCAGGCCGACTGAGGGCTATTGTAAGCAGATAACCCAAATGTGATAACTGCAACAGTGAAACACGAAAAACATCAGAAACAACCTTCTTATAAAAGACTTGAGCGTTTTATTAGAGTCTATCAAAAACAACCTGTTAAATAATAGTAAACAAAAATAAAGTAAAATGAAAGTATTACATCAAAAGAAAAAATAATAATGCTCCACAATTTTGGTCATACATATCTTATCTGTTCACCATATGACATTAGTTAAATAATATATTATCTATGAACTGCAACTCAGATAAAGTCAAAGGATCTGTTCCACATCTTTTTATATAATATAAAGGTGCTTGGAAATCCTTCCTTTAAATAACTCATCCAGTAACTGCATGTCTGTTAGTTCCATAGCTCTTACATATACCTGATAAAGAAAGCATTCATAACTAAGCATAAGAGCTCTGTTTCTCATAGGTTGATAGGTGTATACTAGGCTGACAGGTTTACTATCAAAATGTCGATCGCCCATCGTTGAATGTACATACTGTTGACTCCTTTATGTGAAAGCTGTAATGCCGATTCCTCAAGATATCGAACTAAAACACCGAACGTCGACATTTCCGACCGCTACACCACAAAACAAGTGCTACCATGGGTCCAACGGGGGGTGAGATTTTGCATTTCGGAATATCGGTGTTTGACATCCCAACAGTCACAGTCCGGAGTTTGCGTTAGTGGTGTCGACGATGGGCGATCGACATTTTGATAGTAAACCAGGCTGACAATCACTGGGCCCTTTATAAGCCTAGCTATGCAACCCAAATGTATCCCACGAGTTATTGTGCCTTAGAGATTATTTTAAGGGGTGTTTTAGTGAAGGTATGATTTAATGGCTGCCTCTATTCATCAGAGACATACTTATAAGACCAGAGGTGAATTTCCAGTTTTCTATCCACAGGTCCAGGTTGTGCTTGTATAGGCTTAGGGAAGGGTTCTGCTTCACAAGAATGTGAAGCCCTGTTCTGGATAATAGGGATTCTGTGCAATACATAATTATGTATTCAACATGTCCTATTTAAGTCACACACAAAGTTTAAATCCTTATATCTAGCAGTTCTGGTGCTATTTGTTTTGTGGATATGCAAAATGTCCATTAGAGCAGGATCCAATGATGCCTTGTATGCCAGGCATAAATTGCCTTTCAGCAGTCTGTGGGAAACAGAATATAGAGACAGAGCTTTGAGGCAATCTGCACATTCATTATGTGAGAAATCTTTGTGGATATTCCAGTTGTTGCAAGTGCCTAGTCAGGTACATACCAAAGGGGGCAATATACGCAATAATGGGTCTGTTGAGGGCTGAGTACAATGGCATGATGGCTTCCTTGGACCTGTAAGCCATGTCCTTACTTATAAGTTGAGTGACATAGCATGATTATCTTACTACCTTAAATACATGTTAGCTGAAAGCCAGATTACTATGGTAATGTGGATGTAGAGGAACTCCAGTGCATCATCCTGTTTAACCAACCTAGAGGAATGGTTGCGATTGACCTAGGTTGAGGCACCTCCATCTTTAGTCCCTGCTTTCTGCAGCTTTAAATCATGTCTCGGTAACTGCACAGATGTCCACATTCTCTAAGGAAAGGAGGGCTTGGAGGGAGTGGAGCTTCTTGTTTAGACTTATGGCATTGAGCAATAACACCTTTAGATTTCCTTGGGTAGATTTTCTACGCAATCAAATCTTCAAAAACCAAAATCCATGTTGTATTCCAAAATAAATGCCTAATTCTTTCATTTGTCTCTACACATTCAATTACATTATCTGCTAATTTATTGCTGTAAAACAGCATATTTCCCCTCATTACTGTTTTTAGTCTGTTATTGTCAAGTAAAAATTATCTGTATTGTTCTTCCCAATAGTATCTCTCATCTGTTGCAGTATTTGTACGTCATATGATACTTAAACATTTCCAAATTCATTTGGAACAAAGTCTGTCTGCATCACACATTTTAAATAAAGATGTCTTACTCTTTAATATACATGCCATATCATTCAACCACGTCTATGATCTGTAATACAGCATGTTATACAAATTAACATAAAAAATGGAAAATGCTAATCATATTGTTTGATTTAATGGTAGTGATAACAGCTGGGGAGTTCTGCTGTAGAAGACCCAGTGTCAGGCCAGTCTACAAGTGGTTTTCACCCCCTCCCCTTCTAGGCTGGCCACAATGCCCTCCAACATTGATATAAGTACATCTGTGGGAATAGGAGGATCATCTTTCCATGACATCTTTGGATTTTTCATGCTTTAACACAAGCAAGTTTGTGAGTGTTACCAGTCCATCTGCTTGGCCTAGCTTCCAGAGTACAACCTAGTATATATCGGGTCTATATTATAAGATCGATGGTTGAAAACATCGAACACCATATGGTCGATTTCTTCAAACATCGAGCTTATAAAAACAACAAAAAAAGTACCCTAATGGGTTTAAGCAGGGGGGAAGCCCCCTTGCACCCCCCCACATGAGGGGCTGCACCCACCACACCCCCCGCTACTTAAACATACCAACTCCGAGACCGCACTACATTGCAGTAAATAGAAATCTACCCTTATGGAGATTTCAATTTACACATTCGATGTTGTGCACTTTCACTATTCTCGTGTCGACAATATCAGCTTCGATATTGTTGGCTTTCGAGAATATAATATAGACTGGTATATATCAAATACTTTGCTTTCATTCGATCAGAAGTAAAATCCTCTATATTTTGCCAGATTTTTTTCAGTTGCAGCATGAAGTAGTTATAATGCCATGTTTTTAAATGACTAAAGATTTGCAGTCAGATTTAAAGATCTGCTTCACTGGAATTTCTAAGATTAGACATCCATTCTTAGGTATGTTTCCTAGTTGTAAATCCTGTTATTACCTGAAAGTTTCATAATGAAATCTCAAATGAAGACAGAGATATACCCCAGGATTCAATAAGCTTAAAACTCAGTGCAAGAACAGTGTTGCTGCTCTTGCATGGAGTCTGGCCACCGAGCAATTCAGTAAACCCTTGAACTGCTGTGCATGAGCCTGCCTACACTGTTCTTGCACAGAAACCCATGCAGAATGCTAATTACCTCATTTGCTGGTGAAAACCATGCAAATGAGGTGAATTAGTGATTCAGCAAGCAGTCAGGTATCTGTGCAAAAGCAGAAATGTATTCGGATACTGACCATGTACATTTCTGCAAAGATCAAAATGGAGGTATGACAGCTCAAATAATACCATGTATTATAACCTGTAGGCATGCCTATGGCCAAATATATGGCCATTGGCATGCAAAAGTGTTTTCATTTTATAAAATATAAGTTTTTTTTTCTGGCCAATCTCGGCTGTTTAAGAATAGGGCAGCAGCGTGCAAATGGGAACGTGCCGAAAAAAAAAAAATGTGAAAAGTCAAGTTTCAAGGGAAATCTGCATTTTGCCATTATAGTATATGGCATGCATAATCAAAACAATACCAGGGAGCAGTGGTTGTCAAGGGGAAAGGGTCCATGTTAATGCAGTAACTATGGACTAAGGCAGTGGGGTATGCAAATGAGGGTAAATTTACTGAATCACAAAATATTCTAAGCCCACACACTGCACCTAACCATGTAAGTGCTAGAACATGATCATGAAGACAGGAG
Source organism: Protopterus annectens (assembly GCF_019279795.1). NCBI lineage: Eukaryota > Metazoa > Chordata > Ceratodontiformes > Protopteridae > Protopterus > Protopterus annectens. The sequence goes on along the minus strand of NC_056725.1, from coordinate 1,836,378,401 downwards.
GAGCAGCTAACATGAAAAGGGGGTGTGTCATGCTTGCTGTAAGCATATTGGAGCTCCGCGGCCTTTGTTTGCATGTAGCTAAGCAAAGCTAAGCAAGGGGGTGTGTCTCAGGCTGTATAGCTTTGTTTATATTGCCTAAATGGGTGTGTGTGGTGTGCACTGGGTCATAAACAAAAAAAAACAGGAAATGGCAACACTGTGTACATGTTAGCAAGGGGGTGTCTGAGGCTGTATAGCTGTGTTTACCTTGCCTAAACTGGGAGTTAAACACACAAACCAAAAAAGAAGAAACAGGAAATGGCAGCACTGTTTACATTTGGGCAATGTGTTTGCATGATGCACCTCAGGGCTTAACTGGAGGAAATGGCAAGTGGAACAAGAAAAAAAAGGGAAATAGCAGAATACAGCCGGTTAAATGCAAGTAATATAGCTGGCAGGTGGAATGTATCATACTCAGCCAATCACACAGACAGCATCTGCAGCACACCACTGTAAACTGTGCAAACACTTTTCAGTCTGTTTTTTTTCCCACAGACTCTGCACCATAGGTATACACATATGAGGAAATCTTAACTGACAAAACTAACAAAAAATGTTAGGGGCTGCTGTTGCTTTGATCTATTAGTATGTGTTAGAGGCTGAGGGTGGTGAGGAGAATAATGCTGACAATCACCTCAGACCAAGATGGAGGAGAAGAGTGTTTAGACACAGGGTAACCTACCACGGGATACATGATCTAGAGATAGTAGAGCACTACAGGGTGGATAGGGACATACTTCAGCAAATCATCAAGCTGTGCCAGCCCCGCCTCAGACCCAGAGCCAACAGAGGGGAACCCATCCCAGTGGATATCAAGGTATGTGTAGCCCTAAGAATATTAGCTAGAGGTACTTTCCAAAGACCAACTGGGGATGTCACAGGGGTGTCACAGGCATCTGCATCCAGGATACTCCACCAGTTCCTAGATGCCATGCAACCAAATGCCACTAAGCACATTCACTTCCCCTGCACCCGTGAGGAGAGGACGGGCAATATGCGTCTCTTCCACCATGTAGCAGACTACCTGGAGGTACTGGGTGCAATAGACTGCACGTACATCCACATCAAAGTACCACCCAATGACCGGGGTAGGGTCTAACTAAACTGCAAGGGGTTCCACTCCATCAGCTGCCAGGTCATATGCGATGCCCAGAGCATTATCATGAATGTGTGTGCTGGCAGCCCTGGAAGCAGTCATGACTCCCACATCTGGCATGCCTCACAGCTGTACAAGGCATCTGCCACTGGGGAAATCCCATATAGCCATCTGGTAGGGGATGCTGGCTACGCAATGGGGCTGTGGCTGATGACACCCATCAGAAATGCACACACATTCACACAAGAATGACATAATGAGGCACACACACAAACCAGGATCATTATAGTGCATGTGTTTCGGATGCTCAAGTCATGGTTCCACTGCCTTGACATATCTGGTGGAGCCTTGCAGTTCTCCCCAGCCACATGTGCACACATGTTCATAGTATGTGCCATGTTACACAATATTATCCTGTGAAAACAGCTGCAGCAGGAGCAAAATGGGGAAGGGACACACAGCCCCCCACCATTGCCAAGGTCTCCACAGGCACAGAGAGTCTCAGAGGAGGAACATCCTGAGCCTGCCTGTGTAGGCAGATGGAGGCATGACCAGTATGCCGTGGCCTTGGCAAAGAGGTAACACATAGCATATACACTGACACAGGGGCTGACGTCTCTCTCTGACTCACACACACACACACACACAGTAAAATGGATGCCAAACATCACACCACCTATACCTTACCATGTATAGGCAGTATACTGCATGCATCCAACATAGTCAGCCCTCAAGCACCATCCTCACAACTGCCTCAGGCACAAGGTAAGTCAATCTTCTTAACAATAAATGAATGGAGTAGAATGTTCTGCTAACATATTTATGGTATTGATGCAAGCATGCAAGGGAATGGGTTGGCTTATTGGGACAGCAGCAGGCAACTGACAGCTATGTGGGACAGCAGGAAGTGAATGGCCAGTACTGGCTTACCTACACTATGCAGTACCACCCTAGTTGACAAATACCACTGCAGTATATGTGGTGAGCCAAATAACTGGGGGGGGGGTCATAGGTCATATGCATGGATGTCAAAGTGGGGTCCCATATTCACCCCCAGATTCACCCAGCAGATCAACTATAGAAATCCATACAGAAATATCTGGCAAAGGCCCCCATATGGTAGCATCCATGAAATTCCCACCTACAGACTTTACACAGTGATATCACAGCAGGTCTGGCAGTGGCAGCATGGCTCTGAAAGGTAAGAAGTCCAAAACTAAAAATGTTTATGCCAGAACAAGCTGACCTTTGGTCAGTACTGTTTTGCCTGCAATCTCAAAGATAGGGCACACCACTATGCTAAATAGGGCTAAAATGTTAAGCAAATAGCAGCACAGTCTGTGCAAATATGTATTGTGTACTGGTGTGCCCCCCACCCCCACCCATAGTCCCATAGAAATTCAGTAGCATGTCCCTAGCCTTAAGCAGCATCCAGATGTCACCCAGAGTGATGGCTCAATGCAAACAGAAAGCAATTGTCAATAACACCCAGTCATCTTACTGGTGCCATCCCAGGGGTGTCCACTGCCTGGTAGCCTGGGAACATATGATCATTAGAATGCACTGCCTTGCTACAGATGGCCTGCATCTGTCCCACCTGGCCTACAGGCTTCTGGCAAAGTCCCATGCCTCACCCACAGTGCCCTTTTAGGGAGTGTCATTGTGTCCATAACACCAACATAACACAGTCAACAAAATGCAAAGAAAGGCCATGCTGCTAACTGCTAGGAACACACCTGCCAACCTCAGAGTGCCAGACATCTGGACAAAGCCATGAATAATGGGGTGATAAAGGTACAAAGAGGAGAACACTTTTGAAATACTGCTCTAATAATGTTAGAAAGTTGATGGAATGATTGTATTAGCATGGAATGTCTGAAAGGTATGAAGTCTAAAACTGCAATATCAACTGTCAGTAATATCTGACTTCAACCTTGAGTGAGTTGCAAAACACTTTTGCTTGAAAACCACACTTGTTTGGGTAACTGACCAGATATACCACTCATGAATCTGGACATTCTGTGAAACTCTGTACAGTTAACAGATATGGCTATGAGTCTAAACATGTGAATGCACTCATTGCAAGCAGTCATAACCCTGGAAGATGGTGACATTTCTGCACCCACAGAAATGTGGACCACAGACATGGGGAGTAACACATCCTTCCCTGAATACTCAACCTATACAACATCCTGACTCCAAAATGTGGGTGGCCAAGCCAAATGAGGTGGGGCATGCATATATGTGAGACACACACATCTCCAGACTGGTCAAACAGTCCGACACACACAAGACCATCCAAGTGCCATCAACCCATGAGAAAACCTCTATGCAAGGTTTTGGTAGCTACAGGTCAACATATCTGACCCAGGACATCCCTCCACACATATCTTACCCCCTACAAATCTATCTGGAGTCCGCCTGTCACCCTGATCCTGCCTGACTTATATTACCCAACTTTGGACTGGAAATAAAACCATGCCAGAACAGAAATGCACAGAGATTCCCCCACATATCACCAAGATGCTGGACCATTTACACACTTCAGCAGTCAATTGGTTGCAGGGACATCTCTCAACATACTGGATTGTGCAAGAATGCCTAGCATTTGGCCCATAATATTAGTTTGTGCATCATCCATTTTGTACTCCTCTGGTAAATCATTGTGATGCTCTGAGGAGGTATATCATGAGGTACTGAAACAATACATTACAGTGTCACACATCATACATGTGAGATGTCTTCTTAAAAAAACCCTGCAACTCATAAATTAGTAAGAGAATTAGTTACAATCACCCTATGTATGGCCATTGTCTCCCAATTTTGAAAGGCTATCTCCAGATATCCTGCACCAACATGTTGAGAAGTATAACAATCTCTGGAATGGAGTCCCACATTTACTATAGAAGGTCACACTGGGCATGCTCATACACTTAGAGAATTGTCAGTAGAATCTAGGAATTAACAGGCATTTCCCACCCAGTGCACTTCCCATCACCCTACTTTAGCAGTCCTGAAGATGTCTGTCACCCTAGAAGTACCTTTTGGCAGCCCTCAGCCCCATAAGCTCTGTGGCATGTGTGATAACTGTGTAATACTATAGTATATATAATTAGTTAAGTAGGAGTTCTAATCTCAGTCCTGGCAAATGTAAAAGTGTGTATTTATAAGTCAAAGATTTTGGGTCCATTTACACCCAGTACACTTTTCATTGCTCTACTTTAGCAGTCCTGCAGATATCAGTCACCTTAGAAGCATCTTTCATCAGCCCTCAGCCCTATACGATCTGTGGTTCATGCGAAAACTATAAGTAACTAGTTAGGTAGTAGTTCTAATCTTAGTCTTGGCAAGTGTAAACGTGTGTGTGTGTGTGTGTGTGTGTGTGTGTGTGTGTGTGTGTGTGTGTGTGTGTGTGTGTGTGTGTGTGTGTGTGTGTGTGTGTGTGTGTGTGTGTGTGTGTGTGTGCATGTTTATAAGTCAAAGAGTTTAGGTCCAGTTCTATAAGCTCTGTGGCATGTGTGATAACTGTGTAACACTATAGTATAAGTAACAAATGAGGTGTGAGTTCTAATCTCAGTCCTAGCAAATGCAGCAGTGTGTGTGCTTATAAGTCAAAAGTTTTGGGTCCAGTCATACCCAGTACACTTCCCATTGCCCTACTTTAGCAGTCCTGCAGATATCAGTCACCTTAGAAGTATCTTTCATCACCCCTCAGCCCTATAAGCTTTGTAGCACATGCAATAAAGGAGTAACACTGTAGTACAAGTAACTAGTTAGGTAGGAGCTCTAATCTCAGTCTTGGTATATGTAAATGTGTGTCTGCATTTATAAGTCAACGATTTTGGGTCCAGTCACACCCAGTACACTTCCCATTGCCCTACTGTAACAGTCCTGCAGATATCAGTCACCTTAGAAGTATCTTTCGTCAGCCCTCAGCCTTATAAGCTCTCTGGGGAATGTGATAACTGCATAACACTATGGTATAAATAATTTATTAGGTAGGAGTTTTAATCTCAGCCTGGGCAAATGTAAAAGTGTGTGTGTGTGTGTTTATAACTCAAAGATTTTGGACCCAGTCACACCCAGTACACTTCAGTCCTGCAGATATCAGCAAACTTAAAAGTATCTTTTGTCAGCCCTCAGCCTTATAAGCTCTGTGGCATGTGTGATAACTGTGTAACACTATAGTAAAAGTAACTAGTTAGGTAGGAGTTCTAATCTCAGTCCTGGCAAATGTAAACGTTTGTGTGTGTGTGTGTGTGTGTGTGTGTGTGTGTGTGTGTGTGTGTGTGTGTGTGTGTGTGTGTGTGTGTGTGTGTGTGTGTGTGTGTGTGTGTGTTTATAAGCCAAAAATGTTGGGTCCAGTCACACCCAGTACACTTCTATTGCCCTACTTTAGCAGTCCAGCAGATTATCAGTCACCTTAGAAGTATCTTTTGTCAGCCCTCAGCCTTATAATCTCTGTGGCATATGTGGTAACTGCATAACACTATAGTACAAATAGTTAGTTAGATTGGGGTTCTAACCTCAGCTCTGACAAATGTGTGTGTAAGTGTATATATGTACAGGTTAAAGTATTTTGTGGCCTCTCTCACCCAGTACATCACCTATTGCCATACTTTACAAGGGCTGGTGATGTTCCTCACCTTAGAAGTACCATTGGACAACCTTCCCCTATAAGCTCTGTGGTGAGTGCAATAAATGCATAACACTGTAGTAACAATAAATAGATAGGTAGGGGTTCTAATCCCAGTCCAGGCATGTGTGTGTGCAAGAATAGTATCCTGTCCGTGGGGCAGTTGTTGTGTTTGTGTGAGAACCATATCCATTGGAGGGTGGGTTTTGCTATTTTTTGCTGTTGCCCACCCAGTACATGTCTCAGTGACCACATTACAATGCCCACAGTTGTCATCCACTGTAGAGGAAGCTGTAGACACTCTGCAGCCCTAGCAGCATTGTGCCATGTGCAATAACTATGGGATAGTATGGAACAGATAACAAGATAGGCAGCCCATTTAATCCTTCGCTATCACTCCCCACTCAGGAATCATACACAAACATGCTCAGCTAGGCATCAACCCCTTTATCAGTAGGTGGCCTGCAAACTGTCTCACAAATAGAACCCACAGTGTTAAACAAGCGGACACCATGTCAGACTACTGACTATTCATGAGTGGAGCCCCACAGGGTGTAGACCTGGTTCCCTCATGTTCAGGATGCACATCTCTGAGGACCAGTCCAATACGAAGGCACCCTGGCTGACAATGTTTGCAGATGACTGCAAGATGGGTGCTATCATTACCCCATCAGTGATGTTGACCTCCTTCAGAAAGGCCTCTCTGAGACCTATGACTGTTTTCAGAACCCTGGACATCAGGTCAATGCCAGATGATGTTCTGCCATCCCCTTTGGATACAACATGGTTCCCATAAAGTAATACATTGATGGTAGTCCAGTGAACACTGATGTTGTTTTAAGAGAACTGGAACACAGGTTGACAGCAAGTTCTCTGTTGACCAACACAGTGCCACTGTCTTCAGAAAGTCCATCTATGTGTCACTTCTCTTGACTAAGGGTGTTGAATCCAGGAAGTAAAAGGAAAGTGTCTCCCTGTACTCTCCCCTCAGTAGGCCAATCAATGTGTATAATGGCCCATTTGCTATGTACCCCACTGGACACCTGCAACAACAGGAGAGGCTGCAAAAGTACCCCACAAAGAGGATCTTAGGTCTTACACACTTGTCCTATATGGACAGACTCCAATAACTCCAACAAATCTCTGTTTCATATTGGCTACTTAGGCACATTTTCTGACTGACTTACACAACTATGTCTGACCCAACCCTGTCAGGAATGCTACATCTGAAGAAACCAATCTGTCCACACCACATGCCCCAGAGACCTCAACCCCATCCAAACAATCAACAGGATATGCTGGAGGGAGAGGTTCACAACCTAGAGACTGGCCACGCTATGGAATAGACGTCACATACATGTCAAGTACGGCACATCACTGGCCTCTTCAAGAGAAATCTGGAAGAGTACATGGAGAATAGAATACCCACCCTGGGGATCACTCCAGTGACTATACCCAGGAGACACACTAGGGAGTATCGTCAGATGGCATGATGCTAGGGTATTCCCCTGGGCTAGCCTTGTAAAGCCTCCATGGCCATTTGCCTAGTACACATCTATGAAGCTATGAACCTACGGATCTCAGTCCTGATAAACATGTGTGTGCGCACTAGTATGTACAAAAGTGTTTGTGAGTGTGTAAACATGTTGGTGAAAGTAGTTTGAGGCCCATCTCATCCAGTCCAGCTACCATTCCTATTCCTTACAAGTGTTGTTGATGTTATTCACTATATAGGTTCCTTGGGACACTCTTCACTCTGTAAGCTTGGTGGTGCATGTGGTAACTGCATAACACAATAATACCAATAACTACATAGGTAGGGGTTCTAATCTGAGTCCTGGCAATTGTGTGTGTGTGTGTGTGTGTGTGTGTGTGTGTGTGTGTGTGTGTGTGTGTGTGTGTGTGTGTGTGTGTGTGTGTGTGTGTGTGTGTGTGTGTGTGTGTGTGTGTCTGTGTGTGTGTGTGTGTGTGTGTGTGTCTGTGTGTGTGTGTGTGTGTGTGTGTGTGTGTGTGCGTGTGTGCGTGTGTGCGTGTGTGTGTGTGTGTGTGTATGTGTAGGTTGCAGTATTTTGTGGCATCTATTACCCAGTACATCACGCATTGCCATACTTTCCAAGGCCTTGTGAGGTCCCTCACCTTAGAAGTACCTTTGAACAAGTATCACCCCCATAAGCTCTGTGGCATGTGCAATCAATGCGTAACAATGTAGTATCAATACATAGAGAGGTAGGGGTTCTAACCTTTGTCTGGGCAATTGTGTGTGTGTGTGTGTGTGTGTGTGTGTGTGTGTGTGTGTGTGTGTGTGTGTGTGTGTGTGTGTGTGTGTGTGAACTGTTTTCTCTGTTGAGTGAGAACTATATCCATTGGGTGGGTGGGTTTACAATTTTAGGCCATGGTATTCCGAGTACATGTCCCAAGGTCCACTTTACAAGGCCCGCTGTCTTCATCCACCATTCAGGTATCTGTTGACACTCTTCTGCCCAATAGGGCCCATGCCACATGCAGAAACTTTGTGACAATATGGACTGACTAACAAGATAGGCAGGCCTACTAATCTCAGTCCTGCCAAACGGGTGTATGACTGTAATTCTGTGTGCAAGTGTATATAACTGTAGGGTAAGGTATATTAAGCACATTCTCACCCAGAACATCTCCCATTGCCATACTTTGCAAGTGATGTTGCCCACCTTACATGTACCTTGGGACACTTTTCACCCTGTAAGCTTTGTGGCATGGGTGATAAATGCATAACACTGTAGTAGCAATGCATAGTTAGGTAAGGGTTCTAATCTCGGTCCTGGCAAATGTGTGTGCATGTATGAAAGAAGAGTATCTTGTGTTTATGTGAGAATTAGATCCATTGGATGGCCATGGTTTAATATTTTATGTTATGGTATTCCAAGTACACATTCCTAGGTCCACTGTATGAGGTCTACTGTTCACATCAACCTTAGTGGTATCTGTAGACACTCTTCAGCCCTATAAGCTCCGTGCAACAGTTTTGAAAAGTATGGTATGAATAACAAGATAGGTAGGGCTGCTAATGTCAGTACTGGCAAATGTGTGTGTGTGTGTGTGTGTGTGTGTGTGTGTGTGTGTGTGTGTGTGTGTGTGTGTGTGTGTGTGTGTGTGTGTGTGTGTGTGTGTGCATGCACATCAGTGTTTATAGTGGTGGTTGTGAGTGTGTAGATTTGTATGTGAAACTATTATGAGTACTCTCACACCCAGTGCATCCACCATTGCCATACCTCACAAGGCCATGTGATGTTATTCACCTTACATGTACCTTATAACATGCATCACACTAGTAGCCCTGTGCCACCTGCAGTAACCACATAACAGTGTGGTACCACAATGTAATGGGTAGGGGTTTCAAACACAACACTGGTAACTGTGATCTTGTGCATGCATGCGTGTGTGTGTGTGTGTGTGTGTGTGTGTGTGTGTGTGTGTGTGTGTGTGTGTGTGTGTGTGTGTGGCAGCAGTATTCTATGTGTGTTTGGTTGACACAATATCCTCTGGGTTTGTGGGTTTTAGCAATCTAAGGTGAGTTCCACCCAGTGAACTTACCATTGTTCACTCTACAAGAGCTAATGTCAACCAACATAGACTTATATACACCCCCAGCCCTACAAGCTGTGAGGCACATGCATGACTGTTACAGAGACCTGGGAAATGTGTGCAGATACAACTGTACCTCTGCTATGACATGGTTGATGTGTTACCACACTGCCATAACCCTCATTGGTGATGTCTGCAGGGTCACATCCTGCTAACACAGAGACACCTGGAACACAAACAGAATACAGCATGTGAGAACACATTAACTTAACATTACTAACACCAATAATGCATAATGGCTGAAAAGGTACACCCACACTCTGATGTGTACCCATTACAAATGCCAGATGACAGCACCTTACACAGCATTAAATAGCACACTGTATTAAAGTCATCCTGTGCATCAGACCCATATTAGCATGTCCCTGCATCTATGGTATGGATGGCAGGGATGTGGCACAGGTATCATCATATGCACAGGGTGTTGTGTGGGTTTGTCAGAGGTGTAGGTTGGGCCATAGAGTTGACATCATGTGTGTGTGTGTCTGTGGGTTGTTCATTAAATGGGTTGTGCAGGGGTGGTGTGTGCGTGTGTGTGTGTGTGTGTGTGTGTGTGTGTGTGTGTGTGTGTGTGCGTGTGTGTGTGTGTGTGTGTGTGTGTGGAGCTGACTTGTCTGATGGTTATGTGTGTGTGTTTGTATGTACACAGTCATGCCATGTGATCGCCCTACACAGGGGTAATTTGGTCAGCTGTGGGCTGTACATGGCAGGGTGTACAGTTCACCGTCTTCAGCCACAGACATGGGAACTGGTCCTGCCAGGGATCTTATCAGCACCACAAGGGTCAAGTCCGGATGCAGTATTACTCCCCAATGGTGACTGTTATCTGCTGGATCCGCGTCCCTGTTGGAACCGGCCAGGACTACATGCCCATGGCCTGCTGCATCATGGCATGGACAGCACTCCCCTATCAGTAGTGCTGGTGGTACTGCCAGTAAGGGAATGTGGTGGTGCATGGCCACGTAGACCCTCAGCTGATCGTGGTGCTGCCCTACATCCATGTGGCTGTTAGCCATCCACCGCCAAATGCTGAAGCACAGACATTCCATGGTCGAGGAGTGCCAAGATCTCCACCCACCATCTATCCATGACCTCAGTACACTCACAGGTGGCTGCAGTGAGTTCACTAATATCATCACAGACACCAGGGATGTCCTCATCCATGACCCTGCGTATATGTCTGGTGTCATTCATTACATGCCTGTGCCTCCATGACGGCCCAAAACATACGTCTGGTGACTGCTGTTGTGGCACTTGCAACAGGGGCATGACTGGCTGCAATCCTTCTCTGAGCACCCCTGCCCATCTGCCTGTGTGGGACCTCACCAGCACTCTAGCTATGGCTAGTGCCTGCACCCTCACTTGCCATACTCAACACACTAGCCTGTTTCATGCCACCACCCACCAACTGTCCATTATCTGTGGCCACTGGTGACAGGGTATGTGTGGGCATTGTGACTGTGTGCAGGGATGGGGTTGACAACACTGGGATGCCAACTGATGGCACAGATTCAGCCCCTGACAACCCCACCTGTGCCTCAATAGGAGCATCATCATGGTCAGAGTCTGCAGACACTGACATCAGAATCAGAGTGGGAGGGACTGTGGCCACCATGTTCACCTGTGAGATAAAAAAAAACATATGTAAATTACTACCTGCACTATATGGTTTTCTGGTACACACACACACACACACACACACACACACACACACACACACACACACACACACACACATACCGGTGAGGTGCTTCAAAGGCATTACACAGACCTCACATTAGCCAACTGGGGACATTCACGACACACAGTCAGACAATAACATATGCACTCTGGACAGACCCTCAGCATCATGCAGTGTAGCCTTTCCACTTACTGTCACTACTAATATACACCTCTGGGATACATGAGTGGTGTTAGCAGGTGATGGGCCTTCATCCAGCACACACTGCACCCATGTAAACATTATTGCTGTTCACCTGTATAGCACTGTGGCAAGTCCTACAGAACATACCTCCCAACTGTACAGAGTTTTGATGAATTTCTAGATGTCTGGCTCATATTTTTGGTCTGTTCCCCATAACTCATGTGTTTGTCTGATACATTACTGGTATGCCCTGTGGAATGGTGCACTAATTAATGTCATAATTTGAGGTGCAGTCTGCATAACCTACACTACATGTATGTTAAAACAAAGGCGGTTACTCAAACAACTTCCCAAGCTTATAGTGGATATAGTAAGTGTACACACCCCTGTTAATATGCCATGATTTTGTGCTATATCACATGAGACCTCAGAAATCAGGTCATAACATTTCCCTTATTTCATGACATAAAACCTGTGCAATACAACTGAAGAACATGCACATCAGTTACGGGTAACATATGGTAAATGAAATAGGTACAATAGGCTGGTTGCATGAGTGTGCACACCCTTAAAGTAATACTCTGTTAAAGCACCTTTTGATTTAATCACAGCATTCAGTCCTCTTGGGAAGGTGTCTATCAGCATGGCACATCTTGACTTGCCAATGTTTATACACTCTCTCTTGCAAAACACTTCCAACTATGTCAGATTGCAAGGGCATCTATAGTGCACTCCCCTCTTTAGGTCTCCCTGCATATTTTCTGTTGGATGTAGGTGTGGGCTCTGGCTGGGCCAGTGCAGAACATTGCATGTGTTCTGGTGAAGCTATACTTTTGTTGATTTGGATGTACGTTTTGGGCCATTGTTGTATGGAAAGGTGGAATTCCTCTCCATCCACAGCTATGTGGCAGACACCACAAGGATTGGAGCCACAAGGGACTGGTGTTTGGAACTGCTCATAATCCCCTCCAACTTGCCTACAGCCCCAGTTCCAGCTTGTGAACAGCAACCCTAAAGCAGGACTCTGCCATCACCATGCTTCACAATGGGAGTGGTGTTGTGGTGATGTGCAGTGGTGTTATTGCGTCATACAAACCTGTCAGAATTGTGGCCAAAGAGTTCAACCTTGGTCCCATATGACCATAACACATTTTCCCACTTGCTTTTTGGAGACCTGATGTATTGATTTCAGACATTCTCCAGGCCTGGATATTGTTTGGTGTGAGGAACTACTGCCATCTTCCAACCCTATCCTATAGGCAAGACATATGAAGACCACAGAAGATTGTCGTCGCATGTTGTACACACCCAGTACTTTCCGGAGATTCCTGCTACTCCTTCACTGTTTCTGTAGGGCTCATGGCAGCCTCCCTGGCCAGTTTTGGTCTTGTATTTTCATAGAATTTGGAGAGATGTCCACTCCTTCACAATGTCAATATAGCCCCATATTTTTACCACCTTTTGATAACTGTCTGCACTGTGTTCCATGGTATATGCAATGCTGTGGAAATGTTTTGGTGCCCTTCTCCAGGCTGATACATCTCAAAAATGTGGTCCCTTAGCAGCTTCATCAGATCTATGTGAACCATGGCTGTTGCTGTAGCAGGCAACTGAATATATGTTAGGATAATCCTAGTAGGACAGCTGATCATTATTTGCTGTTAATCAAAGAGTTTCTATAATTGATGTCAGGTGTGTACCCAATAAGATGTACTGCTGTAGTTATATTGAAAGCTGCATCAACACAGTATTAGCTTCAGACTGTGCACACATATGCATCTAGGTTGTTGTACGATTATGTGTCATAATTGTTCCCATAATAGATCTGTTTGCTTTACAATTAAGTTGTACAGGTTATAGGTCAAATGACAGGTTGGCAGGATTTTGAAATTGTCTATTGTGCTCTCATTTTTGTACATCACAAATACCTGGCATTCTAACAGGTGTGTACACCATTTATATGCACTGTATACCATTAATTTATACAATATGACCCTAGTTTTGGGCCTTTGCCCCCCCCCCCCCATTTTGTCAGTTTTTGTGCAGATATCCTGCAATGACATGTTGTGAGGTATGCTACAGATATGTGACATCTCCTGCAAATAGGCCCCTGTGATGACCATCATGATGCAATGCAGTAAACACCACCAAAAGTGAAAATGCAGATATTGCCAAATGGCTGAGTATAACAATTGTGTGCATGGTCACATGCATGACCTTAACATGCCTGGGGTACTGGTGAGCCACAACAGGAAAATCCCATATTTACTGGCTTCAAGCTGCTGTCCCACATGCAGACCAGAGAGACCTATGTAGTTGTGGGGGAGAGGTATTGTCAGCAGATTCACATATGGCATTGGTACAAGATGAATGCTACGTTTCTGCACACGTACAGTACACACTATGATATTACTAAATCCCACCCACTAATCCAGTTTGCACTGACAAATGCATCTAGAGACTCTATAGAAGACAGTTTCACTGCTACCTCATTACATTGATGTGCACTTTGGCCTTACCTGCAGGCTCCTTGCCTGTTGCCTGGGTGCCACCCACCTCCATGACTGGTGTTTCACGTGTTTGATCTTGTGTGGGGGCTACCCCAAGGTTGGCAAGGAGCTCTTCTGTTGTCGTAAGTGGAGCCTGTGTGGCTGGTCCCCCACTGGTAGCAGTACAGTCCCTTGCTACAGCAGCAGCCCTTTGCCGGGCACAACATATTAGTTCAGTTGCTCTATGCCTGACCTGATTGCATGTTTGTCCATGGTGGCCCAAGATGTTCACTCTGTTGACAAGATCATCCCACAGAGCAGTCTGCTCCTGCAGATTTTGCCACCTACGGCCAAAAAGGACAGCATAGTGTGTTATTGCAGCTTCCGTGATGGCTACTGTCTCCGCAGCAGTGTATGCGGATTGCCTCTGCATGGCACCTGGAAGACATAAACAGGGAAACACATCACAGGACCTCAGACATTGCCCAGAGTTCTTTACAGAGCCAGCACATGAATACTGCCTATCGTTAGCCACCACTTAAAAACACATCATACCCCTGTACCTAGCAGCACTATATAGACATGCATTGTACCCCTTGTCCTGATTTTATTTATTATTTTATTTATTTATTTGCAGTTGGTTTACCACGATGGTCTATTGATCCAAGAAGAACCCATTTTAATGGAGTCTTGGGGAGAAAAGCTCCATACAGACAATATTCATGAACAACAGATTGTAAGTTACATAGTAGAACAGTAGTACATATAAAAACATTGTATTCAGAGATACAGTTAATGAAAATCCAAAATTAAGTATAAAGAAATGTCCTCTTGATGTGTCATGTTCCCCCCAGTGAGGGACAGTACATTGCATAAACTACAATTCATCACTGAGGTTTGTGTAGAGGGATGACAGTGGCCATGTTCCTTGCAGATGGGATGTCAATGGTGCTCAGGCTTTGCTTGCATACAGTTAATAATGGAGCTGGAAGCATATGCCTGGGTTCATGTAGGATGCAGACAGGAATGCTATCAGGTCCCAAGGGGACTTGCTTTTGTTAACTTTGATTAGGCAATTTGCACCTGATCCATGATGATGAGGGGAGGGGTGAGTGTGCTGTGCATATCCACCTATACTGATGGTGAGCCAGGGGGGTGATGTTCACCCTAAACCTGAGGGGATGCAGAAGTGATGGGTCGGTATGGTGTTAAGCAAAGGAATGCAGAAGATGAGATGATGGTGGTGGAGTTTGCAAAAAAGGTTGAACATGGCTTTGGTGAATACGTAGTTTTACAAGACCGAGGGGCATAGGGTGACATAGAAGAGTGGAGGAAGATGCACACAGGTGGATTATCTCCTACACAGGTGGGCCTGTTTGAAGGGGATTGAAAACTGTAAAGTGGTGACAGGGGAAAGTGTAGTTAAGTAGCATGGAATGTTGGTCTGCGGGATGATGTTGGTGATCAAGAAGAGGGGAAGGAGTGTGAGGGCAGCACCATGGATCAAATGGTATGGATACTGAGAAAGGGTGATTGTGAGGCTGAGTTCAGGGAAGAGTTAAGACAGGCAGTGGGTGGTAGTAAAGAGTTAGCAAATATATGGGTAACTACATCCAAGATAGTAAGGGAGATGAGTAGAATGGGGCTTGGTGTGACATCTGCACAGAGGAAGGAGGACAAGGAGACCTGGTGGTAGAATGAGGAAGTACAGAGGAGTATACAGAGAAAGAGGTTGGTGAAGGAGAAGTGAGATTGTCAGACAGATGAGGAAAGTAGACAGGAGTATAAGGAGATGGGGTGCATGGCAAAGAGAGTGGTGGCAAAGGCTGAGGATGGGGCATCTGAAGGGTTGTATGCAAGGTTGGACACGAAGGATGGAGAATAGGACCTGTACCAATTGGCTAGACAGAGGTACATAGCTAGGAAAGATGTGCAGCAAACAAGGCTGATAAAGGATACTGGTGGACATGTACTCACAAGTGAGGAGAGTGTATAGACCAGATGGAAACAGTACTTTGATGGGCTGTTGAATGAAGAGAATGAGAGAGAGAGAGAGAGAGAGAGAGAGGGGGAAGGTTGGATGATGTGGGTATGGTGAATCAGGAAGTGCAACAGATTATCAAGGGGGAAGTAAGGATAGCTATGAAGAGGTTTAAGAATGGAAAGGCTATTGGTCCAGATGACATACCTGTGGAAGCATGGAGGTGTTTAGGAGAAATGGCAGAAGTCTTTTTAACCAGATTGTTTACTGTAATCTTGGAAAGTGAGAGGATGCGTGAGAAGTGGATAAATGTGTTTGGGTACTGATTATGAGAATAAGGGTGGTGTGCAGAGCTGTAGCAACTACAGAGGGATAACATTGATCAGTCACAGCATGAGGTAATGGTAAAGGGTGGTGGAAGCTAGATTAAGAAGGGAGGTGAGGATTACTGATCAGCTCTGAGAGTGTTGATGGAGATGTACAGAGAAAGTCGGAAGTAGCTGCGTTGTGCCTTTGTGGACTTAGAGACAGCATATTACAGGATACCTAGAGAGAAGTTCTAGTATTATATGAGGAGGTCAGGAGTGGCAGAGGAATTAGTAAGAATGCTGCAGGATATGTACGAGACTAGTGTCACAGCAGTGAGTTCTGCATTGGGAGTGACAGGTGTGTTTAAGGTGGAGGTGTGAGTGCATCAAGTATCAGCTATGAGCCCTTTCTTATTTGCAGTGGTGATGGACAGGTTGACAGACATGATCAGACAGGAGTCTCCGCAGACTGTGTTGTTTGCAGATGACATTGTGGTCTGTAGTGAGCATAGGGAACAGGTTGAGGAGACCCCGGAGAGGTGGAGGTATGGTCTAGAGAGGGGAGGAATGATGGTCATCAGGACTAAGATGCAATATATGTGTGTGAATGGGAGGGAGGATAGAGGAATGGTGAGGATGCAGGGAGTACAGTTTGCAAAGGGAGTCCCTATTAAACTGCCGAACGTTTCAAAGTTCAAATGTCATATGGTCGACATCATATGATTGAACTTTGAAAAGTTCAAAGTTGAAAGGCAATGGCTCTGTAAGCGCAGAATGGGAAAATTTCCCTTTTCTGCACTGAAGTGTGGTCTCGGAGTTGGTATATTTAAGTAGGGGGGTGGCTGCTCAGAGTGTTAATGTAAGTTTTTCTTTTTTTACTTTTTTATTATATATTCAAGGTTTCAAGTTTCGTTCATATGTTGTTGAACATATGAGGTTCGAAATTTTGAAGCTTTGAATATATCATATAGACCTTTGCAAAGGTGGATACGTTTAAATACTTGGAAACAATAGTTCAGAGTAATGGCGAGTGTGGGGGAGAGGTGAAGAAGAGAGTACAGGCAGGATGTGGGTGGTGGATAAGAGTGTCAGGAGTGATTTGTGACAGACGAGTACCATTAAGGGTGATAGGGAAGGTTTACAAGAGGGTAGTGAGACCAGCTATGTTATATGAGTTGGAGACATTGGCACTGAAAAAAAAAAAGGCACGAGTCAGAGCTGGACGTAGTAGAGTTAATGATGTTAAGATTTGCACTGGATGTGACGAGGGTGGACAGGATTAGGAATATGTATGTTAGGGAGTCAGCCCAGGTTGGACTGCTTGGGGACAAAGCCAGAGAGTAGCAGGATAATGTTGGATTGGACATGTGATGAGGAGGTATGCTGAGTAAATTTGGGAAAGGATGCGGCTTCCAAGTAAGAGGAAAAGAGAAAGGGCTGAGATAAGTATGTGGTGATAGCCGACATGCAGGTGGTTGGTGTGACACAGCAAGATGCAGAGGACTGGAAGACATGGAGACAGATGATTTCCAGTGGTGACCCCTAATGGGAACAGCCAAAAGAAAGAGAAGATGATGTTGTAATGTCAGTGTTCACAGGTTTCCAATTATTTGCCAGACATAACACAACTCTTGATGAAATAACTACATATATGAGGCACACATATGGTCAGTCTGCATAACACTGGACAGTTGAATGGTATGAGATCAGTATATCACATGCAGTTCAACCCATACAGCTGCGACAGTATTTCAGTGTGCAAATACCCTGTATAGGTCCATCACATTTCTGAGACAAACGTGTATATCATAGTTGTATTCACAATTAACATATGGATATCTGTGACATCCCAGTAGCTGGCCTATCAGTGTCACAGTCAGTATTGTTAAACACACACTCCAGTAGTGGTCATATGTAAGCCACCCTATTCTGGGGTGACTCAGGACCCTGAGCTGTGTTCTATGTCACTGCAGACAGACACAGATGCTATGGCCAGCAATATATCAGTACAGAAAGTGTTGTTGAGACATAATATTTGTTGAACTATTTTCCATATTTACATACCCCCTACTACATTCCATTACATGCTTAATTGTTTGACATACCTGTTTTTCTTTTGGTTCATTTGGTATAATCCTTCACTGTGTGTGTGTGTGTGTGTGTGTGTGTGTGTGTGTGTGTGTGTGTGTGTGTGTGTGTGTGTGTGTGTGTGTGTGTCTGGCAGCCTCCCTGGCCAGTTTTGGTCTTGTATTTCCATAGAATTTGGAGGGATGTCCACTCCGTCACAATGTCACTATAGCCCCATATTTTTACCACCTTTTGATAACTGTCTGCACTGTGTTCCATGGTATATGCAATGCTGTGGAAATGTTTTGGTGCCCTTCTCCAGGCTGATACATCTCAAAAATGTGGTCCCTTAGCAGCTTCATCAGCTCTATGTGAACCATGGCTTTTGCTGTAGCAGGCAACTGAGTATATGTTAGGATAATCCTAGTAGGACAGCTGATCATATTTGCTGTTAATCAAAGAGTTTCTATAATTGATGTCAGGTGTGTACCCAATAAAATGTACTGCTGTAGTTATATTGAAAGCTGCATCAACACAGTATTAGCTTCAGACTGTGCACACATATGCATCTAGGTTGTTGTATGATTACGTGTCATAATTGTTCCCATAATAGAGCTGTTTGCTTTACAATTAAGTTGTACAGGTTATAGGTCAAATAGGTTGGCAGGATTTTGAAATTGTCTATTGTGCTCTCATTTTTGTACATCACAAATACCTGGCATTCTAACAGGTGTGTACACCATTTATATGCACTGTATACCATTAATTTATACAATGTGACCCTATTTTGGGCCCTTTGCCCCCCCCCATTTTGTCAGTTTTTGTGCAGATATCCTGCAATGTCATTTTGTGAGTTATGCTACAGATATGTGACATCTCCTGCAAATAGGCCCCTGTGATGACCATCATGATGCAATGCAGTAAACACCACCAAAAGTGAAAATGCAGATATTGCCAAATGGCTGAGTGTAACAATTGTGTGCATGGTCACACTTGTTCCAAATAGCTTTTTCTTCTCAAAAAGCTCAGCACTTGTCTTATAAGCATATCCCTTGTCTTATAAGCATTCTCTTTGCAGATCAAGCACTCCTATATTATACAAATCTCTCACTAGCAAAACCCCCCAGGAGTGTCCACTTCCCTGCTAAGCCCACTACTTTTCTGTCTCATACCAACTCATAATTCTTTCTAGCATGTCGAAGGGTCAGATGCTGGCATCCTCTCCTGCCCATTTGGTGAATCTGGGAATTCTGAGACAATGTTACAATTGCCTCATGTACACGGACAACCATCTCCTCCTCCCATGTAACACTAACACTTGTGAGAGATGCAGCTATTTAGCCAGACTGGAGGCTGAGCTCTCTCAACTCAGGACTGGCAAGACCAGGCAGGAGGAGAAGGCAACTACACACACCACAATACCAGTCTCACATAACTCAACCACACCACTGAATCAAACACATAAACACACTAAGACATACCTGAGGCTCTGAGTAAAATTTACCTAAACAGCAGAGGCCTCCAAAGCAGACACCCAAGCAACTGCAAACTCAATACACCACACAAACAACACATAAACAACAAAATCAGTGTGCAAAGCAGTCACTGCCCTTAAGGCCAAATACAACACCAAACATACTTGTCATAGGTGACTCCATAGTCAGAACACTGACGTCCCTCACCAGACTGAGTAAGGAGAAGGTCACAGTAAGCTGCCTGTCGGGCGCTAGAATCCGCCACATAACACAAGCACTCAGGTCTCTCAACAGTAGGTACAACTACCGACTCAGTCATTGTCCACACTGGTGTCAACGACCTGAGATCGCACCTCCTGGACCACATGAAAAGAGACATTGAGGAGCTCTCTGATTATGTAGCCCAGGCAGGTATGACCCTGACCTTGAGCAGTATCCACCTTCACCTAGAATGATGCCACAATACAGTGATAAGATGATCAGCTTTAATAATTGGCTTAAATTCTGGTGTCATTCAAAGGGGATCAATGTCTGTCTGCCTGGGATGACATGCTGGACAAGCCACGCTGCTTCACAAGGGACGGCTTGCACCTGTCACCCTAGGCTTCGGATAGTGGCAAAGGCTCTTGCCACCCCATAGTGCCTTTTAGGCAAGGCTCAAATTCTAAACCTACCACCCTAGAACACAAAAAGTAAAAACTAAGGGTAATGCTGCTCAATGCCAGAAGTCTCAATCTCAAGATGCACGCACTGAGGCCCTTCTCAGTATGGAGAACATCGATGTCTGTGCTGTGACAGAAACCTGGTTCAAGCACCCCAGCACTAGCAGGTTTCACCTCATATCATGCGTTCCGGCCCCAAAATCCGGACAACACCAAGAAAGGAGGGGTGTCCATATTCATAAAGGACACCCACACCTCATGGTTGGTGGCAACGCACGATGCATCGGAGACCATCCAGGTGCAATTAACCATAGGCAAGACTGCTCTGCAATTTGTAGCATGTTACAGGCCACCCTCTCAAACTCAGGAACCTCACATGGCCTTCCTGAAAACAATGGAGGGGATAAATGTATCTCCAAACACCATCATACTAGGTGACTTCAACTACCCTAATATAGACTGGGAACACTACTCAAGCCCAAACACTCTAGCCCAAAGGTTCCTGGAGTTCATAAACTCAAATGCCATGGAACAGCTAGTCACCATCCCCACAAGAGGAGAAAACATACTTGATCTCATCATCACGAACATGGGATCACAATGTTCAACACCGGAAGTATACCCTCACTGGTGAGATCAGATCATAAACTAATCTCGCTGGAGGTCCTCATCCCGCCCCACCTGAAAAAAAAGACCACAGTGAAAACTTCTCAAAAGTCAAACTTCACACTTCTAAAAACTAGTGTGGTCTCCTTTAAGGCCCCTGAGCCAGTGGTAAACACTACTCAAACCGCTGAATCACTTACAAATGCCTTCTACCAGCACCTACAGGACTGCATGGATCAGGCAATCCCAAACAAAACTAAGACTCTTTGTACCAAAGGCAAGCGTCCAGTCTGGTGGACCCCAGCCATAAACAAGCTCTACAACAAAAGGAGGAAGCTACTACAAGATAGAGCAAAATCCTTGAAAGGTAAGACACCTTTGATCATTATAAGTAAAAACTAAGAGCTCTCATAAAATCATCCAAGGCAAATTTTGAGAGAAAAAATCCAAGGATTCAAAAGAAAATCATAAGGCCTTCTTTAGCTATGTTAGAAACCTAGGAGGAAACTCCCAGATATGCTCAGAATTAGTTCAAAATGATGTGAAGATTACTGAACCTACACACAGTGCCAACATACTGGCTGACAGGTTCAGTGCAAACTTCTCCCCCCCGCCCCCAAAAGGAGAGATATCTATACCAGAGGATTGTAGCCCCCAAACATCTCCAAACCAGGTGAGAACTGCTCTCCCAAAGCAAAACACAGCATCCATGGGACTGGATGGTGTCCCGCTGTGTGCTCCATGAACTCAATGAGGAATTAAACCCGCAGTTAGGACAGCTGTTTAATCTTAGCCTCACCTCAGGATCGTGCAAGGAGTGGCGCCCGGCGACTGTGGTCCCACTTCACAAGGGCGGTGCCTCCACCGACCCTGAAATTACCGCCCCATTAGCTTGACAAGCCTTATCTGCAAAGCCATGGAGAGGATCATAATGGAATTCATAAATAAAGACATAGGAACTTGCAGACTTTGGATCCAACCCAGTTTGGCTTTGTCAAAGGCAGATCATGCCTTTTAAACTTGGTTGACTTTTTCGAGACAGTCACCAAGGCCATTGATGAGGAAAGGCAGTCCATACAGCCTACCTTGACCTGGCAAAGGCCTTTGACACAATACCCACTCAGGTATCATCAAAAACTCATCAGCTTGAATGTAAACCCATACATCACAAGATGGGTTGCAAACTGGCTAAGTGACAGAACCCACAGGGTCAGAGTTGCTGGAGCCATGTCAGACTCAAAGCCTGTCACAAGTGGTGTCCCACAGGGCTCAGTCCTGGACCACTCTTGTTCGGCATCTACTTTTCTGAAGTACAAGCAAACACAGGAGGGTTATGGCTGACAAAGTTTGCAGATGACTGCAAACTGGGCCATAGTCGAAAACACATCTGACACAGATATCCTTCAGAAGGACCTCACAGAAACGGATAACTGGTGCCAGAGCCATGGCCTAAAGTTAAATGCCAAGAAATGCATAGTCATACCCTTCAAAAACAAGGTTACCCCTAGCTACCATATAGGTGGCAATCCACTGAGCACAGAAGAAGTCATCAGGGATCTGGGGACCCAGGTTGACAGTAGCCTTTGGCTTGACACTCATGTTGCTAAAGTAGTTAGGAAAACCTTCTACATTGCCCACCTGATCATGAAGGGATTCACATCTAGATCAAGGGAGGTCATCGCCCCCTGTACTCATCACTCATTAGACCTATGATTGAGTACAATGCCCCATTCGAATGTATCTGACCAGACACCTGCAGCAGCTGGAAAGGCCCCAAAAGTTCCTCACCAAAAGGATAAAGGGTCTCAAAAATATGTCTTATGCTGCCCGACTGAAAGAACTCCAGCTCTATTCAGTCTCATACCGCTTGCTCAGAGGTGACCTGTGCCTAACATATAAGGCCATGTCAAACCCTGATTTGATGAATATGCTTCACCTCAAAAAATCTAGATCCCTCAGAACCACAAGGGCGGGAGACTTAAACCTTGACACGGTTATTAATAGAACATGCTGGAGGGACAGATTCATCACCCAGAGACTCCCTATGCTGTGGAACAAAATCCCGTACATGTGAGGCAGAGCACCTCGCTGGCCTTGTTCAAGAGGAATCTTGACCAATGGATGGGGGATCGCAGATATACCCAGGGATTACTTCAGTGTCACTGCTTGACAGAGGCACAGCAAAATAATAGGCATAGTTTTATTCAAACTAAAGGGGTGGCGAAAGCCAAATAACTATGGGCTAGGCTTATAAATGCCCTTGGGCAGATAGCCTAGTATGAACCTATGAACCTATGAACCTAT
Source organism: Protopterus annectens (assembly GCF_019279795.1). Classification (NCBI taxonomy): domain Eukaryota; kingdom Metazoa; phylum Chordata; order Ceratodontiformes; family Protopteridae; genus Protopterus; species Protopterus annectens. Next base: position 1,836,355,253 of record NC_056725.1, on the reverse strand, counting down.
GACCTTAACGTGCCTGGGGTACTGGTGAGCCACAACAGGAAAATCCCATATTTACTGGCTTCAGGCTGCTGTCCCACATGCAGACCAGAGAGACCTATGTAGTTGTGGGGGAGAGGTATTGTCAGCAGATTCACATATGGCAGGCATTGGTACAAGATGAATGCTACATTTCTGCACACGTACAGTACACACTATGATATTACTAAATCCCACCCACTAATCCATTTTGCACTGACAAATGCATCTAGAGACTCTATAGAAGACAGTTTCACTGCTACCTCATTACATTGATGTGCACTTTGGCCTTACCTGCAGGCTCCTTGCCTGTTGCCTGGGTGCCACCCACCTCCATGACTGGTGTTTCACGTGTTCGATCTTGTGTGGGGGCTACTCCAAGGTTGACAAGGAGCTCTTCTGTTGTCGTAAGTGGAGCCTGTGTAACTGGACCCCCACCGGTAGCAGTGCGGTCCCTTGCTACAGCAGCAGCCCTTTGCCGGGCACAACATATTAGTTCAGTTGCTCTATGCCTGACCTGATTGCATGTTTGTCCATGGTGGCCCAAGATGTTCACTCTATTGACAAGATCATCCCACAGGGGAGTCTGCTCCTGCAGATTTTGCTGCCTACGGCCAAAAAGAACAGCATAGTGTGTTATCGCAGCTTCCGTGATGGCTGCTGTCTCAGCAGCAGTGTATGCAGATTGCCTCTGCATGGCACCTGGAAGACATAAACAGGGAAACACATCACAGGACCTCAGACATTGCCCAGAGTTCTTTACAGAGCCAGCACATGAATATTGCCTATCGTTAGCCACCACTTACAAACACATCATACCCCTGTACCTAACAGCACTATATAGACATGCATTGTACCCCTTGTCCTGATTTTATTTATTATTTTATTTATTTATTTGCAGTTGGTTTACCACGATGGTCTATTGAGCCAAGAAGAACCCATTGTAATGGAGTCCTGCGGAGAAAAGCTCCATACAGACAATATTCATGAACAACAGATTGTAAGTAACCATTAATTCCTATCGTAATAATAACCACATCTCCTCCGCTCTATTCCTGGATCTGTCCAAAGCTTTTGATATGGTGGATCACCAACTTTTAATCCACTCACTAAGACCACTCTGTCCAGAACCCAAATCTCTTCAATGGTTCGAGTCCTACCTAAGTGGTAGACAACAAGCTGTACTCTGGCACTCAAAACTGTCCACCTTATTACCAACCAACCTGGGTGTCCCACAAGGGTCTATTCTAGGCCCTCTGTTATTCTCCATCTTCATAAATGATCTACATACTGCCATTCCTAATGTCAACTGCATTCAATATGCAGATGACTCAACTTTGATATGTTCAGCCACATCCCCTGCAGAGTTACAGCAAAGGACCCAAACTACCTTTAACACTGTAGAAAACTGGCTATCCAACCACCGCCTACTACTAAACCCGAAAAAGACCAAAATGCTTATATTCTTACCTACACTAAAGTCCACCCCCATTAACTTCATAATTAAATCCAAAGATGGCACAATTATCTCTCCTGACCCTTCTACTAAACTTCTAGGTGTCACCATTGACACCCATCTAAAGTATGACCTACACGTCAACCACCTAATCAAAACCATTAACAAAAAACTAGGCCCACTGTACAGATTAAAGAACTTTCTAACTCCCCCAGCCAAGGTAGCCATTGCCCGCTCCCACCTTCTCTCTTCTCTTCTGTATGCGTCACCTCTCCTTCTAAACAACAACAAGTCCAATCTAAATAAACTTACCACCTGTTATAATCACATTGCCAGATTTGCCACAGGCCTCCCTTTCAGGACACATCACTGCATTAACCTAACTCAGCTTGGATGGCTCGAACTTCCTAGTCTCGTGCTATATAACCAACTGATCATGGCCCACTAAAATCATTTACACCCTGATAACACTCCTCACTCAAACCCCTAATTACCCTGTATAACAATCCAAGACCACTTGTTCCTCCAACAAGGTGCTCATCCAGACTTATAAAACCAACAACCAAGCTGGAGACTCTCTCATGTCAAATTCCCTAGGTAAGGCCTGGAACTTATTACCCCCTGAGATAACCTCAATTTCTTCCCTGCAACACTTCAAAACCAAGCTCAAACTATACCTGGGCTCCAAATGGTCTTGCTACTGTACTAAGCCTGGCTAATTCTTACACTAATACATAATCTGATACTCACGTCCTTTCATCTAACTAATAATCTCTTAGGATAGTATACATATAGTTCCTATAACTATATAATTAATGTCTTTTGCTGACTTCTTGTTGAAAATGTTATCCTGTTGCAATTTGTATTTCTTACATTTTCAGGCAACCCAAACGTTTGTACTTTTCTGCCTTTTATGTTTTAAATGTACTACTCTTGGAGCTTTTCTCCCCAGGCCTCCGCTGAAAATGGACATATATCCAGTCGGACTATCCCGGTTAACAAATGTAAAATAAATAAATAAATAAATAAGTTACATAGTAGAACAGTAGTACATATAAAAACATGGTATTCAGAGATACAGTTAATGGAAATCCAAAATTAAGTATAAAGAAATGTCCTCCTGATGTGTCATGTTCCCCCCAGTGAGGGACAGTACATTGCATAAACTACCATTCATCACTGAAGTTTGTGTAGAGGGATGACAGTGACCATGTTCCTTGCAGATGCGATGTCAATGGTGCTCAGGCTTTGCTTGCATACAGTTAATAATGGAGCTGGAAGCATATGCCTGGGTTTATGTAGGATGCAGACAGGAATGCTATCAGGCCCCAAGGGGACTTGCTTTTGTTAACTTTGATTAGGCAATTTGCACCTGATCCATGATGATGAGGGGAGGGGTGAGTGTGCTGTGCATATCCACCTATACTGATGGTGAGCCAGGGGGGGTGATGTTCACCCTAAACCTGAGGGGATGCAGAAGTGATGGGTTGGTATGGTGTTAAGCAAAGGAATGCAGAAGATGAGATGATGGTGGTGGAGTTTGCAAAAAAGGTTGGACATGGCTTTGGTGAATACGTAGTTTTACAAGACCTAGGGGCAGAGGGTGACATAGAAGAGTGGAGGAAGATGCACACAGGTGGATTATCTCCTAGACAGGTGGGCCTGTTTGAAGGGGATTGAAAACTGTAAAGTGGTGACAGGGCAAAGTGTAGTTAGGTAGCATGGAATGTTGGTCTGCGGGATGATGGTGATCAAGAAGAGGGGAAGGAGTGTGAGGGCAGCACCACGGATCAAATGGTGGACACTGAGAAAGGGTGATTGTGAGGCTGAGTTCAGGGAAGAGTTAAGACAGGCAGTGGGTGGTAGTAAAGAGTTAGCAAATATATGGGTAACTACATCCAAGCTAGTAAAGGAGATGAGTAGAATGGGGCTTGGTGTGACATCTGCACAGAGGAAGGAGGACAAGGAGACCTGGTGGTGGAATGAGGAAGTACAGAGGAGTATACAGAGAAAGAGGTTGGTGAATGAGAAGTGAGATTGTCAGACAGATGAAGAAAGTAGACAGGAGTATAAGGAGATGGGGTGCATGGCAAAGAGAGTGGTGGCAAAGGCTCAGGATGGGGCATCTGAAGGGTTATATGCAAGGTTGGACACGAAGGATGGAGAATAGGACCTGTACCAATTGGCTAGACAGAGGCACGTAGCTAGGAAAGATGTGCAGCAAATAAGGCTGATAAAGGATACTGGTGGACATGTACTCACAAGTGAGGAGAGTGTATAGACCAGATGGAAACAGTACTTTGATGGGCTGTTGAATGAAGAGAATGAGAGAGAGAGAGAGAGAGAGAGAGAGAGAGAGAGAGGGAAGGTTGGATGATTGGATGATGTGGGTATGGTGAATCAGGAAGTGCAACAGATTATCAAGGGGGAAGTAAAGATAACTATGAAGAGGTTTAAGAATGGAAAGGCTATTGGTCCAGATGACATACCTGTGGAAGCATGGAGGTGTTTAGGAGAAATGGCAGAAGTCTTTTTAACCAGATTGTTTACTGTAATCTTGGAAAGTGAGAGGATGCGTGAGAAGTGGATAAATGTGTTTGGTTACTGATTATGAGAATAAGGGTGGTGTGCAGAGCTGTAGCAACTACAGAGGGATAACATTGATCAGTCACAGCATGAGGTAATGGTAAAGGGTGGTGGAAGCTAGGTTAAGAAGGGAGGTGAGGATTACTGATCAGCTCTGAGAGTGTTGATGGAGATGTACAGAGAAAGTCGGAAGTAGCTGCGTTATGCCTTTGTGGACTTAGAGACAGCATATGACAGGATGCCTAGAGAGGAGTTCTAGTATTGTATGAGGAGGTCAGGAGTGGCAGAGGAATCTGCAAGAATGCTACAGGATATGTACGAGACTAGTGTCACAGCAGTGAGTTCTGCATTGGGAGTGACAGGTGTGTTTAAGGTGGAGGTGTGAGTGCATCAAGGATCAGCTATGAGCCCTTTCTTATTTGCAGTGGTGATGGACAGGTTGACAGACATGATCAGACAGGAGTCCCAGTAGACTGTGTTGTTTGCAGATGACATTGCGGTCTGTAGTGAGCATAGGGAACAGGTTGAGGAGACCCCGGAGAGGTGGAGGTATGGTCTAGAGAGGGGAGGAATAATGGTCAGCAGGACTAAGACAGAATATATCTGTGTGAATGGGAGGGAGGATAGAGGAATGGTGAGGATGGAGGGAGTACAGTTTGCAAAGGGAGTCCCTATTAAATTGCTGAACGTTTCAAAGTTCAAATGTCATGTGGTCGACACCATATGATTGAACTTTGAAAAGTTTGAAGTTGAAAGGCAATGGCTCTGTAAGTGCAGAATGGGAAAATTTCCCTTCTCTGCACTGAAGTGTGGTCTCGAAGTTGGTATATTAAAGTAGGGGGTTGGCTGCTCAGAGTGTTAATGTAAGTTTTTTTTTTTTTTACTTTTTTATTATATATTCAAGGTTTCAAGTTTCATTCATATGTTGTCGAACATATGAGGTTCGAAATTTTGAAGCTTTGAATATTTAATATAGACCTTTGTAAAGGTGGATAGGTTTAAATACTTGGAAACAACAGTTCAGAGTAATGGTGAGTGTGGGGGAGAGGTGAAGAAGAGAGTACAGGCAGGATGTGGGTGGTGGATAAGAGTGTCAGGAGTGATTTGTGACAGACGAGTACCATTAAGGGTGATAGGGAAGGTTTACAAGAGGGTAGTGAGACCAGCTATGCACTGGGTGTGATGAGGGTGGACAGGATTAGGAATATGTATGTTAGGGAGTCAGCCCAGGTTGGACTACTTGGGGACAAAGCTAGAGAGTAGCAGGATAATGTTGGATTGGACATGTGATGAGGAGGTATGCTGAGTAAATTTGGGAAAGGGTGCGGCTTCCAGGTAAGAGGAAAAGAAGAAGGGCTGAGACAAGGTGTAAGTATGTGGTGATAGCCGACATGCAGGTGGTTGGTGTGACAGAGCAAGATGCAGAGGACTGGAAGACATGGAGACAGATGATTTGCAGTGGTGACCCCTAATGGGAACAGCCAAAAGAAAGAGAAGGTGATGTTGTAATGTCAGTGTTCACAGGTTTCCAATTATTTGCCAGACATAACACAACTCTTGATGAAATAACTACAAATATGAGGCACACATATGGTCAGTGTGCATAACACTGGACAGTTGAATGGTATGAGATCAGTATATCACATGCAGTTCAACCCATACAGCTGCGACAGTATTTCAATATTCACATACCCTGTATAGGTCCATCACATTTCTGAGACGAACGTGTATATCATAGTTGTATTCACAATTAACATATGGATATCTGTGACATCCCAGTAGCTGGCCTATCAGTGTCACAGTCAGTATTGTTAAACACACACTCCAGTAGTGGTCATATGTAAGCCATCCTATCCTGGGGTGACTCAGGACCCTAAGCTGTGTTCTATGTCACTGCAGACAGACACAGATGCTATGGCCATAGGTTTTGATCAGCAATATATCAGTACAGCAAGTGTTGTTGAGACATAATATTTGTTGAACATTTTCCATATTTACATACCCTCTACTACATTCCATTACATGCTTAATTGTTTGACATACCTGTTTTTCTTTTGGTTCATTTGGTATAATCCTTCACTTTCAGTGTGTGTGTGTGTGTGTGTGTGTGTGTGTGTGTGTGTGTGTGTGTGTGTGTGTGTGTGTGTGTGTGTGTGTGTGTCTTTCTGTCTGCCTGTTTGTCTTTCTCTCTCTTTCTCTGAGACAGGTGTAGGATATACATCTGATTTTGCATAGGCAGCAGCTTGCCTTTTGTAGGTAATGCTCATGAGCAGCTAATGGCCTGTGTACCAGTTGGAGTCTCCCACGTGCTAATTGCATGTAGAACAGCAATGGTATTATTCCTATACCCAATGGCATGGAAACACACTCCTATAACTGAGTACTTAGTGTGGACATTGCCCCTTTTCATTGCCTGTGAGTAGGACTTCATGGAGGTCTGTGACAAACAGCATGACAGAGGGTAGTTGGAAATAACTCTTACAACAAACACTGTAGAGGCAGCCCAACAAACTGGGCGATAATGTTCCAGACATAGAGACAGAATGTAAGTATTGCTGTTATACAGTTGAAGTAATGCTAGATTGACAGGGTTTGTGTGGATATGACTGCTCTGTGTGATTTTAAGTCTGATAGTGTTATGTGGTTGACATAACTCTCAACTGTAGGGCTATCCACAGACTGGCTAGAGTTTGGACTCTTATATTTGGTGTGTTACTCACACATTTATTGCCCTTGGAAATTCAGTAGTATACACTGAAGATTGCAGTCAGTAAATGGTTATATCCATGTGTGTTTCTGACTTCATATCCCTCAGAACAGATATGTTACAACAAACCTTGTTACACCAGCAACGTTCTCAGTTTATAACAGCAATATGTCAATAATGCCCCTGTGTTTGGTCCTCTGCCCAGCAAGTATGTCAGGCTTTGTCCAGATGTCATGCAGTAAGAGGTGGATAGGTATGGTATATCATTATATAGTGACTTCATTCCTGATATCATCCCAGTGATGTATCAGACTGCCAGACATGTTATGTGTAAGAGGCCTTATATATGAGGACAAAGCCTGGACAGTCTGTGGGACTCTATACAGTTGAGATGTCTGTGTATTTCTGGCAATTGTTGACAGACTGTCAGGATTGTGTAGCAGTGTATTGTGAATGTGTTATTTGGCCTGTGTAGGGAGGGCGGTAGATGTAAGTGTTATGGGTCCTTTTCTATTTGACTTTGCATGCTGCTCCAGTTGCTGGTGCTCTATCAGCTGTATATGTTTGCAGGGGCAGACTGAGACATGTCCCATACCACAATCAGGTGTCAGACTACACTGTGAATTGGGCCAGTATATGTAGGGGTAGTGTGTGAGTGGCAAACATGATGATGATTTTGTTCACACAGTCCATATACTCTACTGTTCATTTGGCTTTCCAGTATGTCACTGTGACTGTGGTGAGATTGGTTATGGGTATGCACTTTCACACTGGTGTCTGTTTGTCAGTGCTGTTACATCCCTGCAGTGCCTGATATATTTGCAATTACATGTGTATTCCCCTATAGCAAAATTGGGTAAGTGTTGTGTCGGTCTGCCTGTAGTTTAGACTGTGCTTGGTGACATGCCTAGCAGCTCAGTGTAGTTTCCCTACTGTGATGTCATGTCCAGATATTTGTCAGATGTACTGTTGCCTGGCCCCCATAAGTGTGGTGCATTTCTGACATATTAGTGGAATGATGTGAAGATTTATATCACTAACTAGTGGGAAGCAATTGGGTTTTGGACTTGGGCTACTCCAGTCAATATATGTTAGAACAGACAGGAGGGTGTTACTGCATCATCTATGTTACCTTCTCTACTCCGTTATTTGGGATATGTCCCCAGTTTCATGGCTTTACCCCCCCCCCCCCCGTTTGTCAGGCTTGGTCCAGATTTGCTGCACTAAGGGGTTCTGAGTATACCTCTTGACTGGCCAGATAGTTTCAGACTGTCCAGGTTTATTGCTTATATGTATGTTCTGTTGCACAGAATCATTATTTTCATTTCTCTGGTAAATCACTGTGATGATGTGAAGATTTCTGTCAGTAAATGATGGCATACATTTCAGTTTCAGAACTCACATCCTTCAGAACATGTATGCTGGCACAAACTCTACTACTGTAATAAGATTCTACATTTATAACTGCTGTACTTACATTATGTCCCTAGTCTTGGTCCATTGTCCCCCTATTTTGACAGCCTTTGTCCAGAATTCTTGCACTAAGAGGTGGAGAGGTATAGTGCTGAGGCATGACTCCACTACGTGTTATATGCATACATATATATATATATATATATATATATATATATATATATATAAATATATATATATATATATATATATATAGATAGATATATAGTTATATATATATATAGTTATGTATATATAGTTATATAAAAATATATATGTATATATTCTATATATATTTGGTTTATATGTATATCTCAATATATTTGATATATATACTTTTTCATATTTATCTATCACCATACACAACTATATGTGTATATTTATATATATTAAACATGACTGACTCCACAGTGTTTGTTCTCTACTATTCTATACCTGTACTGAATGATATATTTGAAAAAGCAGCATTCATTACTACAGCTCAGATGGTATAGTGGTACATTGCTCTAACTATGGTGTACAGGGTCATGGGTCTGAGACTTGGTAGGGCTGATTATTTTGTTGCTGGGCAGAACAGTGGCTGATGGACACAGAGTGACTAAGGCACTTTTAAGCACTTGTAAGTGGGTTTGCGTGGGTTTGCATGACACTAAGTGATGAGAACACATGGTTAACCATACAGGTGCTTAATCTGTGTAGGCATCGCTTAGTGTTGAGCAAAACTCCTTACAGCCACTTACCAAAGCTTACTCCAGCTTACCCCCCCCCATGTTAATTTCTTTAAAAGAAAAGAAAAAGGAGTGATAGGAAAGTGGTGAAAAAAGGGGCATGCAGAGGGAAAAACAATATGAAAGATAGCTAGGGATGTGCAGAACAGGTGTATGGAACGTCCATAGCTGTCCATTTCTTCAAAAGCAACAGCTGTGAATGTCTACAGAATTTGGAGGTGAATTTGGACACTCAAACCCCTGAGAGAGGGGAGAGAACAATAGTAATGTGTTGTCAAGCCAATCGGGCCAGATTACGTGTCCAGTAGACACATGTGCAAATGGACAGCTATGTATGGGGCATATTTTTTATTTTTTTGGAACAGATGCCCATTTTTTTAAGGTGAGAGTGGGATGTTGGGAAGGGATAGTAGGTATATTTGGGGAGGTAAGTTGGGTAGGAAGTTGGACAAGACAGACAAGACAGTAGACAGGGGAGGTATATGACACATGTGGGGGATAAACACCTTGGACAGGGGGGGTGGTTGGGAATCGGATGCCCATGAGCCCCCAAATAGATACAGTGGGACTGAGGTCCCCACCCATGGGCAGTCACCACTGCAACTTCATGGTCCCAAAGGTGGCTGTGCTGGGGACTGAACAGCAGGAGCAGGCTGACCCTCAAGATGCACCACACAGCCCTCAAGCTGGCATAGCTGAGCCCCAAACTCCTTTCAGAGCTTAATATACACCAAACCCCGGACATGACTATGGATGAAAGTTTCCTGTCCACACCCGCTCCTGAGGGGGGAATGGTCTCCATCCACTGAGGTGGTTCTACCCAAAGGGTGGTGCAGGACCAGTAGAAGAGGAGGTCCAGGGTTGGGTTCCAGACATGCTGTAGCCTGGTGCCACAGGCAGATGGGGAGGGACAGGTGGATCCACTGGGATCGGCCTTCCCAGACATGCTATTGTATTGAGGTTTTACAACATGTGTTGGTTAGTCAAAAACAGCACATTCCAAGATTAGTTATAACAGCATGCATGAGTGTTCCAATTGACCCCATAAAACAGATTTGAAACAGTTGCATAGCAAACAGAACACATGCATATATGGAACCACAGTGGCCATTATAACGGCATGCAAGTTACATTGATAGCAACAGGCCACCAATGATAGTATTTGAACAGGGTACATTAATAATCAAACAATTAAATATTTGTAGAACAGTGTCACCTTAAAAAATGGACATCTGTTCCAAAAAAATAAAAAAAATGCCAACATCCTGGCAGATAGGTTCAGTGCTAACTTTACCCTTCTCTCATCCCCTAAAGGGCCCATCTCTATACCAGAAGAATGCAAAGTTCCTGTAATCACAGCTGCACAGGTAAAAAACACACTCTCCAAAGCCAAGAACACAGCATCCATGGGACATGACAACATCCCAGACTGCATTCTACATGAACTACAGAACAAACTGGCACCCACCTAAGTACCATGTTCAGTCATAGCATCACCTCTAGCTTTGTGCCCACTGAATGGTGAACAGCAATGGTTATCCCACTAAACAAAGGAGAAGCCACCACAGACCCTGGGAACTACTGCCCCATTAGCCTGATGAGCCTGGTCTGCAAGGCTATGGAACGTATCATCATGGAACTTATAAACAATGACATTGATAATCTCAAAACTCTGGACCCTACCCAGTTCTGGTTTGTAAAAGGCAGATCATGTCTCCTAAACCTGATAGACTTCTTTGAAGCGGTCACCAAAGCCGTAGATGTGGGTAAGGTGGTTCACATAGCCTATCTAGATATCGCCAAGTCTTTCGACACCATCCCCCACTCTGGAATTATAGATAAACTCACTAAACTAGGTATAAATCCCTATGTCACAAGATGGGTTGCCAACTGGCTCACTGACAGAACTCACACTGTGAAAGTAGCAGACTCTAAATCCAACTTCAGACTAGTGACAAGTGGAGAACCACAGGGTTCAGTCCTAGATCCTCTCCTGTTTGGTATCTACTTCTCTGAAGTACAGGCTAACACAGAAGGTTTTTGGCTAACAAAGTTTGCAGATGACTGCAAACTAGGAGCCATAATCAAAACTCCTAACGATGTGGACATCCTACAAAAGGGCCTCACTGAGACAGATGCCAGGTGTCAAAGCCATGGCCTCAAGCTCAATGCCAAAAAGTGCATTCCCATCCCTTTTGGTAAAAACTCTGTACCCATGAACTACCACATAGGCGGTAGTCTACTTAACACCAAAAGTGTGATAAGATACCTTGGGACACAGGTGGACAGTAGTCTCTCCTTTGATAATCACATCGCCACAGTAGTCAGGAAATCCTTCTACGTGGCATACCTCATCACAAAAGGTTTCTCATCCAGGAAAATAGAGGTCATTGTTCCCCTGTACTCATCACTCATTAGACCCATTATAGAGTATGATGCCCCTTTTAGTATATACCTCACAAGACATCTACAACAACTGGAAAAGCCACAGAAATACCTCACAAAGAGGATTACCGGCCTCAAACAGATGCCCTACGCAGACCGTCTCAAAAAACTCCAGCTTTTCTCTGTCGCATATTGCCTACTCAGAGGCAATCTCTGTCTAACATACAAAGCTATGTCAAACCCAGAGCTGTTGGACATGCTCCACTTAAAGAAATTCCACTCCGTCTGAGCTACACACTCTAGGGACCTAAACCCTGTCACCACAATAAACAGAACATGCTGGAGGGATAGATTCCTGTCCCAGAGACTTCCCATACACTGGAACAAACTACCTATCTATATCAAACAAAGCTCCTCATTAGCACTCTTCAAGAAAAAATCTTGATGACTGGATGGGAGATAGGAAATACGCCCCGGGGATCACTTCTGTGGCTCTGCTTGACAAGGGCACAGGAAAATCATTTTCTTGGGTGGCAAAAGCCAGGGTACCATTTGGCTAGGCTTATATAGGCCTTAGGGCCAATAGCCTAGTACCTACTTATGAACCTATGAACAATAGGACACATGTCCCAACAGTAGGTTTGGAGAAAAACATACCCGTTGATTTATGTGTATAAATTATTGGTGTAGATTGGGTGGGGGAGAGAGAGAGATGTCAATTAACAACTGCATATGCTTCAGTTGTTCACAACTGCACTGATCATTACTCTACTCATTACTCTCAAGGTATGACCTCACTTTATATCTACCTATGGCCTGGGATTGGGCAGTGGTATGTTTGTACACATTGTATTACTAATGCCTTTCTAAGGCTAATATAAACATTTCCTTACCTGGTAGACCTGTGGAGGAAATTTCTGTTAACAGTACCTGACTCTTTCAACCCATATTCACATATTCAAGGTTACATATGTGACACTGACAGGGGTGCCCTTCACTCATACTGTGGGTGTGTGTGCTACTGCTGTACTCCACCTTGATTTCTATCTGTCACCCTGGGTGTTGGCAGCAGTGACCAGTAGCCGTGACAGCGTGACACTTCAGGGACATTTATCAGAGGAGACTACTTGGTGTAAGTACTTCTCTTGCTGTCATTTGCAACCTTGGGGTTGAACAGTGGGTGTTGTATACAGTGTATAGGTACAGCCTTCTTAATGCTGGTATAAACATTTCCTTAGCTGGCAGACCTGTGGAGGAAATATCTGTTAACACTACCTGACTGTTTCTACCCATATAAACATATTCAAAGTTACATATGTGACACTGACAGGGATGCCCTCCATTCATGCTGTGGGTGTGTGTGCTACTGCCTTCTTCCACCTTGATTTTGATCTGTCACCCTGGGTGTTGGCAGCAGTGACCAGTAGCCATGACAGGGTGACACTTGAGGGACATTTATGGGAGGAGACTACTTGGTGTATGTACTTCTCTTGCTGTAATTTGCAGCCTTGGGATTGGACTGTGGGTGTTGTACACAATGTATAAGTACAGCCTTCTTACAGCTAGTATAAAACATTTCCTTACCTGTCAGACCTGTGGGTGAAATATCTGTTAACACTACCTGACTGTTTCTACACATATTCACATACTCTTTGGTGAAATTATGCATACAGCTTACTACCACTCCCGGGATTCGAACCATGCCTGCTTGTGCAAAAAGGTACATCAAGGTTGTGTTTCATCACAATGAGATATTGGGGAACTACTACATCTTATGTGACTGTTTTCTGCCTAATACTCTCTTGTTTGGACAATCTGACCTTGTAATTCTGACATTCATGCATGGCAGATAGTTCTTGTACTGTGTATTACTACTTGACATATTACAATTTGGAAACAATGGTTACCGTAACATTACTATTCAGGGATCACATCCTGGTGCATGGAACATTTCATATAGTTAATCTGCTGTTGTAGAACTCTGCAATCTTTGTCAGATGAGTCTCAATTGATTAATGCTGTCAGAGCCATAGTTTCTGTGGAGAACCTGTGATTCATACCACCACATAGAAAAGTAAACACAAAAGTCTGGTGTTTTTAGTTTTACTGAAAGGTACTGACACTTTTATTGATATATACCATGTACGTCAGTATTACTCTGCTAACATTTCATTTATTCATTACAGACAATACACATTTTAACCTACTGGCAGTTGACATTTTACTCTTTTGTATTCATTTGCCCTGAATACTGCAAGCTAGATTTGTACTCACCAGCTCACAATGCAGCCTTAGCAATCTGCTGACATGGGCGTCCACGTTCATGGCCCTCTCATCTGCAGCTGTACAGGAGATAGAGAAACATTTTTGCATACCTGTCCATCACATACACAAGCTGGACTTTGACAAACACTAATTGATTCTGATACTTACACACATCTGGGACATTTCCTGCCTGTGCATCTTGGACCCACTGGACCAAGAGCTCCCTCGTCCTACACTTGAGGTCAAAAAAATGGTGCAGGACCTGCTCATCAGTCTGGGGGATGCCAATGGCACTGGTGAGATCATGTGCAGGACAGTCCCAGGCCTCCACTTTGTATTGGGAGCCCTAGTACTGGCCTTGCAGCAGTCTCCCCTCATGGCCTTTCACTAGGAGTCCAACCATGACCCTGGACTCCTGAATGCCCCAGCACTGTGCCCAAAAGTGTGATCCCTTACCAACTCCAGCCATAGTGCCTGCAGTGATGAGCTACAACTGATTATGGGCTGCATTCCCACCTGCAATGTTTAAATAGGGCTGATTTCCTGACCTTTTCCATCATTGGACCATTTTGGAATATGCTGAGTTAAGCTAAGTGATGGGCAAACCCACTTAGCTAAAGTTGGGAGTGCTTAAAGGGTCAGATGCTAAGCACTACTTACCAATATGCAAAACAAAATTGCTTAGGATTTATATTTAAGCAATGCTTACACCAGCTAATCAGAGCTAAGCTCTAGTTAGCATTGCTCAAATTTCATTTTATAGACTATCAGGTGTATGGGATTCATTCATCATTACTGACATATTATAATTTTATGTTTATCTTCCATGACACCCCACTATTGGGCTTTCAAAGAACAGCTGTGCAACATGCACACCCACTCAGCTATGCTTAAACTTTACTTGGGATGATAAAAAAAAATTAACATGGATTTTAACTTTTTCTCACTTTAGGGGTATGCATATATCTCCATCCTCTTTGAACAAGAAATTTGGACAAAGCCATAAGTAATGGGGGGAAAAAGGAACAAAAATAGAGATGATTTTGAAATTTTTTCTTACACACTTTTAAAGCTGATAGAATAACAGGTTTTCCATTAGCATACATTTTCTATAGTGTCTGAAGTCTGTAACTCAAATGTCTGTCATTATATATTATTTTAGCCTTCATTGGCCAGATATGTGAGGCAAAACTCTGGACATTCTGCGAATATCTGTACTGTTGTGTGGTATGTCCGCAAACACTGTTGTTTACATTTCAAAGTGCCATAATGGTCCTTTCGGAGTGCAGGGAGTGTGTTACATGTGCAGATACTGCTGTAACACACCCCCTGGACTTATTCACGGATCGTGACCATGTGTGGACACTGCTGTAACACACCCCCTGGACTTATTCATGGATCGTGACCATGTAGGTTATACAGCAGTGTGCCTTCATGAATATGCAAGGCATGCTGCTGTGCTGCATGGACACGATCCACTCCATGCAAGAATAGTCTTATTCTTGCATGGAGGTTTATTGAATCCCAGGGACAATCTTTCTTTGTGAATGCTGCTATGTCAAAATTTCTCCAAGTATGCTGTATACACAAATAACATAGAATGCTTAATTATTGAGTCATCATTATGTCAGCTGTAAAATGTCTATTTACTTGTCCTGAATACAGAAGTGTTTCCCTACTATGAACCCCCCCCCACACACACACACACACACACACACACACACACACACACACACTTGTCTCCATGCATCTGGCACCAACAGTTGAATGTCTTTTGTAGTTGAGGTTCATGATATATCATTCTGAGAAATTTACTGTAATACTTTATATGGTTACAGAGAAATGGTTCTTCATTTTTAAGTCATATATAGCTAATTAGGTGGTCCGATTGTGGCATTTGTTTCACAAAAATATATAAAATTTGCATTTTTAGACTGACAAACTCAATATCTATCTAAATAACTTCATTAATGTGCTAGTACAAAATGAGATCCAAAAATAACACTCCTTTCTAAGAAAGAAGCAATTTGTTATATCAAAAGAAGCATGTTTCATATGTTCAGCAGGAATGCATGTTTCCCATTCTGTTAGCTCCTGTCCCTAAAAAATATTAGGCTGTGCAGATCAAATGAAAGTGGCATTATTGAGGGGTAATTTATAATTATTTCTTGTGGAATCAAACAGATCTTGTCATTTAAATTTAGGGTGCAATTCATACCAAATAACCTTTGTAAATTGACAAAGTGCAACTTTTACAAAAGGTCACTTAAAACAAATGTGTAGCTTTCAGATCTCTTCAGAATAGAATAAATCATATCAAAAACATAAATATATAATACTGGTATAATTTCAAGCCTAAAAAGAGTACTTGTTTCAGTAAATGTGATTGTTTTATTCTTCATATATATTGAAGAATAAACATTTCCACAAAAACTGACTTTTTTCACTAAAATGCAAGATGTAGCTGATCCTTTGTCTGTGAGGGTAGGAACTGAGTCTAAGGAAGTTTTATAGATTAGTAACAGTCCCTGAAAAGTTCTTGAATAAAAGCTAAATCCTTTAAAAGATACATGCTTTTATAGAAAATGGCAAAATGGTCAAAAAGTTGATTAAGAGGGTTCTTTGGCAAATTGTCAGTTGTTAATAGGTTAAGAAGTTGAAGGAAAAGGGTTACAAAATGTATTATTTGAAAAAAGCTGTGTGACTCCCCTGCCAAATACATAGAAAGCTACCACACTGAGTTGGCTATCCAATTTTTGCAAGTAGCCAAAAGGAAAGACAAGCCATTTTAAGAATAAGTGACAAGCTGACCAAAAAAAGGGGGGGGGCTTAGACGTGCACTGGGCCAAGACCCCACAAGGGAACACCTACGACTCAACAGAGTCCTTCCCTCCCCCAACACTATCAATCCCAGAGCAATCCACTCCCTCCCCAAATACCTCTTCTTTCCATTTCTGTCAAAAGAGGAGGTCAAAACATCTGGGGCTGTTTGCAAAAGAGTTTGAAAAAAATCAGTCAGAACACTTGGGTTCTAACACTTTTTGGGCATGTATGCGTGTTTCAGTATATAAAAAAGAACAAGGTTCTCAGGTATTTCCCATATAACCAGAAATTAAAGAAATCTAATCAAGCCCATACAAGTGGAACTTTTGAGAGAGAGAGGGCTGGAGAGATTACCAAGGCAGGAAGAAGACACAGGGTTTCACTAAGACAATTTCTAAACTCCCAAAAAATGGGCCTTGGAGGCCAAGCTTAGACATCAAAGCTTAACAGGTTTCTAAATTTGCCAAAATTCAAAATGCTAACCCTACAGGTCCTTCTGGCTGTCATTTTCCCTAAAGCCTTCATGGCTACCCTAGACCTGACTGAGATCTATCTCCATATACCTACAGCCAAAACAGACAGACAGGCAGTATCTGGGGTGCTCACTACCAATTTACTTCCTTGAAATTTTGTTTATCTACTACACAGAGGTTGTTTCAAAGTGTCTGGGTACAGTAATTGTGTACTGTGGAACTAGGGATATTCACATTTATCCCTACCTAAAGGACTGGATTCAGATATAATCCTTGAGGAGATGCAAAGTAACTCTGAAGTTTACCATTATCTGCTTCAAAAATCTAGGATTCTCTGAATCTGCCTAAATTTCATCTAATACCTCCTCAGACAAGTCCTATTCTTGGTAGCTATTCAGAACAATATGAACAAGAAGACACTCCTTCCCTTTGAAACGGTGCTATTCCTGACCTCATATTTCACTTCAAAAATACATCTAAATCATATTTCTCTCAGAGGTTCCTCAAAACAGTAGGATACATGCCATCCTTATTCTTGAAAGTCTCCTTGGCAATGTTCCACAGAAGGAAAATGGAGTAGTATTGAAGAAACAAAAGGTGCTAACATGCACATACCATGCAGTGCCCACCACCCAACTGGCAGATCTTGATTGGTCTTCAGTGCATTTGTAGTCAGAACAACAGCGCTATAGTGTTCTGTTCCTTCAGTGCATTATCAGCATTCAATTGCCGGTATTATATTTGCAGTCAGAATTGAAGCTCTGTAGAGTTCTGTGTGTGGCATAAACTGTATCAAGTACTCACCACAGTTTAAAAGAACAGAAGAGGTTTGGAAATAACCATTTTTAGTTGAGGAATGTGCTTGATCAGGGGAAGGTACTGGGCATAAGATTATCTATCTACACCTCTGGATACAACAACTGTACTTCAAGGATTCTGTTCAAACAAGGCCCAAATATCCAGGTAATCACCACAGACTCCCCAGATGTAATCTGAGGGAGTGCATGCAGGCAAACTGAGGATCAAAGGAACCTGTAACAAAACACAGACAAGAAGGAAAGCACATCAACATCATCAAGATGATGACTGTAGTAATTTTAGCAGTGAAAGACCAAACACACTTGGCAGCCAAAGACTCTGCATATTCTTTCAGACAACACAACATTGATGTGGTACATTAACAAGCAGGAGGAAACTCATTCATACCACCTCTGCAAACTAGCTATGAGTGCATCGTAAGATCCAGGAGTCAAGCATAATCCATAGAGCACCTTATATCCATTCTCAGGAGAACTTTCAGGAAGACCAATTGAAAAGATCAGATGCAGCCCCCCCAGACACACACAAAAACACACACACCTCGATACTAAACAGGAATGCATTTCTGGATTTGTCCACAGGTGGGATGTGCCAGAACAAGACCTTTTTTGCTTCTCTAGAAAACAAACAGATGGAAAATTTTATACCAGGAAATCAACCATAAGGCTAGGCAACAAATGCCTTCTCAATAAAATGTGAAGGTTAGTTTTTCTATGCCTTTTCTGTAATTCCTCTTCTCCTCCTCAGGATAAAAGAGAACATAAAGGAGGCTAGGCCAAAATGCTACTGATAACTCCATTTTGGCCAAGACAGCACTGGTTTTCCCTCCTACTGTATATGGTAAGAACATAGTCTGCTCCACTGCTTCAGCACCGGGACCTCTTAACCTAAAACATTAGGCCACTCATACAACCCAACCTGAAGGCCTTAAGGCTGACAGCTGAAAGACTGTTTCTCATCCTTTTATGCATATGTTTTCAAGGATATACTTTCTATCTGAAGGGAGGCTATAAAAGCAAATGCAAGGAGGTTATACCTAGCAAAATGGGAAAAAATATCTCTTTATTGCCAGCAAGAGAGCCTTGACCCAAACAAAATTTCACTGTCATTGTTCCTCAAATCTGTCAGATCCTAACAAATAAGGATTGTCTTATGCATCACTTAACTATGTGTGCCTGTAATTAAAGACTGTCTACCATGGGATGCCTTCTATATTCCTTAAGAGGGTTTTACATCTGGAATGTGCCAAAATGGTAATCTTTCAGCAAAGGGACCTCAGTTATGTGAAAAAGGAGTAAACTTTACCATTTTTTGAGCTAGATGTTGTCTCCTACAAAGTCTTGACCTGCAAAACTATCTTTTATATAGCCATTACATCTGCTGATACACATGGCTGATTCTGAAGGTACTAGACAGCATGATATCAGAACTGTAGTCCCTCATGTGCAAAACAACCCTTTATCATCTTTCATGAGGATAAGGTAAGACTTCTCACTAATTCAACTTTGTTGCCTAAAGTGAAAGAAGCCTTCC
This sequence comes from Protopterus annectens, assembly GCF_019279795.1. NCBI lineage: Eukaryota > Metazoa > Chordata > Ceratodontiformes > Protopteridae > Protopterus > Protopterus annectens. Next base: position 1,836,336,011 of record NC_056725.1, on the reverse strand, counting down.
TCTAGTATGTCATTCCCCATAAATCTTGCATAACCTGGAGGTGCACAGGTAGCTGAGAGTTTACCTTGAAAGGATTAAAGCAGAAAATAAATCAGACCAGTTATTCCTGTCCCTAAACAGACCTTCCCAAATGACTCACTCACTGCTTCTCCTTCTAGCACTCTTTTTATGGCAAGACAGTGCAAGGGTATGCAACTGTCCATTCCACAAGAACCATAGCAGCCACCACTGACTTTCCTAGTAGGGCAGCACCCAGGCAATCATGGAAGCAGTTACGTGGTCTTCTATCCACAACTTTTCCAAGAATTATACCTGGGAATTACCACTAGAAACAGAAGAGGATTTGCCAACCCCTTACTATATGATCTTTTACAAACCATCTGTTCCCATAGCAAGCAATTGCTGGTCCATACAATCTGGGAATCTTCTTAAGTGTTTTCTCTACTACAGCATTGGACAAACAATGAACATAGCACAACTGTATTAGAAGCTTACCAAAGTTGCAGATGTTTGAGTATATTCACTGTTGCAAATATTTCCTCCCTCTGCCCCTCTGTTTCTTTTCCTGTAGTCATTCTGAGGTTGAGGTAGATACCTAGTCACATGTCACCTTATCTTCCCCCTATTATAACTTTATAATGCACTCCCCTGAGACTGTCCTACTATCTGGAGAGACAGTTTTGTGTTTTTTTTCTGGTCTGTTTTCCACTCTTGGAGGTATTTCACGTTCTGATCTTACCCTAGATCACTGGAGATGATATTGGAAACAAAATGCTAAAGATGGAGTAGAGTGATGTCCCTCTTTCCTATCACTCTCCATATCAGACTTCCAAATAAGTCCCAATAGCTTTTTACTCCATGTGCATAAAATGACAACCATCTATTGTTAATACCACTCTCCCCATAAACTACTTGCAACATTTCTATTAATAGTAAGAAATAATCAAATCAGCCAGTTACATACCCAATCAACCAAACTTGCATCTTCCATCTAGTACCAGAGAAATACCTCTCAAACTCTCAGCGCAAGAAATCTGGACAAAACAAAAAATGGGGGATAAAGGCCCAAAACAGGGACAGATTTTAAATACTGCTACTATAAACTAAGAAAGCTTTTGAATCCATTTTATAAATTATATGAAGACTGAAACTGAAATGGCTGCTATTATTTTTTTACTTCAGTTCAGTATTTTACCAGAATATGATATATTTATGATGAAAGACTAAAACAGTATGAGGCAAAAATCTGGATATTCTGTGAACATCTTTTCAGTTGAGAAGTATTACTAGACAAAATACAAATCATCTACTAAGTAATATGTGATCACTGTTTTCACCCAAATCCACCATTTCCTTCCTAACATTATCTAATCTTACTAAGTATATTAAAGTTTAAAGAAAACAGTATCATATACTTATAGTTCATCTTGCTTTATTTTCCTATTATTATACAATCTACTCTACCATTCATTAGAAAAGATAATGGCTTATTAACCCACCATTCCAAAGATATTAAAATTCTAGGCAGTCCCTATATTGTCAAAAGAAGTCATGCAATTTTAAAAGATAAGTAGTCTGAGTCAGACGGCACATCTTCAAAACTCTTTCATCACATTTCCTTTTTATTACACAGGTAGCCAATCAAAATTACTAGTGAAAATGTGATGAGGTCTGCATTGTTTGCATATGAAGTTAGTATACTTAAGTTAGAGGTGTGCACATACCCTCACTTTGAGGGATACAGGGCAGGAGCCTTCCTGTTTTTGCATCATTTGTTTATATTTAGATCATTTTTATGTAGTGTAGTTTCTGTCATTATGTTGGGTACTTCTGGTGCAAGTGGACTTTGCTGGTATTTTAAATATGCTTTGCAATTATTTCTATCAAACCAATATGCAATCAACTACTTGTGCAATATTTCCATTTCCATTATTCTTTTTTTTGTAATGTCATGAGTTATGACTAGTTCAAATTTGATGAGCTACAATGAATCCATGTTAAAAAGCAAATAACAAATGATCTTCAACACTATCAAAGGCTTTCCAATTAGCAAATGTCATCAACCACCTATCACTAGAAGTCCCATTAAATGACATGTTCATCTGTAATTATTCATTTCTTATAGTGACCCTTAAACTGTCTGTACATTGTAGAGTAGCTTAACTATAACTTTTATGTACAAATGCAGAATCTTCTTATCAACATAATATCTACATTTTGATGGCATAACCATTTTCAAGTTTATGATTTCTTACAGCTCACCTTTCCATAGAAGTGTAACCACTCCATGCTTCCCATTATTCCTACCCTTCCTTCTGCCATACAGTATCCTTAGAATCAACACCATGTGTTTCTGTTCATCACTTTACAAACTTCTATACACACCAGGAACTGATAGTTTCTTAGCAGCAAGAATGTACTCTGTTGAGCCCTGCAGTCCAATAAATATACTCTCAATATCAAAACAATACAATATAGGAATTCAAAAAGTATGTTTTAAGAAAGGCTCAAAATAAGAACAGCTCATTATCACAAGTAAGCTTGAGCTTATCATTAAGTAATGCTTCTAAATAAATACAGAAGCCACGCATTCAGAAATGAATGCCAATACTGCATTTGTGGTCACAGCTGAAGCATTTAAGTGTTTTGTCTATGGTACTTTAATTAGAGTAAGCCACTAGTTACATTTTCAGCAAATGGTTTGTTATTGTTTCAAAGCAGAAGAGCTTAATTTTGAAAGAAGCTTTTTGGTTCTCATCAACAGGGCACCAGATCAAGGAATTGCAAATGGTGTCAACTAACCTAACTAGGGTTCTGGTGTGTGACTATGACTTTTATTCAGTCAGAGAAGTACAGCTCACCCTGTCTGGGTAAAGCAAGTTTTGGTGAACAGACACTTTGAATTCTAGCATTAGTCTTTACTTTTACTCTCCTAAAAGCCAAAAGTTTCTTTTCACTAGTACTTTCCACTTAACCTAACACTCAGAAACATATCCTAAAAATTCTAAAACAATCCAAAGTTCAAATAAAGCCAAATACAGCAAATTGTTTACGGAAGTGGACTCTGCTTCTCATTCTTCTGACAACAAAGCTCACTGAAATACTTTGCCACTGAAACATTTTCCAGTGTTCCAAAGGAATATGTTTGAGAGACATAAACAAGTAAATTTGTTGACTAGAAGAATTAGGAGTAGCTTGGGCTTGAACCAGAGACTGATGTTGGTAAATAGAGATGATCAGGAAGAAGACCAGCCACACTGAAATTAGTGAATTAATGTGAGATTATAAAGCACCAATCACATTTGTGAAGTATGGCCTTGCAAGAAAAAGTAGCTGAGAAAGATTGGACTTTTGTTGACTTTGTTAGATTTATGGGTGGACTGTAAAGCATAAACCACACTTTATGTCATGAATTTTTAGAAGATCACTGATTGTGGAAAAAGTAACTGTAAGTAAAACAATTTTTTCTCCGAATAGCGTTTGTATAAAACATTTCAGGATATAAACTACATGTTATATAATAAAGCAGATTTCTGTAGTATGTAGGCAGGGGTATCTTAAATGTGGGGGTGAGGGTTAGTCTTTTCAGTGACTGTTATAAGTGCTAAAGATATTAAAATAAACATGTACCTTTTTTGGTTTTAGGAAATATAGGCATTAGAGTGTAAAAATACAAGAAATGCTGGACAAAAGCAAGTTTAAGTTCAAATGCTATAATCTTGGGCTGTTGGGGTGGGAGATGGGAAATAACAGTACACTGTTTAGATGTAAAGATGTGATGTTTTGTCTTATTTTTCCATAGGTTCATGTTTGGATTAATATTCTTGGCTTAATCTAAAAACAAGCATATTTCTGTAAGCAAGTAGGCTTGAAAAAATAAGACAAATGATGAATGCCATGAGAATTGCTACGTTTCTTTCATATGCAATAGAATTAATTTGTTTTTACCCCTCAGGTAAATGTTCAGTGGGTTAAGAAGTCTACAACTGAAGGAAGTTATAAATGTTATGATGTTTCCACAAAAACATGTTGTCTGTAGGTGCAAGCAATTAATCTTGAGAGTTCTGAGCATTGTTTGTTTATAGAAATGCAAAATTTGAAGGTACAAGGGCAAGCAGTTCAGTAAAAAATTTTGAAATTATTGGAAGCAAATAAGAGATAACAGCTTCCCTAGCAGCCTTAATATGTCATTGCATTTAATATAACAGTGCATAATTTAGTTTTATTTAGAGATAGTCAGTACCTTTTTTCTTAAGGCTAAAAGTTAATATTTTATGAAAGTATGCAAGCTGTTTTCTTATCTGGGCTAAATGCAAGTGGGAGTACAGGTTGTAACATGAACTTTAGCATATGTAACCTTAATTTTAGGTTAGGTAATGCCTGTGGGTGCAATTGTCAATTTGTGGTCATTGTTCTTTTCATTAGTGTTAAACTTCATTTGTTGAAGATGTACACAGTTTTTTTACATTTGTTTTAAGTGATAGGTCATGGAGGTGATTCATTTTTTGTTTGTTTGAGGGTTTTCATTAAAACAAAAATATTGAAAAATGTGACATAGGTTTAAATTGAGATGATAGGAAACAACTGGATAAAAGCTCAACCTGCCAAACATTAGTCTGTGCATGTAACATAAAAGTTAGAAATACACATTCAAAAAAGATGTTATGTATAATAGCCAGGAACAATAACTTCTTATCATAGTGATTACAATATCCATATTATTTAGAAATGTAAATGGACTCACATATATAGACCAAAAGGTAAGAGTATTGAATTATATTAGCAAATGCAGAGCACAAATAGTAATGCTCCAAGAGACACGTCTGGAAACAAATGAGCATGTGAATTTGATAAAGAAAGGATTTCAGGATGGATATTCAGCAGAATATCATGGACAAAGGAAAAGGGGAGAAATTATATTAACTGCTAGAGGAGCTTCAATAGTGATAGAAAAAGGGAAAACATAACAATAGTAGATTTATGGCAGTAAGGGGCTACTGGCAAGGGAAGAGGATGCTGCATATACTTATATTCCACAAAAACTGCCTTTATGGAGCTTAAGAAGATGTAGGGAGAAATAATTAGCGTTTGTCAGGGAATATTACTTATAGACAGCAAATGGTACTTGATTTGCAGCAGTGAGGATGTTTCTTGAGGAGCTAGAAGGAAAATAAAACAAAAGAGGGTACATTTCTAAAGAAGTGTATGAAAATATTTGGTATCGAAGACATAAATTCAGTAGTAGGAACTCAAGAGAGAATTTACATATTATTCCCCAAGATACAATAAATGGGCTAGACTATATAGAAATTATATTTCACATGAATGTGTGTATTTAATTGAAAGCTTCAACACACACCCATTAGCTATTTCAGATCATGCACCAATAAAAAATGAGATAAAAATGAAGGATAATGAAGTAAAAATTAGACACTGGCGCTTTCCCACCTACATGTTAAAAAGAGAAGAATTTAAGAAATTGGTAGTGGAAATTATTTGAGTTATTAGATAAATTTCTTCAGATATTATAGCTAGTGAGTGGAATAAAATGGAAATGGAGTTTAAAAACAGGACATAAATAAAAGAAAAAGAGATATGGTTAAAAAATAAAATGAATTATTTAGAGGGGTTGACAAAGGTTAAAGTATTGTAGGAAAAGGGAGAATCTCAGAGAACAAGAAGAAAAGCAACTGCAGAGTCCTAATTAGGAAATAAAGGAGTATCTGGATTATCTACATGAGTTTAGAAAGATTGCTGTTAAGCAACTGTTTTTGATAATAAGTCCAGAGCACAAAAATGTTTAGCACGACTTAGTGAACAAAAAGTAGAGAAAGGGTTGTCACCAAACTTGGGGAGCCTATAAAAAGAAAAATAACCAGACATCCAGTAAAGGTATTGGAAATATTTCAGAATTTTTTTCTGAAAATATGTATAAAGCTAAGAAATATGTGAATCAAGAAAGAGCACAAATAAAAATATTTATGGAAGACTCAAGTATGTCAAGATTAGAGGCAGATGAGGCTCAGCAATTAACAGTTAAGATAGGAGGAGATGAGACAAAAATAGTGAAGTATAACCAATCTGCCAGACCAGTGCTGGTCTGGAAGTTATAAGGGAAGATAATAAAGATCCAGAAAGCTTTGTTTAACAATATTTTTAAAGGAGGGGAAGCACCAACATCTTGGAAGAAAGCTGTGGTGGCTGTTATACTTAAAGACAATAAAGACCCATCAGACCAAGCTTCATACAGACCCATTTCAATTTTAAACAATGATTATAAAGCATTAATGTCTATACTAGCTATAAGAATAGCAAAGATATTGCTAAAGCTGACAGATACGGATCAATGTGGTTTTGTGGGGGGGGGGGCAAACATTTGACAACATTAATAGAACAGTGATGATCCAGAAGGAATCAGAATGTAAGAAAATATCTCTGTTGTTGGCAGGTCTTGATGCAGTACAAGCATTTGACAGAGTATGGTGGGAGTTTATGAGTAGGGCAATGGAAGGATTTGCATTCCCTGATACAACAATAAGGTTAATTAGGAGGATATATGCGGGATTGGAGACAATAATTAAAGTGGGAGGGTTCCTCTCTGATAAATTGCATCTGAACAGAGGAACCAAGCAGGGAGTGTCCTCTTTCCCCTTTGTTATTTGCTTTATATTTAGAGCAATTGGAAAAGAAAATAAGGGACTCCGAAATTCAAGGATATAATTGGTCTGGTAATCAAGAAAAGTTGGCTTTATTTGCTGATTATATTACTTTGTACCTGGTAAATTCAGAAAATGACTTTTCAGTGTTGAGGAACATTTTGAAACAGGTTCAAGTCTTTTGAGGATAGAAAATTAATAAAGATAAAACAAATGTTATAGTCGTAATTGATGTACCAAAACATGAATTGTATTTCAGCAATATCCATATTTATGGGGACACAATAAGATGAAGTATTTAGGAGTATGGATTAAAAAGGCTTCTGTTATGGCAGCTAAGGATATATGAGAAGAGATTAAACAAAAGATAATACAAAAGCTGTGGACAGCACAGTGGTGCAGTGGATAGCTTTGTCACTTCACAGCAAGAGGTTACCTGGTTCAATTACCAGCCTTCTTTGCAGAGTCTGCATGTCCTCCCTGTGTTCATGTGGGTTTCCTCAGGGTACTCTGGTTTTCTCCCACATTCCACAGGCATGAAATAAGTGTACTGGACACTCTAAACTGGCTATAGGTATGAGTGTGCATGTGAGTGTGCGGTATGGAAGAACAACTGTGGCAGGGCTAGCCACTCAGATGTGTAATCCTTGGCTTTAGATAATTGTCACTGTTGAAGTGACACCCCCACCCCATGTGCAAAAATGGGAAAAAGGGATTGCAGATGGATACAATACAAAAACTACAAAACTGGAAGCTCTTATTTATGGATATGGATAGTAAAATACAAGCTGTGAAAAATATTTTAGGCCCTTTAGTTTTATATACAGGTGAGACATATTAGTATCAACCAGAAGAAAAGTTGTGGATAATAATTAATAAAGAGTTGAAGAAATTTATCTGGGACGTGAGGAGAGCAAGGGTTAAGTGGGATAATTTGATCCTTCCAATAGAACAAGGGGGTTTAGGATTACCAGATTTAAAGGGATATTGTAGAGCTACACAGTTAAAACTCATATACCTAACACAAACAGAAAGTTATATATCAAAGTGTAAAGCAATGATGATGAAATGGGGGAAATTCTATTCAGTTCTATGATGTGAATTTATTTTTTTTGGGGGGGTGATTGGGCCATGAGTATGGCTTTTATCTGTGAGATCATAGATTTTTGTATTAAGGCCCTATGCACATGTCTAGCAACCTGTTAGGGGTTAAGCATGCAAATGGGCATCAGTGAAGGTATGTCATTCACTTCCATAAATAGCATAACCCCTCAAGACTGTCTTTCCCTCCTTGTAACAGGTGCTCCTATGTGACCCCAGTCTGCACCAGGGACTCTAACACAAAACCATGCACACCAGGCATGCACTACAAACCCTTGCCCCAAGAAATATGAATTGGCTAAGCCATGTCATTCCTTCCACACTTTGTTCAACAGATGTCTGAGTTGCAAAGTGATATATTTTCACCTGGGTCGTAGTCAGAACTTTATCCCTCTGTGCAATCAGAGCTAAGACTATACTGGCTTACTTTTGAATTCATCACTCTTCTTCTAGCAGATGAAAGCAACCTCTTCAATACATCTATAGATGAGGAGTATTCTCTAAGCTGTATATCAAGGCAAGGATGGCATTACAAATAAATTTGTTTGGTAGAATATGCTAATTGTGATTGCACATGACATTACTAAAAAAACAATACATTAGCTTTAGAATAATCATAAAAAACTGTTAAGATTTTTATGGGTCAGCAAGTTTATATTAAGGGTGAAGGTAACATCTAGGTGATCTGATTTAACTAGGAAAGGTGGTACAGGATAGGAAACAGATGGTAAGGTCAACATCTAGGCTGTTAACACCTCTGGGGACACAAGTACAGTCTGTACAAAAGAGTTGGCATTTAAAAAAGGAATCTCTGAGAATATTTGTTTGCTGGTTGTATAGGTTTGCCAGTTGACAGACTGGTAAATAAATTCCCCTGTAATACGGGTACTTGACTTAATGGGTATTGTTTTAGCTAACTTAGATAATCAGTATGCTCAGAAGAGAACATGGAAGGAGACGTGTAGTTGGCAATCATATAGTATGCAGTTTTGTTGAGATACACTACAACCTTTAAAAGTTCTAGGCTAGTATCAGGCAAGATATGGTGCAAGACGATACATTTCTAATTTGTTTGTATTCATATGTTAGCCAGATAAGTGAACTTGTCATCATAGACCCTTTCTTTGCAGGCCATAAGGGCAAAGGTAAATTCAAAATGTATGGATGCTTTAGACTAACCAATCAAGCAACATGTTTTGGGAGATTGGAGTACCCAGAGGAAATCAACACAAACACTGGGAGAACATGCAAACTCCACACAGACAGCGAATAGAGAAGTGGATGTCAGAGCTATGAGGCGGAGCTCTTAACTACTACTGAGCCATTGTGCTCAATACACAGATCCTACTGATCTGAATACATGACATTTGAGTACCCATGAAAGAAGAGTATGATATCATCGTTCTGAAACCATATCTAGGTAACTGCACAAATATGAATATCTTCAGGGATAAGGAAGGTCTGAAGTTCAGACATTTTGTTGTTTAACCTCTTAGCATCGAACAGAGTAACTCTGATATTGCTCAGTTTGAAATTTCCTGGATTGTTACGTTTAGGAGTGGAACATTGCCTAAAAAAGGACACTGTGGGGAAAATGAAAGTGATAACAGATTCTAATTCTAGGATAAACAAATGAATGAATGCCAGAGACTAGGTGCTACAAAAAAGACTTACATACATTAAGTCTAAGATAACTGTGTCTCAATGTATTCACAATCTCAGAGTTAACATATACAAGAGGTGGGGGAATGCAGTCAGTCTCCACACTATGCTGGGGAGTGAAGCAACTTACAATCATGCTCTGAATTACAATAGGAAACCAGTAAAAGTTTTTACCAGTATGTGAAAGCCATGTGACAACAAGTTCAGGTCATCCCTGCCAAAGAAGGTCTGTTAACCATTTAGTCCCAGGCAGACACACAATGATCTCCCTTTGGATGACACCAGTTCACAAGTTATTATCAATATATTAATATTAAGCATCATTCTTAGAGAAGGACGACTACTGCTCAGTGCCAATGTTTTACCTTCCTTGGAGATATAGGTGATAAGTTCAATTGTGCCTCACTGCAGCTCCTCTGCAGTAGGAAACCTAAGGTCATTCATCCCTACATGGACAAAAAAGATCATACTTCTTTTTAAGATGTTGAAGGATCCTGCAGACACTTGTAATGTCCTTGATCCTAGCACCAGACAGACAAATGACCATAACCTTCCCCTTACCCACTCTGGTGAGTGCAGTTTCGGTGTATCATAGGACGAAATTTCCTATAAATAGGATGGTATGCTTAGAAATAGAAATATGTTGCCTTATGGGTTCAGACTTATTTACCAGGCTGTGGATTGTAATTCATTATTGAGACTAAGCAGAAATTCCTTAAAATTGCAAGAGCTGGATAAGTTATTTCTTACACTTATTTCACTGAATTCCACTTCTGTAATGCTTATAATTGTGCTATACAGTTAATCTACTACATTTTGCACTGTTATAAAGCTTTTTTACTGTTTCACTGCATTTAAGTACTGTTTTATACTGTTTTAACTGTATTTTTCATTGCTAGACACTGTTTCATTACTCTAATTGCATGTTTACTGAATTACTTAAATGTAAACTGCTTTTTCATACTGCGAGTTGTATTTTCTGTTTGTGAGTGCTCTATCTGTGCTTCTCTGTGCATTTTTGATTTTTTGAGGTTTCTGTGTTCTAGTCAGGTATCATATAACTGATTTGTTTGCAGTTAAAAGCATTCTCTAGCCTTCCTGCTCCTTTATCTGTTTAAAACGTTCATTTAGTGGCTACAGCTATTAGCTGTAATAAGTCCCCCCCCCATCCCTATTGTTGTCTTGTTCTTATACTTGGTGGCTTTGCAGTTGCCCACCCATACTGTATATTGATCTGGGACACTCCTCCCAGTCTAGTGTCATTAGTTCGTTCTATCTAACAGAGAGAGAACATTTGTGAAGGCCAACCCACTTAGCTTTCTCCTTTTCCACTTTGCTAAAAAAAAAAAAAAAAAAAAATACTAAGCCTGTTTCCCCCCTTTCCTGTAACAAGTCTAGTCCATATACAGATTTGCTGTACCCAGGACTGTTTGTAAGCTCCTGAGCCCCCAAGCCTTTCTGTGTTGGAGGGATGCCTTCTAGCTTATCAGTGAGAGTGGTAAGCAATAGGTAACCTATCTACCACATAAGGAGTAGTTTCTGGTGCAGAAATTGTAGTTATTGGCCGTTTGGGCAGTTTTTCCATCATTCTGAACTTTCTAATTTAAAAGCCCACATTTGCACTTGTTTCCCCCTTTCCTATAACTAGTCTAGCCCAGATACAAATTTGCTGTATCCAGGACTGTTTGCAAGCTCCTGAGCCCCACCCCCAAGCCTTTCTGTGTTGGAGGGAAGCCTTCTAGCTTATCAGTGGGAGTGGTAAGCACTAGGTAGCCTATCTACCACAAGAGGAGTGGTTTCTCCATCTCTTTCAACTTTCTGGCTTAGGTAGCCTACCTACCACAAGAGGAGTGGTTCCTGGCCCAGAAATTGTAGTTTATTGGCCATTTGGACAGTTTTTCCATCTCTCTCAACTTTCCGGTTTAAAAGCCCACATTTGCTCTTGTTTCCTGCCTTTCCTGTAACTATTCCAAAAAAGCCAACAACTCATTGGAATGCACACAGCAAAACAACACTTTAATACAAAATAGTAAAAATATAAAACATGTGAGCGCTTTCACAGAGTCCTCTCTGCTTCCTCAGACATCTGTGAAAGCGCTCACATGTTTATATTTTTACTATTTTGTATTAAAGTGTTGTTTTGCCGTGTGTATTCCAATGAATTGTTGTTTTTTTTGGAATATTATACTTTTATCGTTGGTTACTTTATCCAGATTCAGGGTGTCTGTGTTTGATACTTTCCTGTAACTAGTCTAGTCCAGATACAGATTTGCTGTATCCAGGACTGTTTGAAAGCTTTTGAGCAGTGCCAGAGCCTGCTCTTCAAATTTTCCCTTAGATCTACTAGTTCTCTCCTTTCCTGCACTTATACTAGCTTATAGTCTAGTACTCTACTTGACTTCTTGTAGCAATTATTGTAGCACACAAGTGCTACCAGCACTAAACGTTCTACAAGGAAACAGATCTAGTACTTTTTATCAATGCCCACCCCACCAGGCATGTCTAAAGGTCAGTTCCCTGTGCTTTCTCCTATTAACCTGGTAAACTTAGCCATCCTGAGGCAATGTAGCAACTGCCTCATGTACACCAACAACCCTCTCCTCTTTCCTTCCAACACTCAGACTTGCGAGAGATGCACTTATATATCCAAATTGGAAGCCATGCATTCTCCAGCCAAGACCGGAATAGTTGGTTAAGAGGAGAAGGTCAACACTTGCACCACATCACATAGAACACATAGTCCCTCCGGAACACACACCAGCACTGCCTTCACATAAAAACACAAACCACACACCCACCTTCGCAGAGGGTCTCAATAAAAATCTACCCAAGCAGCAGAGCCCTCCAAGGCAGAAACGCACTCAACCACCACAACACAACACTAATCACGAGACACATAAATCTCCTAAACAATGTGCCACTCAACCAAAGCCCCTAAGGCAAAACAGCATCCCCAACACACTAGTCATAGGTGACTCGATAGTGAGGCACACTGATGTCCCACGAACTAGGCTGAATAAAGAGAAAGTAACAGTCAGGTGCCAGGATCCGACACATAATGCATGCACTCAGGTCGCTCAACAACAGGTACAAATATGACTCTGTCATTGTACATGTGGGTGTGAATGACCTGAGACGTACCTCCCTGGACTACATGAAGAGAGACATGGATAAGCTCTCGGATTATGTAGCCCAGGCGGGTATGACCCTAGCCCTGACCAGCATCCTACCATCCTCCAGAATGATACCACAGTACAAGCAGAAAATTATTGATTTCAACAATTGGCTAAGTTTTTGGTGTCGTTCTAAGGGGATCCAGTATCTGTCTGCCTGGGATGCCATGATTGACAGACCTCAATGCTTTGCCAGAGATGGCCTGAATCTGTCACCCTTGGGCTTCCGGATACTGGCCAAGGCTCTTGCCACCCCTATAGTCCCCATTTTAGGCGGTGTTCCAAAGACCAAATTACCAGCCGCCCAGCTACAAACAAATGCAATCTGAAAATCATGTTGCTCAATGCTAGAAGTCTAAATTTCAAAATGCACTCACTCGAGGCACTCCTTAAAATGGAAAACATCGACATTTGTGCTGTAACAGAGACCTGGTTCAAGGCAGCAGAAAGCACCCCTGCACTACCAGGCTATAACTCATTCCACACCTTTTGGCCCCAGAACTTAGATCGAAACTCCAAAGGCGGCGGTGTTTCCATATTCATAAACAATGCACACACCCCCAGACTTGTAGCCCAACATAATGCATCAGAGGTACTTCAGGTGCAGCTAACATTGGGTAAGTCAGTGATTCAGGTCGTAGCCTGCTATAGGTCCCCAACTATGTCCCAAGACTTGCACTTCACATTCCTAAGCACCCTGGGAATATTCGGGTCCAACCTAACACTCTCTTACTAAGCGACTTCAACTACCCCTCCATTAACTGGGTAAACTACTCATGTACCAAGACACTTGCCCAACGTTTCCTGGAGTTCATTAATTCCAGTGCCCTGGACCAGCCCGTTCTTACCCCCACTAGAGATAGCAACATCCTTGACCTGGTCATTACTAACATGGGCAACCATTGCTCTACACCAATAGTCAGCTCCTCCATGGTTAGATCCAACCACAAACTAATCACCTTGGAAATCCACTCTCCAACAAAGGTAACCACCATGAAAAACTTCTCCAAAGCTAATGTTTGGATCATAAAAACAGAGGTGGCTAACTTCACAGCATTCATGCAAATGGAGAATAGTTGCGTGACTGCAAAATCATACACTAATGCACATAAATGCATGGATCTTGCCATATCCAATAGAACCAAGACACTCTCCTCCAAAAAAATGAAGCCAATCTGGTGGTCCCATGCCATAAACAAACTCTACAACAGAAGGAGGAAACTGATGCAGAATAAGGTGAAGTCCCAAGACTGGAAAAACTCCCTTATCTGCCTCAACAAAAAGTTGAGATCCCTCATCAAATCCTCTAAAGCTAGGTATGAAAACAGAATTACAGCAGATAGTAAAGAGAAACACAAGGCCTTATATAGTTATGTAAAGAATCTCCACGGCAATACCCAGACTTGCTCTGAGCTACTGCACAATGGTACCATTTATACTGAGCCAACAGATATTGCCAGTATACTGGCTGACGGATTCAGTGCCAAATTTACCCCCTCTCCCCCCTAAAGGACCAAATATAATACCAGTAGATTGCCTGGCACCCAGTATTACTACTACACAGGTTAAAAAAGCACTGTCCAAGGCCAAGAATACAGCTTCTATGGGACCTGACAATATCCCTGGTTGTGTTCTACATAAACTACAGAGTGAACTGGCACCTCACCTGTGTGCCCTGTTCAATCACAGCCTCACCTTAGGCTTTGTCCCTGCCGAATGGCACACTACTACAGTCATCCCTTTCCACAAAGGAGGAGTGACTACAGACCCTGGGAACTATTGCCCCATTAGCCTAACGAGTCTGATATGCAAAACTATGGAATGCATCATCATGGACCTAATAAACAAGGATATAGGGAATCTCCAAACTCTGGATCCCACACAGTATGGTTTTGTGAAGGGTAGATCATGTCTGCTCAACTTGATCGACTTCTTTGAGTCAGTCACCAGAGCTGTGGATGAAGGCAAGGTGGTTCATACAGCCTACCTTGATCTAGCTAAGGCTTTTGATATCATTCCCCTCTCAGGAATCTTAGAAAAACTCACTAAGCTTGGCATCAACCCCTATATCACTAGGTGGGTTGCAAACTGGCTCACAGGTAGAACCCACAGTGTGAAAGTAGCTGACTCCAAGTCAGACTGCTGATTAGTCACGAGTGGAGTCCCACAGGGTTTGGTCCTGGGTCCTCTCCTGTTTGGTATCTACTTCTCTGAAGTCCAGGCCAACATGAGGGGACTCTGGCTGACAAAGTTCGCAAACGATTGCAAGTTGGGAGCTATTATCAACTCCCCAAGTGATGTTGACATCCTACAGAATGGCCTCACTGTGACCAACAACTGGTGTCAGAACCATGGCTTTAAGCTCAATGCCAAAAAAATGTGTCGTTATCCCCTTTGGGAAAAACCCAGTTCCCATGAATTACCACATTGATGGTAGTCCACTGAACACAGAAGGCATTATAAGAGATCCAGGAACACAGGTTGACAGCAACCTCTCTTTTGATCGCCACATTGCCACTGTGGTCAGAAAGTCCTTCTATGCAGCACATCTCATTACTAAGGGTTTTGCATCCAGGAAGAAAGACGTCATTGTCTCCCTCTACTCTTCCCTCATTAGGCCAATCATAGAGTACAATGCCCCATTTGGCATGTACCTCACTAGACACCTGCAACAACTGGAGAGGATGCAAAAGTACCTCACAAAGAGGATCCTAGGCCTTAAACACTTTTCCTATATGAACAGACTCAAATAACTCCAACTATTCTCTGTCTCATATCACCTACTTAAAGGCGATCTCTGCTTGACTTACAAAGCCATGTCTGACCCAGCTCTGTTAGAAATGCTACATCTAAAGAAATCCCAATCCCTCCACACCACACTCTCCAGAGACCTCAACCTCATTACCACAATTAACAGAACATGCTGGAGGAACAGGTTCATAACCCAGAGACTGCCCATGCTATGGAACAGACTTCCCAAACCTGCAAGTCAGAGAGTAACAGCAGCAGCAATAGTAAGGGGCCAGATATTACTAAGGTATTAACAACAGCAACAACAACAGCCTGAGGGCAGAAAAATATAAAAAAACAAACAGTCTAAGAGGCATAGCAGTTTGGTATCAATTGTTGTTGTTCGTCTTTCGGCTTTTCCCGGTTAGTGGTCGCCACAGCGGAACTCCGGTCCGCTAATGATAGGCAGTAGATTTTCATGAACGCCGAGGTGCCAGCTCAACGTTCAACCTTCAACAAAGGAATGCCCATTTATACGTGCCTTTTGAATGCCCACCCAACCACGGGGAGGACATGCAGACTCCACAGAGAAGGCACTCACCGCACTCCAGCCGAGAATCGAACGGGAGAACATCTTGCTGTGAGGCAACAATGCTACCGCTGCACCACCGCAGATATAGAGCAGTTTGGTATCAAACACAGAGCTAAATCAGTCTACTGTACACAAAACAGAAAAAAAAGGTTTAACAGATCAAAACATCTTTTAGCAAGAACAGTCTAGAAGCAAAGGAGTTCAACAACAAACAACAGTTCGATGACAGACAGCTCAGTAAGGAACTGTACAAGTGCAAAATACAGTTAACTCCCAACAGCAAAAAAGGAAACTTACTTTTAGCTAGCTCCTAACCCAGTAGAGGTCAAATTTATAAATGACAAGAGGTTAATCTAGTAGTCTGTGTCACAGCACTGTGTAAAGTGTAGCTCACCAGTACCTAGGAGGAAAAAAAGGACTTGCTTGTATTTGTCTTTATTCTCTCCCTCTGTCTTACCTCTCAACTGTACAGATTTTCTCAGAATGTCCAGATATTTACCTCATATTTTGGTCTGTTTTTCATAAAATTGTGGTTTCTGGCAAATTAGTGGCAAATAAATATTAAGGACTGAAGTTAGAAAATAATGACAGACATTTGAGTAGAGACTTTATACCCTTCAAAAAACTGATGCTAATGGAAAACTGTTCTAGCAACTTTCTAAGTTTGTAAAAGTAATATTTAAAAAATTGTCCCTATTTTTTGGGCCTTTATTCCACTTTTATTTATGGCTTTATCAAGATTTCTTGCTCTATGAGGTTGAGAGGTATGGTCTTATCCCCTCATTGTGTTATTGCATAGGGGTGTGCAGTGGTCAGCAGCTCAAGAGAATAGAATGATGAACCATGCAAAGGTCTTCATTTTAAAGCCAAAAAGGGCCTGCTTAAACAGGAATCTGACAATCAAAAGAACAAATGGTGATTATTTACTTTAGACCTCATCAACATAGTTCACTCAGATGTGAGTGATGCCAATTTGACTGACACCGCATTTGGGCTGTCAGTTATGCATGGTGGTTAGGACTTTTTTAAATGTTTTTCAGCAGTTGTAGTTTGTGAACAGTAAAAGTTTTAAGTAATTATACACTATACTGGGAGGCACAGTGGTGCAGCGGTTAGTGTTGTCACTTTATAGCAAGAGGTTCTCCAGTTTGATTCCTGGCTGGGGTGCCTTCTGGGAAGAGTCCGCATGTTCTCCCTGAATTTGTGTGGGTTTCTTCCAGGTGCTCTGGTTTCCTTCCACATTCCAAAAACATGAATGTTTCTCCCCAGGTGTCCACTGAAAATGGGTTTGACCCCAGGTGGACTTTCCCAGTAAACAAATAATAAATAATTCAAAGTAAAAAAGCTGAAGCTCTAATGTTGGGCATTCCTGACAATGTCTGTGAATGACAGCTACACACATCCACCGAGGGGGCTGCTGCCCCCTCGTATGACACAGTTTTAATTGTCTTGCAGTTATAAGATCTGGGGAATGCAGGACTGAGTGGAAGCCCCCAATGGGTGTTACTCTGTCTTTTTAACATTTCGTATTCTTAAGAAAAAATAGTTTCCAATAGACATTTATTTCTTGAAAATTGAGTTATAACATTATAATCAAAATGTAGGCCAATTAAGAGGTATGACATTATAATTAAAATGCCAGCCAATATCACACGAGGGTGGCACTTGCAACTGCACATCCTGATGAGTCATAAAGTAAAACACTGCAGAACAAACAGAGAAGCAGTCCACAGCAGAATGGCAAGAACAAGATAGCAACTAATCCTTCTTGAACTAGGAACAGTTAATAGCAACATTCCCAGCACAGTTTAGGCAAGCAAGTCCTGGAGCTCACTTCAGATTTTATTGTCTGAGCCCATGTTAAAAAAGAAGGGCTTGACTGCAGTTCTCTTCCCTGTGCTCCTCTCCTTGTTGTTCCACAGGGATTCATAGAGATTGGCAACTCAACAGAATAGAATTCTGAGAAGCACAAGTCATCTTTATAAAGCAACACGTTCCAAATGGAATGGGAATCTGCCATTCAGCAGGATAATCACAAGAATGGCCCATATTAGAAAAGTAGGGACTAAATGGCAACTGGTCCTCCTCTCACTAGAAGCAAGTAGCAACAGCAGTCCCAACTCAGTTCAGGTATGTATATCCCAGAGATAACTTCAGGCAGTGATGTCAGACCCAGGTGAAAAACAGGACATGTGCGTAGTTCTCTTCTCTCTTTCCCCTCTCTTTGTTGTTGCACAGGGACTGATAGAGGTCAGCAGCTCAGAACAAGAGCTGCTGACCTCTATCAGCAGCTCATAACAAGAGAATATAAAACGTTTTCACAGAAATGGGAAGTCTCCAATCAGCAGAGTAAATACAAGAACAATCCACTGTAGAACAGTAGAGACAAGATGGTAACCATTGTTCCTCTCACTATAAACACTTAGCAACAACACTCCCAACACAATTCAGATAAGCATGTCCCAGACCTCTCCTCGGGCATTTTTGTCATTATTCTAAAGGAAGAAGAGCTTGGGTATATTTCTCTTTCTTTTCTTTTTTTTTTCATTCCCCTGTTTTTACACAGGGAAACATAATAGGTCAGCATCTCAACAGACTCTCCATCCTGCACTGTAGTCTATTAGAACTAGACCACTATCAGGTTTCATTATATTCCTAAATGAGTTCCTGATTAAGTATGTCATCTTGTTTCTTTAAAAAAGCATCACATTTATGTCTTTTTTTCCCCTAAATAAAGTACATTTATTAATAGTCCTAAAAAAGTTCATGGCAAGTCTCTCAAGCTTGCAAAATTCAAACCAGTCTTTGTCAAACATACCGCTTATATGGTCATTATATGGCACTGTATTTGTTGTCAGGACACATATCATAAAACAATGCTGCATTAGTATCACAGAGCAGTATTGTTTGGGAGGTACTGTAACAAGCAATCCTTCTGCTACAAAGTTACATTTAATCCCATCTCCCATTCTACATATCAATCCCCATCCTTTACGTTCTGAATTTTCCCAGTCTACATTCTGCAGCAATAGTAACAGTACTTCATTTTCAGCTGCCAACTCAGTACAGAATTAATCTGCACTTTTTTCATAGCAAACTGCATATCTGTGATTAATATAAGAATAATGCCCACTAGTCTCATTTGCAATCTGAAAATATGAACTCTACTTTGTTAAAAAACCTTCTTTTGTTGGAAACTGACATCAAGCTCCATTTATGTGAGGTAAAAAATATCCACAGTAGTCAAAAACACTGTTTCAACATAAGCACTCTGCCAGGAGTTCCAAAGGCTCATTCATTCCTCCTTCACATCAAAGCCTCCCAACCCTGTGCCATTTGCAGACTGTTTAACACTACTGCAAAACGGTATCAGAAAATGAGTTTTCTGTCTTAACAGTCTTAGTCATAACAGGTTTCCAGTCGACAGCACGGTTTTCCTCCCGTCCTGTGTCCCTAAGTCATTGTTCAACATCCTTAGCTGTCAGCATTCCAACATTATTACATTTCTTCTTTTAATGATGAGCAATTGATCCTTCTCAGCCACCATAACTGCAGTAGACTCTTGTCAATTTACAGAGCACCAGTATGTGAAACTAGGGTCTGTAGCAACACATTCTTCTCCATCATTCTTCACAACTTCTGCACCATAATGATGCAAATAGTAGAAAACTGGGATTCTGGTAAATTCTGTTCATTACCCAACATTTACTTTATAATTACAGGCACCAATTCCACAGACTCATTGAGAAAAATATAGTTTCTGACTTACAGAGAGTGACTTTCTTTCTATCAGCAATGCAATCCACCACACAGCACTCTACATAACTTTACAGAAAATGCTCAGTACTCCAGAGCAGAGTTTTTTTTTTTTTAATTAAAGCATCAAACAACAAAGATGAATAAATGCAGACTCAAAATGGAATGCCTCCAGTATCCTGACCAATTTACCCCTGCTCATTATAACTACCACAATGGGTCTCCCATGAAGACTAGCCAGTAGACATTAAAAAAGTCACCCTGTCAACAAAAGGTAAAACAAATACATAATGTAACTGTGGATGGCTGCTCCATTAAACAGACAGTAATTGCATAGCACTGAGCTGTGTGGAAACGCATTTAATCTCTGCTCACTTAACAGGGCACCATAACACACTGCAGATTCCCATCACAAATCAATGGGTCTGAGCAGCTAATAGTCATGAATACATATGTGTCTCTAGTCAGAATTGCATATTAGAGCTTCCCACCTAGGTTTCCAGATGACATAGTGATCGTGTGTCTAATTTACATATGCCACACCCACAGTCTGCTGCATTTGTAGGTGACTTGGGAATACTCAGCATTCCCTATGCTGCTAACTTGTGAATCTCTCTCTGGTATTACATGCAGAAATATGTTTATGAGTTGTTTTCCCCTTGTATAGTATGCAATGCCATGCAAGTTGTCTTTACATAGATGGCAATTCTTTATAAATCACAGCCTTTGATTTAAAATATGGATCAAATAAACAAGTCAAGTATGAAGAAGCTGAAGTGGGTTTTATAGTGCCTACATTCCCAAGGATTCAATAAAATCCATGTAGGCTCCATGTAAAGCCTTCATAGAATGCACCCATGTACATGGCCACAGTTCCCCCTCGGTAGTGCGCCATGCATTTTAATTATGGCGAGCTGCCGAGGGAAAGCATAGTAACAGCGATATTGAACCCATGTAGGCAGAAGTGCTGAGGCTGGCCAGATGTTATGTACATGGTGAAGCTCCCTGAAATGTTCCTTGCTGCTGATGACATGTGCTGTGAATTAATCCGCTGTGTTTTAAATTTCTAATTTTTGTTGAATTATTATTTTTTTTTATTTAATGTCCATTTGCACAGCATGGAGTGCAGCAATGCCAAGCGGCACTTACATATAGACAGCTGACACCTGCCAGACATCTAAAAATAGAAACTAGATGTACTTAATTATATCTGTTTTTTTATTTTTTTTTTTTTAATGTTTTTTTTAAATGTCTGTTTGCGTGGCATGACATGGAGCAGAGCAATGCCAAGCTGTGTTTACACATAGACAGCTGACACCTGCCAGACGTCTAAAAATAGAAACCAGATGTAATTAATTATTTATTTCTGCTTATGCTTAAGCCCGTTTAAAACCATTTGTGTGGCACACCACTGTAGCTTAGTTGTATATGTGAATGTATAGTAGTTTGTTTACTATCCAAGTAGCTATATGGGTTGAGTGATGGCCTAAAGCTTCATAGGTCCTGAGTTAGAGTCCCTAGCAGGCATACCATTTGTTTACTGTAATCTAATTTTTTTTTTTAACTTAAAAACATCACTTTTACAGCTGGAATAGCTGCTCGGTGCTAAGTACTGTTTCAACAGATTAATGGCTACTATTGTTTAATCATTGCTAAGCTTGCTAAAACTTCTGTTGAATGAGTTTTCACTATGCTCAGCTCTGCATAACTGGTTTGTGCAACGCAAAGCACCACAGTGCTTTATTGAATGTCGCTGAATGACATGTAAGGGTGAGAAAACAGCCTATATTAAGAGCAATAGGCAAGAATTCTGCAACACTTGGAGTCTTTCTGTCAGTATGCCAGGTGGTATTAGAGAGGGTACACGCTTTCAGGTGCAGAGATGGGGTGTGCAGGAGTCCAGGGCTTTTGTTGGGCTCCTGATACTCAATTATAAACCTAGCCTGCTACAGGGTGATTACCAGGGCTCATAATGTAAGGTTAAGGCCTGGGATCGGTTGGCCAGCATACTTACCAGTGCTACTGGTATCCCCCACACTGGTGAGCAGTGTTGTCACCACTATGATGACCTGAAGCATAGAAAGAGGGGAACTTTGGACACCTGGGTCCAAGAGGTGAGGGTTGGGCATGCCCCAAGCATATATAAGTATTTCTTCCAGTATTTTACAAAAATCCAAGCTGAATCTGTGCAAACCAGTATGCATAATGGTGTGCTTCTCTCCCAACAGCTGAAGATGCGAGGGCTTGCAACATCCAGTCCCATGCTGGGTTCCTGGTCAGGTTGCACCATGAGTGTGGCAAGTATGGATATATTATGCTAACTGTAGAACAATAAACAATAAAGAATACAAAACTGTACTGCAATAAAGAATAAACAATACAAACTGTAGTGCAATAAATGGGAAATTAGAAGTGTAATGCAATAAATGAACAACAACTGTATTGCAATAAACAGTAAACAATACCAATCACAATAAGCAAAAAAGGTGTACAGAAGGATTACAGTGCCATAACATAATTGCACTAGAGCTCTATGTATTGTATGAATACAGTCAGATTGCTGCAGTCAAGTGTGAAACTGTATTAACTGCAGAATGCAAAAGTAATGGCCTGACAAAATGTATTGCTCAAATCATAGTATGGTTCAAGGCTGTCTCCTGGCCAATTTCAGTCACATAATGCTCTCTTTTCTTCCCACTCCAGGAACAAAAGGTATATGGGTGAGGTAGCCCATTTTATGGGCAGATATTGTGTGTAGACTTCAACAGTTCCAGTAGTGCTAAACAGCATTGTGTTTTCCTAAATAAATCTGTCTTAATATTTGCATTAGGACTATATTCATTGCATATCTGTTCTAATGTCAATGCAGTTGTGTAAAACTGTAATAGCTGTGGAACGCAAAAGTAATGGCCTGAAAAAAGCATTGCTCAACTCATAGTATGCGTCAAGGCTGCCTCCAGGCCAATTACAGTCACATAATGCTCTCTTTTCCTCCCACTCCAGGAAAAAAGGTATATGGGTGAGGTAGCCCACTTTATGGGCAGATATTGTGTGAAGACTTCAGAGATAATAAAAACCAGTACCAATAAAGTGTTAAGTAGCATTGTGTTTTCCTAAATAAATCTGTCTTAATATTTGCATTAGGGCTATATTCACTGCATGTCTGCTCTAAGTCACTGCAGTCGATTGTTACATTATTTGCAGATGTCCCCTGCAGTTACACCTTTTGGGTTCTACTCCCATGCCTGCCAGTTAAGGCATGACGGCTGTCTAGTTTACTTAATGTACACATACATACCTCTCAACTATAAAAATCAAATATCACCACAAGCGAAGGACCAATAAAATCAAATGAAAGTCCACAGATGAAGACGACCAAGCCAGAGGAACAATGTTGTTGAATTGTCTTTAATAAACGTAATAAATAAACCAACCATCAACAGAATTCAGTCAAGCGCTTGGTTAATACCAGGCTTTGTCAAGATGTAAAACACTAAAACAGGTCAACTTATATACACATTAGCTAATCACATGACAAACACGATTAATTAAAATACAGACTCAGTTAAATGTATTTAAAGATATCATCACTTAAAAGACTTATGTGCAATATAAGATCTTATAAAACAAGCACCAATATCCACAGAGGTATTTGAAAACCATATGTACATATTGTTAAGGACGGTGCCTATTAAAAGACATATAAAATGTTCAACATGCAAATGTAAATATAAAAAGAAAAAGAAGAAAACTGCTAAAATTATTGATAATAAACACCTAACCCTAACAATACAATAAATGAAACGTTTAATTCCAAAAACCACAATGTTGTGCATTAAAACCTAACCACACTTGTAGTTTATAATCTTGCCCTCCTCATCTTAAGTACACTTGCAATACTAACATTATCGTTAAGTCCAGGGGGTTTAGCGGCATTTAATTTCAATTGCCATAACAATTCTCTATATTTGAGACATGTTTCCCAATCACCCCCCCCTGGGGTTCTGTTACCTGTTCTAAGACAATAAATTTCAACTACATGTTAGGGCATTGTAAAGAGTGTTTGTAAAAAGCATTTCTGTCTTTCTTCTTGGAAACGTCGTACAGGTGTTCATAAATTCTTTTCCTTAGAGGCCTCTCAGTTTTACCAATATAAAAACTGAGACACTGGGTGCATATTCCAAGGTATACAACACCTTTCGCCCCACAATTGTGGTAACGAACCGCTTTAAATTTATAGTTTCTTGAAACAATGTGCGGACTACTGCCATTGATAATAAATGGACATTGTTTACAGGCCCCACATTTGTGTGTACCCAGCTTAGAAGCAGACTGTGCAAAACTCTTACAATGTTTCCTTTCAAATAAACCCTTCAGGTTAATATTCCTCTTATTCACAAAACTAGGTTTGCTAGAAATTAATTTATTAATAACCTCCTGAAGGGTCAAAACTGGCCAATACCTTAACGCTATTTGCTCAACTTGTAGAGAATCATTAGTGAAAGTATGAATAAAAGTGTTGTGTGCATCAAATTTTTCATCTTGCTTTACACATAAAGCCGTCTGTGAACCTGTTCCCAATAAGGGAAAATATTTAGCTTCTCTATTTGCAATTACCTCCTGCACTAAAGTGTTGACCAGATGAATTGGGTAACCTCTTTCCAGAAAAAGTTTTTTCAAAAACTGAACTTCCTCCAAAAACAGTTCATTCGTGCTGGACATCCTAGATGCCTGGATGAACTGCCCCTTTAGTATACCTTTCTTTTGGTGGAAGGGGTGACCACTATCAAAATGCAGGTAAGAATTGGAAAAAGTGGCTTTTCTGTAGATTTTTGACTGAAAAGTGCCACTATATTGATCTTTAAAGAGGGAAACATCCAGATAGTTAAGGACATTCTCATTAACATTGTGTGTGAAGGCTAAAAAATGTGTGGAAGAATTAATATGTGCCATAAAGTCTAAAAAATTATTCAAACTTCCATTCCATAATAAACACACATCATCCAAATAATGCTTATAACGAGTAATAAACTTAGCCCAGGGAGTTGAGAATATAAATTTATTCTCCCAAAAATGTAGTACAATGTTGGCGTATGACGAGGCACATGGAGCACCCATGGCCACTCCTTTCTTTTGTCAAAACAACTCTCCATTAAAATAGATAAAGTTATTTTCAAGGATAATTTCCATGAATTCTACTAACAGCCTAATAGTGTTGGAACTTAGACCAGATAGTGAACATAAAACCTCATTAAACCACTCTAAGCCAGTGGAATGGGGGATACTGGGAAATAATTCCACAATGTATTATTTGATTTTTTTTGGTCTTCTGTCATGGCTGAAGACTTGGACCTAGCAGACTTTCAGAACATGCCAATCTTACTTTGAGATGAATCTGACGATGCTCCAGTCATTCAAGGAGAATTTAAACAGGTGTTAACTTTACTAACTCAATTAAACAGTATTTAACTTTGGACACTGCCGACTCCACTACCCGGTTACCTGGTAACCAACAGGGGTTGAGGAAGAAACTTATCTCACCGCTAGCACAGAGGCTGAACGGTGTTGCACAAACGGAACTTCCTGGTGAGATTTCATTGGTTAATGCCGATCTACAGGAACAGCCAGTTAAGCAGCAAACTAGCCATCTGAATGGAGTCAATTGTTCAACGAAGGATTTTAATTTTAATACCTGGACTAAAACAACAATTTTCTTTCAAACAAGGTACATTTTCTTCACACCACAATGACAATAAATGTGCCGAACATGATTTTACTTACTTGAGTGACAAGTTATACGCATATAAGACTACACAGTTAAGAGATTGACTATTTGAGAGAATATGTGTGAGTTCAACGCATTCCTAAGGGATTGTGTTGTTTTAAATTTCCTAATAATGCTTTACCTGGGTCGACCCTGTACAATAATTTGATAAATTTATTTGATAGAACAGGATTGGAAATGCTTAATTTGATGATTAAAGACTATGAAGTTAAGGCGGATGCTTTGTTAAATGAAGTTAATGTGTTGAACGATTCTATTGTCAAGGACAAAAGTTTTTCTAGTATTAAAAAAAACTACAATAATGTTTTTCATGAAATAGACCAGCATTGTATTAAAATTGTTAATCGCAAAATAAGAAAGTTGGAACGAGACCTTGCTGAATATAGAGATGGTATGGCTTACCCCCTTCCTGTTAAGGGCAGATGGAACAATAAACACATTTTAGATAGGGTTAATGATTTTAACAACACTGATAGTGTTGCTTCACCAAGAGGGGACCCACCTAGATTGAGTGAGCGTCTAGACCAAAAAATGAACAAGAACACACACCAGGATTTTTATTATCCCCAGGGCAGACCAGGGGGCAGGGGCACACCATTCCAACAACAGAGTTGGAACAAACCATGCAGATAGATCTTAAAGGTAAGTCGATTGGTTGGGACTCCGGAGAAGTAATATCAGATTCCACAGATAGTCATTGCATAGTTATGAGAAAGGACAATTTTTTATATATAATATGTTAACATATATTTTGAATATTTTGAACTTTTCACTAGGGGTTTTCAATTTGTTCCTTTGAGTTCATTAGATTTGACTAACACACTAATAGATTTGAAACTCTTTGTCAGACGTTTAAATTTAGCAATACAATTTAAAGGGCAAACAGTTTCGAACAAGGGCTTTACAAGAGCCAGCACACTAAACCCTCCCACTCATCCAGCCCTCAAGGTATTTGAGGAATTAGTGGAAATGGATTTAAGGAAACAATACTCAATTAATGTGTATTCTCAACCTACCAACTTGGATCCCAAGCTATATCAGTTGATTAATTTTCTCAAAGAAGAGGGTGTTAGAGTTTTGAAACCAGACAAGGGGGGGGGTTGATGTACAACTGGGCTTATGATACGACAATACACAATATGTTGTAAGACATTGAGCAGTATGAGGTTGTTTCAATTAATGAAATTAACATAGCTTATTCCAAGATTAATTTTTTACTATTTGACCATTTGATGCAAGGTGCTATCAATGAAAAGTTATGGAATTATCTACATGTTAACAAACCTATAATCCCGGTGATTTTTGGGATACCCAAGGTTCATAAGGGCTTAAACCCTTTAAAATTTAGGCCTATTGTTGCAGGAGCGGGCAGTATTGTAGAACCTTTGGTTAAATTTATAGACCAAACTGTTAAGAAGTTAGTTTTATCCCTGGAACATGTTTGTAAAGATTCCTGGGAGTTTCTTAAAGGTATTGAAAAAATTTTTACAATTCAACTTGTTTTATGGCAACTATAGACATTGTAGAATTATTTCCCAGTATCCCCCATTCCACTGGCTTAGAGTGGTTTATGAGGTTTTATGTTCACTATCTGGTCTAAGTTCCAACACTATTAGGCTGTTAGTAGAATTCATGGAAATTATCCTTGAAAACAACTTTATCTATTTTAATGGAGAGTTGTTTTGACAAAAGAAAGGAGTGGCCATGGGTGCTCCATGTGCCTCGTCATACGCCAACATTGTACTACATTTTTGTGAGAATAAATTTATATTCTCAACTCCCTGGGCTAAGTTTATTACTCATTATAAGCGTTATTTGGAAGATGTATGTTTATTATGGAATGGAAGTTTGAATAATTTTTTAGACTTTATGGCACATATTAATTCTTCCACACATTTTTTAGCCTTCACACACAATGTTAATGAGAATGTCCTTAACTATCTGGATGTTTCCCTCTTTAAAGATCAATATAGTGGCACTTTTCAGTCAAAAATCTACAGAAAAGCCACTTTTTCCAATTCTTACCTGCATTTTGATAGTGGTCACCCCTTCCACCAAAAGAAAGGTATACTAAAGGGGCAGCTCATCCGGGCATCTAGGATGTCCAGCACGGATGAACTGTTTTTGGAGGAAGTTCAGTTTTTGAAAAAACTTTTTCTGGAAAGAGGTTACCCAATTCATCTGGTCAACACTTTAGCGCAGGAGGTAATTGCTAATAGAGAAGCTAAATATTTTCCTTTATTGGGAACAGGTTCACAGGTGGCTTTATGTGTAAAGCAAGATGAAAAATTTGATGCACACAACACTTTTATTCATACTTTCACTAAAGATTCTCTACAAGTTGAGCAAATAGTGTTGTTGGCCAGTTTTGACCCTTCAGGAGGATATTAATAAATTAATATCTAGCAAACCTAGTTTTGTGAATAGGAGGAATGTTAACCTAAAGGGTTTATTTGAAAGGAAACATTGTAAGAGTTTCGCACAGTCTGCTTCTAAGCTGGGTACACACAAATGTGGGGCCGGTAAACAATGTCCATTTATTATCAATGACAGTAGTCTGCACATTGTTTCAAGAAACTATA
The DNA here is from genome assembly GCF_019279795.1 of Protopterus annectens. Classification (NCBI taxonomy): domain Eukaryota; kingdom Metazoa; phylum Chordata; order Ceratodontiformes; family Protopteridae; genus Protopterus; species Protopterus annectens. The sequence goes on along the minus strand of NC_056725.1, from coordinate 1,836,307,974 downwards.
CATTTAAAGTGGTTCGTTACCACAATTGTGGGGCGAAAGGTGTTGTATACCTTGGAATATGCACCCAGTGTCTCAGTTTTTATACTGGTAAAACTGAGAGGCCTCTAAGGAAAAGAATTTATGAACACCCGTATGACGTTTCCAAGAAGAAAGACACAAATGCTTTTTACAAACACTCTTTACAATGTCCTAACATGCAGTTGAAATTTATTGTCTTAGAACAGGTAACACAGAACCCCAGAGGGGGTGATTGGGAGACATGTCTCGAATATAGAGAATCGTTATAGCAATTGAAATTAAATGCCGCTAAACCCCCTGGACTTAACGGTAATGTTAGTATTGCAAGTGTACTTAAGTTGAGGAGGGCAAGATTATAAACTACAAGTGTGGTTAGGTTTTAATGCACAACATTGTGGTTTTTGGAATTAAACGTTTAATTTATTGTATTGTTAGGGTTAGGTGTTTATTATCAATAATTTTAGCAGTTTTCTTCTTTTTCTTTTTATATTTACATTTGCATGTTGAACATTTTATATGTCTTTTAATAGGCACCGTCCTTAACAATATGTACATATGGTTTTCAAATACCTCCGTGGATATTGGTGCTTGTTTTATAAGATCTTATATTGCACATAAGTCTTTTAAGTGATGATATCTTTAAATACATTTAACTGAGGCTGTATTTTAATTAATCGTGTTTGTCATGTGATTAGCTAATGTGTATATAAGTTGACCTGTTTTAGTGTTTTACATCTTGATAAAGCCTGGTATTAACCAGGTGAAAGCGCTTGACTGAATTCTGTTGATGGTTGGTTTATTTATTACATTTACAGTTCAACAACATTGTTCCTCTGGCTTGGCCATCTTCATCTGTGGACTTTCATTTGATTTTATTATACCTCTCAACTATCACATTTTTTTGTAATGTAATTACAACTGCCTAATCTGTCTGCTCCATGATTAACAGATAAATGATTACCTGCAATGCAATATATTTTCAAATCCATTTACAGAACACCATGGTAGTTATTTAAGTCCACATTATGTGAAACTGTTCTGTGTAGTTGTGTACCTACATTTGTTAACGCTTGGCCCATGCTGTCCCATGCTAAAAGCTTGAGAGGTATGTATGTGCTACATCACCTGTAGAAGAATTTTAGTCACTATACTCATGACTGACACTGCACACCTGTAGAAGTATGTAGTAGTAGTACTCTGTGTAGTAATATTACTTGCGAGGTAACTAGTGGTATGTTTATCTCTCTCTCTCTCTCTCTCCTCACCCCTTATCTTCTTTAATTTATTATTGTTATTTATTATTATGATTTAATATTAACACATTTTGTTAAACTAATTGTTTTTTCTTTGGCCTTATGGATTAATTCATACTGGTCTGCTGTTAACATACTTATTGTTATGTTACTTAATGTTGTGTTACACATAATATATCTTAATATGTATTTGGATTAATAAATATTATGTTCCATTCTATTAATACTAACATTGGTTTGGTTATCATTAACCTTAACTAATTGTTATAACTACTTTACTACAGGGCGTCAAGGTCAGACAGTTCCTCGTGATCTGCCTACCTTGCCATCTCCAGCTATGGCACCAGGTCCAAGCACGTCTGGAACTCAGCCTGGTGATATCCCCTCTGCTGCCCCTACACTACCTGTGGAGTTGGGTAGTACCACACCACGGGACGTGGATGGGCCACTATCTGGAAGCGGTGGTGCAGGGGGAGTTGTCAACTGTGACAAACTGCCGGGTTTGGTGCATAGGATCATCTACCATGGGTTTGGACAACACCTCCATCAGATGAAGAGCATGCTGGCCACCCTAGTGGGGAAGCCTCACCCTGGAGCCCAGCCTCCACCACTGCCACCCTCAGGGCTGTGATGAAGCAGTGCCGACAGTCCCATGGGCAGTTATGTGAGTCATGCTGGTATCTTGTGGAGGGACATTGGACTGAGATTACACAACACCCACCACATCTAAGGTGTTCACCCCCCTCTTGTGTCACACACCACCCCTGTCTGCTGTCTTGTCTGTCTTCTCTGTCTGCAAAAGCTTCCTCACATACCCAACTTACCTCCCCCACATATACCTATGTCCCTTCTCTAACATTCCACTCTCACCGTAAAATAAAAATTGGGCACCTATCCCAAAAAAAAAATGTCATCCCATACATAGCTCTCCATTTCACACACATGTCCACTGAACACACATAATTTGGTCTAATTGGCTTAACAATGCAATTATGTTGTCCTCACCCTTCTCTCTGAGGGTGAGAGTCCAAAGTCATCTATAAATTCTGTCAAAGTGCACAGTTCTTGCTGTACAAGAAATGGATAGCTATGGTTCTTTCATATACCCTTCCTGAACATACCTACCTGCCTTTCACAATGTTTTTCCCTCTGCTTGCACCCCATTTTATGACTTTCCTATCTCCCCATTTTTTTTTCCGTATATATTTTTAGCAGGATGCTGCACGTTGTGCAGCTTTGCTAAGCTCAGCTAACTGGAGCTATACTGATATATGTTTTAAATTATAATAAAAACCTGTCCCCTATTTTGAATCCAAGACCATTGCACCTGTAGACCACTACATTAACCTGCCATGCCACACAGTTAATTAATACAGGTGGTTTACACAAAACATAGTAATTGTAAGTTACACTCAATAAGCTTGTTTAAGCAGTTACTACCAGCATGTTCCAAAAAGAGAGTCATCCAAGGTGTCTGTACAGAGTGCAGACAAACACATTAGGGAAGTGTAATATGTACACCCTGTGAAGGTAAGGTGGGGGTTTTACACAGGTATTCTGCAGTTGGACACTACCCAAGCAGTGTGCACTGGAAGGACACATTTACTTTGTGAAGACTGTATTAAGCCTGGGAGTCCACAGAATTGCTGGTGCCTGGCAACTACTAATGCTGGTCTCACTGACACCACTCTCACATGGGATATCATGCTCTGATGCATTTTCTGTCATCACACACAAAATGTTACTATGAAGCCCAGGATGACAAGCAGTACACAGCCTGTTTGTTCATCCACTAGCTGTCCCATATCATGAAAGGCTTTGTAGGCTTCACATACCCTTTTCCAGGTAGATTCCCTGATTAGCAACCTGGGCACTCAGTTGGCTTTTGCATGTCTTATGTTCCAGGGTTGGTGTTATGTCACCAGGGAGCTGACAAGAGGGGGATTAGTAGCATTGCTGTAGCACCACAATATAATGTACAATGTCTAATGACATAGATGGCAAGCCTTGCTGAAACAATCAGCACACTGGTCGTGAGCCATTATGATAATTTCACAGATAGTAGTGCATCCTGCCCTTCAACAGGTTACTGGTGGATAGCTCCCTGACATGGCTATGAGGCCTACTGCAGCAGGCTGGCCACCTTTGGGCAATATGTGTCCACCTGCCACATGTCCTAGGCATGTCATACTATACAGTTATGTAACCAAAACACATGCCTGTATTCCCACATCATGTCACACAACAACCAGTGTGCTGTCTAGTTGCGAGGTCAATGTAATGTCAGCAAAGTTGAACAAGTCCTCTAGGCATGCATGGGCATCCACATCTTCACTGCAATGTGTGCCTACAAACACTATATATCAGACTGTCAACCCAAAGGGTGTGGCAGCATAACCCTAACTTTGCAGGACCTGTTGCTGAGATGTTAGGAGTGTCCCCACCCCTCTACTCCTATGACACACAAGCACAACATGTGACAGATGTGAATGCATGTCAAACCTTGCTGCCATGGTGTCGCCAACAGCAGTAATTATATACGGCAATAAGCATTATGCCAACATGCACAGCTCACATCCTGCAGCACTTGCACCCACATGATACACACCTGCCTGTGTTCAGCTCCTTACCAGACACATTGCCAAACAGACACCTCAGAAAATCCTGCCTTTGGAGTCACAGTACACATAATACTGCATGCACCAATCTCTCTCATCGATCAAACACCCAAGGCAAAACACAAAATCACACCTCTTAATCAGAGGTGATTACATCGTGAGACACATTGATGTCTATGTCAAGTGGCAACATAAGGGAAAGATCACAGATAGCTGTCTGTGGGTTGAAAAAATAGGCCTTACCACACATTGCCACAAATCAAGGCATATAAGTTAACATAATGTTGATATTATAGTTCCTGCATGCATGTATGACTAGGGACATATTGTATGCAGACACATGAATGTGCTTAGCCGGACTGTGTCTCTCGTGGGTATATTTGTAGCTTTCAGCTGCAGTTGACCCTCACCTAGGATGATGGCTCCATACACACGGAAATTAATGGAGGTCAATAATTGCCCTAGCATGTGGTGTCATTGTCAGGGGATCTACTACATGTCTACCTGGGATGCCTTGTTCAACAGGCATCAATGCTTCGCCAGTGATAGTCTTCATCTCTGACTCCTGAGATTTGGAGTACTAGCCAAGGCTATTGCCACCCCCACAATATATCTTAGATGCACTGTTCAGGGAAAAGTTGGCAATGAGAACACCATCTTTATACAACATCACGGTTATGCTGCTACACTGTGGGTATGACAACACTGAACCCCATTCTGTGTAATGTGTCCCACCCTGGATTATGCAGACATATGTGCAGTCAAGGACATCTGGTTCAAGGTTGTGGACATCACCACAGCCATACCAGACTACACGTCCATTCACATCTTCACACTTCAAAATGACAGTGGTAAAGGTAATGCAGGTGGTGTATACATACTCATTAAGGATACATACACATCCAGATTTTGTGAAACACTGCTTTCCCGGAGACACTGCAGGTGCCATTCTGTACTAGAAGGGCACATAATCAAGCAATAGCTGGCTACAGGAGCAGTTCCATGAATCCAGACACCCATTGTGCAAATCTGTATGTATGTGTATCTATCAAGATATATCATTACACCATGGTGTGGGGTGGCATTAAGTGACCACCAACTGTGTTGCTTAGTTGTGCTGCAGCTCAATTGCCAAAAGGTTAGTCTACATCTTTAACTACAATGTCCTGGAGCAGTGCCATGACATCCCCCAAAGGGAACCAACGTATTGCATCATGTGTTTACCGATATGGACGAACACTGCAGCCCCCCCAATGTGAGGTCCTCCCTGGTGGGATCTGACCACAGATCAGTGTTATTAAAAACACAAGCACTAACCCCCCCTTGCAGACAATACAGACATATATTTCAACAAAGCCATTTAATACCTCCTGTGGGATAGTTTACATAGCTTGACTGCACCCCCCCCCCTCTAATGGGACATGCAAATATGCAGAGCTCTACACCCATGCATTATGCCAGCAGCATTACAACTGCATGAACTCGGATGCACCTGACAGGAGGAACACAGCCTCTTCGTGGCACAGCAAACCTGCCTGGTGGACAACTGCCATTATAAGGATGTACAATAAGAGGTGGACATTGCTTTGTGACATTTGGGGGTGAGGGTGCCCCCCTAAAATGGAGGCACAAACTCCTCAGCTAAAACAAGTGCATAGTGTTGTTGTGATGTTGTGTAGACACAGTAAGTTACAAAATTAGTCACCCACACAAAGCAGAACCACAATGCACAGTGTAGTTCCATGTGTAACCTCTAAGGACAGGCCCAGATTGTCAGTGAACTCACACATAATGATGCCACATATAATGGGTCTGTGGTCATAGCTAACCTTGTAGTCCCACAGGTTCTGCAACAACTTCACTTCCCTGTCCTTACCACCTGTGAAACATAGCATTCCTACAACCTGTCCAATAACTTCCATATCTACAGAGCAGGTTGTAAATGGCCTCTCTATGGAAGATACACAGTAGTATCTATTGGACATGCTAACATCCCAGGCTGCATCTTACATGGGATCTGACAAGGATTACTAACACCACTGGGGACACCTTGCAATCATACTGAAACCACAGGATGCACCCCAGCTGACTGGACAATGGCAACTGCTATACCCTTGCACAGATGTGGTGCATACACTGACCACCAGAATTGAAGACCACTTTTCCTGAGTATCCATATCTGTATAGCCATAAGGATCATCATGGAGCTGATCAGCACACATATATGTGATCTACACACAGTTGACTGTACACAGTTTGGATGTCTGACAGGGGGATCATGACTGTTAAACATGGTGGACATTTCCAAGGCAGTCACCAAGAACCTGGGTGAAGGGACATCAGGTCATACAACCCCCCTGGACTGAGCCAAGCCAACTGACTATACTCCCACTCAGGCATCATTTACAAAGCACTTACTTAGGCATCCATATTATTATCATTGTATGGGTCATTAAGTGGCCCATTGGTTCATAGGTTCATAGGTGTGTACTAGGCTAATTGCCCTGGAGCCTTTACAAGCCTAGCCCATAGAAGTGCCCTGGCATCGTGCCACCCACAGACTCAACATAGGGACATTCACTTCCAATATCTGATCTGTAAGCAGGTCAACACAGCTCAGTCCTGGGTCCTCTACTGCATGGAATCTATTTAACCACAATACAAGCGAATACTGAATGTCTGTGGCTAACAGTGCTGGCTGATGCCTGCAAACTGTGAGCACTCATAGAGTCTGTGAGTTATGTCAGTATCCTACAAGAAGGTATTGATGAACAAATGCCTGTTGCCATAGTAATGGCCATAAACTCCATGCAAATATATATGTAGTATGGCTATCATTAACACCTATGTATCTGTTAAGTAGCACATCAGTTGCAACACAGACCTGGCCTCACAGGTTTACACCTAATGTGCCTGAGATCACCATGTCTCCTCAGTAGTATGATGGGAATCATATGTCATAGCTGACAGCACAATCACCCATAATTGACATACTCATAACCTCCATGTACTCTTCCCTCAGCATGCTGATATCTGAGTGCCTTGGCCATTTGGAAATGGACCTTTCCAAGCAGTACTGACACTTGTGCACAAGAGAATGGTCCCTCACAAGTAAAAGTCACGTCTTCAGCATGTGTTCAATGGGGATCATCTGAAATGAGTGTCATTGTAGCCAGTGGCATATAGACTACTCAGAGGTGATCTCTGCCTTGCTACAGGGCAATATGTGACCATGCTTGATTGTAAATGCTGCATATCTGTAGGTGGCATAGTAGATGGATTAATCACTCTAAGAACATTAACATAGTATGTGATGTTAGTAATGCATGCTTTTGGGACATATTTGTCTAGCACACTTTAACCCACATTTGAAACAGAGCCTGGCTAATGGCAAGCAAAGCACCTCAGTGACCCCAGCATATGCCTTCTGTATGACTGGCTGGATGACCATCATTTCACCACAGGGCTTCAGTCTGTGTCCCTTTTGGACTGGGGCGATATGTGCTGATCATGTAAATAAGAGTATGCAGTTGTCTACAATTGTGATGGTAGGATGGCCATTACACTAGTGAAGTTCATATGTACTATGGTTCCATAAGCTGATGTAAAATGCTCTAACAGTGACACACACACAAACATGGTTACATTGAGGATAGCACCACTTCCAATTATGGCTTATAGGACACAGCACGGCACACACATAGTGCAAGTTGGCTGTATGTAGATTAGAACACTTACCTATGTAATGGTACACACTAAAGATCACAGTATGGCATGCATGCGATACACCTCATGTCTGCTATTACTATCAGTTTAGGGCATATTATGCTTGATGAGATCAGCAGGCCTTGTCCATTTGGAAATGGACATTTGGAGGACCATTTCACCTGCTACAAATAAAATTTGACTTCTTTCTAAGTTAATGAGGTGATCATATTTATGTCATATGAACATGCACCAAGTGGCCTGAAATGAGATTAAACCCTCTACCTATTTAGTCTTACACACTATAGATCACAATGCTTAGCACATGCGCCACAACTTACTTCAGATGCTACAATGGCAATTGGTAGTCTTAAGGTAGATGACATCAGGGCAGTTTGGAAGCCAGCAGCAATTTACATAGACAAAAAGTGCATAACCATTACAGTTTAATAGCCAATGAGGGATTTTCTGTTGTTAGGGGGATATATACACACACACACACACACACACACACACACACACACACACACACACACACACACACACACATCCAAAGTGGCCTGGAGTGAGAGTAGAACCTCTACTTATTTAGTTTTGTATACAATATATCACAATATTTATCAGATGCAATATGGCTTAAGTCAGATGCTACAATGGCAGCTGGTAGTCTTAAGGTAGCTGACATCATCAGGCATTGTAGAAGAGAACAATTTAGAAGCCAGCAGCAAATTACAGAGCCAAAAAGTGCATATCCATTGCAGTATGATAGCCAATGAGGGATTCTCTGCTGTTTGGCAGGACACACACACACACACACACACACACACACACACACACACACACACACACACATATATATATATATATATATATATATATATATATAGCTATATAGATATACATCGGCTTATATCAATTTGAAAATGTATAGATGGATATATTATGCATGTGAGAGACAGATAGTGACAAACAGATATGTATACATACATGTATATATGTATAGACATATGTATACATAACAGGTCATTTTGATAAGGAGGGAACAGGATTGCGCTCAGTTTAACTAACTGTATGGGCATGCCCAGTGGGACTGTCAGTGCTTATAGAGTGACTCCAGGCCAAAATTGCCTGCATTCCAGTCAAGGAGTTTGTGTGTTACAGACACTGACATCTTCCCCTGTTCTGCTGTACTGTACTTCATTCAAAATGTCCATGGCATTCTCCAGCTGTCTGATGTAATTAATATGTGACAGAGGTTCATAATGTTACACCACACACAGACTGACAGTCTGTGAAAACACCAACTTAATAATACCTCACATATTTCCAGATTTGAACCATGTACAGCATCACCCATGTTAACTTCCCTAGTCCACTGAGCCACACAGGCTGCCAAACAGAGAGCAGTCATTCATCACACAATCAACAACATACATATATACATTATTATTCCTGCATTAAAAAATCCAAAAAAATTAAGTGAGACATACAATGTGTACTCGATTTCTGTGTTGTTGTTGTCCTGAGTTTGCCTGGTCTGCTGATATACCATTGATGACCCTCTGTGTGATTATATGGGAAAACTGCTGTGTTGGGTGTGGGGGAACAACACCACATGTTCTGCTGGGATACACAGTAGTCCAAATATAATGTGATCCCACTGTTTAACATCTCCCTTGACTGATATAGTGCATATTCCAACCATGAGGCCTATTGAATATTAAGGAAGACATACTAGTGGACTGAGTAACTGTAGTCCAATGTGGATACTTGTGTCCAAATAGGCCACTATATTTCCTTGCATAAATGCAGCAAATCCACACATACAATACCATATTATAGTAATCCTTTCAAGTACTGTGTAGGTTAGGGACTTATTGCGAATGCGGTAGTTGACAGAACTGTAGTTCAGGGCTGGCTGTGCCTGATACAAGCAGTATACAGCCAATACATGGATAGGTACAGGTTGTGTGGGTTGCTGGCATCAATTTTAATATATGTATGAGTAGAAGTAAGGTGTCAGTCCCTAGGGCCCTAGGTTGTCTGTGAATGTGCTATGAGTTATCTCTTAGCCAAAGCCAGGATGTACTGAGCACACCTAGGTCTGCCTACAGGAACATCATCAGAGAGTTCCTCCTCACAGTCCTCCTGTGACTGTGGCTGCGGTGACCTAGGCCATAGTGAGGAGCTACATATCCTTTCCCTTTGATGACCCTGCTGCAGTTGTTTCCACAGGATCATATTGTGTAGCATAGCACATACTGTGAACATATGTGCACATGTGGCTGGAGAATACTGCAGGGCTCCACCAGATATATCGAGACACCAAAACCATGACTTCAGAAGCCCAAACACATGCTCTATGATGTTCCTAGTTTGTGTGTGTGCATCGTTATGTCATTCTTCCACGGGTGTGTATGCATTTCTGATGGGTGTCATCATCCACGATTCCAGGGTGTAGCCAGCATCCCCCAGTACATGGCCATGTGGGATGTCCCCCCTAGCAAACATCTGGTACAGCTGTGATGTGTGCCAGATATGGGAGTTGTAATAACTGCCAGAGCTGCCAGTACATACATTCATGATAATCCTCTGGGCATTGCACATGACTTGGCAGTTGACGGAGTGGTACCCCTTGCAGTTGACGTAGATTCTACCATCCCCAATGGGTGGTGTCTTGATGTGTACATGAGTGTAATCTATGGCACCCAGTGCTTCAGGGTAGTGTGCTACAAAGTAGAAGTGTTGCATATTGCTGACAGTCTACTCAGCAGTGAGAGGTAAAGAAATGTGCTCACTGGCATGTGGTCGCATGGCATCCAGGAACTGGTGGAGTACCTTGGATGTTGTTGCCTGTGAGACCTCATCATGTCCCCAGTGGGTCTTTGGAAAGTACCTGTAGCTAGTATCCTAAGGGCTACACATACCTTTGTTTCCACTGGGATGGGATCCCCTCTGTTGGCTTTCGGTCTGAGTTGAGGGTGGCAGAGCTCAGTAAGTTCTAGTAGTATGTCTCTGTCCACCCTGTAGCGCTCTACAATCTCCAGCTCATATAGCTCCTGGAAGGTTACCATGGGCCTGAACACTCTTCTCCTTCTCTGTCTAGGCCTATTGTCAGCAGCAACATCAGCACTGACTTCAGAATCTAGCACCTACAGATGCAGCAGACCTACAGCAGGCCCTAGCATTCTCTCAGTTAAAATTCCCAAGCCTGTACTCCAGTTGTCCAGAGTGTTGGGGAAAAATCAAAATGTAGGGTGTATGCATACTTTATAGAGCTTTGCTGTAGGTGCAGAATATGCGATTGGCTAACTATGATGCATTCCACCTACCTATAATATAATTAACATCATTTAAGGGTCAAAACTAATTAAATACATTTTTTTCTCAGACACGCTCAGCACAGAGGTGCACCGCGCAAACATGTGCACGGAAGGTAAACAAAGCTTAAAAGTTAGTGGACACACCCACCTGAAAGGGCACGGTCAGACAGGTGGCATGCCACACAAACACACACACCTCAGCAGAAATGAGCTTAGAAGTCAGTAGACACCCCCCCCCCCCCGGTATCAGCTACATCCTGTGTAAACAGCAACATGGATCTAAGCCTACATGAATGGGATATGCGGACATGATTAGTCCTTTCTGCTATTCAGTAACTCCACCTCTTTTGTATAGGTATCCATGCTCACAGCCTGGAAACTACACGCTTCATAGCCCAACCACGTTAGCAACAGCACCAATGCACCATTGTAGGGACTCCACACATTGTCATGTAAATCATTTCTATCACATAATATTAATTTTTTTCCAGTTTTTTTTTTTCTCTAAAGTATGTTTCCACACTGCAACATGCTGCACAAACATGCCCAGATTATTAAAAAAAATAATTTAACTTATTCCTTTTAATTTTTTCCAGCATGCAAGATAATAGTTTCGCTCATATGTGTATGTGGTATGACATTTCTGTCCATATACCTCCATTTTTACAACCCCTTTGCCTATCTACAATCCTGTACATGGAATTTTTCTGCATACACTACAGACACTAAAACAGGGTCTAAACAGATGCCTATCTGCTTGCTGGATTGCTCTGCCTGCCTCATTTGCATGACATTCACCTGCTTATGAGGTGATTTGCATACCAGGATGTTTCCATGTTAGACCATGTGTGCGTGCCACTTAGCAGTGCTTACTGAATTGAAAAATGTTCACGTCCGTGTAAGCAGAGCTGCGCGATGCCTACATGGAAAAAAAAACATGTAGGCTTTATTAAATTTCCCCCATTGTCTTTCAATGATTTTGGAAACAAACATACAGCCGTGTTTTATGAGGCTCAAGTGTGACAGAATGAAACTGCTGTGAGATCATTTGAATGTAAAATTGTAAGTGTCCGGGAAATCAGTGCAGAAGCATTACCTGTTGAGATTTTTTTAGCATAAATGTTTTTAGGAAGCAGTTGTGTAAGAATACTAATGTTGGTTAGGAATATTTTTTTTTTCTTTTTAAGGCACTGCTCTTGTATAGGAAGAGTTATGCTGTTATGGTGCACTTTGAGTTGCATTTTAAGTACCTGAGAAATTAGAGAATGTGAGCTTGGGGGTTGCATTTTTATACATAAATATATTTGCATATAAACCCATCATGTAAATGCTTTTCTCCAAAGTGTTTTCCTTGCTTTGTAGTAAATATTAATGGCAACTATGATGCACAAAAAGGAATTACTTCCAAGAGAAGGAGCTTTACTCATGCGTCTCAAATGTACAAATTTTCGCAGAATGTCCAGATTTTTGCCTCATGTTTTTGGCTTGTTTCCCATAAAATTGTGGTGTTCTGGCAGCTCACCAGCAAATCATTGAGGATTAAAGTCAGAAAACAATGACAGTCATTTACAATTCAGATTTCATATCCTTCAGAAAATTCATAGCAATGCAAAACCTGTTATTCTATCAACTTTCTAAGACTGTAAGAGCATTATTTAAAAATTGTCGCTATTTTTGGGCCTTTATTCACCATTATTTATGGCTTTGTCTATATTTCTTGTTCTAAGAGGTTGAGAGGTATGGCTTTACTTGCTGTGTTTGCTACTATTAATCTCTCACACTTCATCACTAGTTTGGAGTTGACTGTTCTACTGGTTTGGATATAGCAGCACAGGCTAGTAGAACTTCAAATGAATGTCTTTTCTGGTCCATTTGTACTTCCCTATCCATTTAAATATGACTGGATCTACTGGGTTAAACAGTTCATCTCTCATTGTTTATACTAGTTAGGTAAAGACCACACTAACCTGGTAGGCAAAGCTATCTGACTTAAAATTGCCACATGTTACCGATTTCCTTACTGATGATACATACTTCTGCCACTTTTACATTTTTTTCACTTATCACTACTTAACAGTAGTTATGACTCATACCCTTATAGCCTTTAGCCATATCCTATATTATCGCATTATTATAGTCCAGTCAATTCTCCCCCTCTGTCTTATACCAAGAGTTAGTTACTAACTTATCATGGTTTTGTTACATCTCTTTGCCTGGACTGGACAATATGGAAACACAGTAGTTGGCTTTTACCCCTTCTGTAGAGAGCCTGATAAACACACTCAGCTTTTGCCCCTTCTGTAAACATCCTGATACCACAAGGTATTTTGAGGCAGTTTAGTAACTGCCTCATGCCTACCAAAATGTCTTTCTTGGTACTTCACAACGATTCAGTACGTGATAAGTGTAAATAGTTACCTAAATTAGGAGTTACCTTCTCACCTCACATTATTAAGCACAACATACGACATATATACACACACAGCACAGAGTACATCACTAAACCAATGCATATGCTGAGTTTAAGACAACACTGCCTAGGCCTCCCAGGCTAAAGACTAATAAATTTCAGATACTACTTCATACCACAACACACCTACATTCACCCTTCAGCCTGTGCATATGGCTCTAATGTTCAGAAAGGTAAACACTCCTAGCTCTTACATCCCTTAAGACTGCATCTAACCATGGTAATTTTTTAGTAACAAATGACATTTGTTGTCAGGTATATGGCCACCACCCTCATCAGGTTGGATAAGAATAAGGTGGCAATTAGCTGTCTTTCTAGAACGAAGATTTGGAATGTAAAAAGGGCTGTTAAATGCCACCATCCTGACCAATATGATTATGACCTGATAGCGATTCACATGAGGAGGAGGCCTTAGGCACTCCAAAAAGGCAGACATGCAGAAGGTTCAGACTGGGCTTGCTAAGCATTTGTCTTAAGTATTTAAGACACTGGGCTTGAGCTGTGTTTTGCCTTCACCCAGAATGATGCTGAAGTTCAAAGACAAGATATTTGGCTTTAATAATTGTCTATGTACCTGGTGTCATTCTAAAGTGATACAGTACAACTCAGCTTGGGATGAGATGGCTGACAAGCTTTCCTGCTTTTCCACTGATGGTCTGCACCTCACTTACCAAGGTTTGCACATTCTGGCTAAAGCCTCTGCTGCTGATACACATTTATCTGTTAACATTTAATTTTTATTTAAAATTAAAAGTTTCTGGCAACTCAGGTCAACAGCCTTGCAAGGCAACAAAAATCTAAAGAAATAGTCACTTAATATACATTTTTAGATATACAATAGTAAATGTGATTGAGAAATACTGGTATATAATACTGATGGGTAAAACATTAGACTATGGAATTCCTGATTGTCCTAGGTGTGTGTTTGAGAGGGAGTAGTATAGTAGATAAAGTAGCGCAAAGTAATTTTATAAATTCTGATAGATTAAATGTTAGAAGGGTAGTAAATGCAATGTGCAGAAGAAATAAGGCATATAAATATATATTATAGGTTCATAGGTTCATAGGTTCATACTAGGCTATCTGCCCAAGGGCATTTATAAGCCTAGCCCATAGTTATGTGGCTTTCGCCACCCCTTTAGTTTGAATAAAAACTATGCCTATCATTTTGCTGTGCCTCTGTCAAGCAGTGACGCTGAAAGTCCTGGGGTATATCTGCAATCTCCCATCCATTGGTCAAGATTCCTCTTGAACAAGACCAGAGAGGTGCTCTGCCTCACATGTACCGGGATTTTGTTCCACAGCATAGGGAGTCTCTGGGTGATGAATCTGTCCCTCCAGCACGTTCTATTTATAACCGTGTCAAGGTTTAAGTCTCCTTGTGGTTCTGAGGGATCTAGATTTTTGAGGTGAAGCATATTCATCAAATCTGGGTTTGACATGGCCTTATATGTCAGGCACAGGTCACCTCTGAGCAAGCGGTATGAGACTGAATAGAGCTGGAGTTCTTTCAGTCGGGCAGCATAAGACATATTTTTGAGACCCTTTATCCTTTTGGTGAGGAACTTTTGGGGCCTTTCAAGCTGCAGCAGGTGTCTGGTCAGATACATTCGAACGGGCATTGTACTCAATCATAGGTCTAATAAGTGATGAGTACAGGGGACAATGACCTCCCTTGATCTAGATGTGAATCCCTTCATGATCAGGTGGGTGATATAGAAGGTTTTCCTAACTACTTTAGCAACATGAGTGTCAAACGAAGGCTACTGTCAACCTGGGTCCCCAGATCTCTGATGACTTTTTCTGTGCTCAGTGGATTGCCACCTATATGGTAGCTAGGGGTAGCCTTGTTTTTCCCAAAGGGTATGACTATGCATTTTTGGCGTTTAACTTCAGGCCATGGCTCTGGCACCAGTTATCCATTTCTGTGAGGCCCTTCTGGAGGATATCTGTGTCAGATGTGTTTTCGAACGCCAGTTTGCAGTCATCTGCAAACTTTGTCAGCCATAACCCTCCTGTGTTTGCTTGTACTTCAGAAAAGTAGATGCCGAACAAGAGTGGACCCAGGACTGAGCCCTGTGGGACACCACTTGTGACAGGCTTTGAGTCTGACATGGCTCCAGCAACTCTGACCCTGTGGGTTCTGTCACTTAGCCAGTTTGCAACCCATCTTGTGATGTATGGGTTTACATTCAAGCTGATGAGTTTTTCGATGATACCTGAGTGGGGTATTGTGTCAAGGCCTTTGCCAGGTCGAGGTAGGCTGTATGGACTGCCTTTCCTCATCAATGGCCTTGGTGACTGTCTCAAAGTCAACCAAGTTTAAGAGGCAGGATCTGCCTTTGACAAAGCCAAACTGAGTTGGATCCAAAGTCTGCAAGTTCCCTATGTCTTTATTTATGAGTTCCATTATGATCCTCTCCATGGCTTTGCAGATAAGGCTTGTCAAGCTAATGGGCGGGTGGCAGGGTCTGTGGAGGCAATGAAGTGGGACCACAGTCTGAGGTGAGGCTAAGATTAAACAGCTGTCCTAACTGTGGGTTTAATTCCTCATTGAGTTCATGAAGCACACAGCCGGGGACACCATCCGGTCCCATGGATGCTGTGTTTTTTGCCTTAGTGAGGGCAGTTCTCACCTGGGCGTTGGAGATGTTTGGGGGCTACAATCCTCTGGAATAGATATCTCCTTTTGGGGGAGAAGTTTGCACTGAACCTGTCAGCCAGTATGTTGGCAATGTGTGTAGGTTCAGTAATTTTCACATCATTTTGAACTAATTCTGAGCATATCTGGGAGTTTCCTCCTAGGTTTCTAACATAGCTAAAGAAGGCCTTATGATTCTCTTTAGAGTCCTTGGCGATGGCGATTTTCTCTCAAAATTTGCCTTGGATGATTTTATGAGAGCTCTTAGTTTTTACTTATAATGATCAAAGGTGTCTTACCTTTCAAGGATTTTGCTCTATCTTGTAGTAGCTTCCTCCTTTTGTTGTAGAGCCTGTTTATGGCTGGGGTCCACCAGACTGGACGCTTGCCTTTGGTACAGAGAGTCTTAGTTTTGTTTGGGATTGCCTGATCCATGCAGTCCTGTAGGTGCTGGTAGAAGGCATTTGTAAGTGATTCAGCGGTTTGAGTAATGTTTACCACTGGCTCAGGGGCCTTAAAGGAGACCACACTAGTTTTTAGAAGTGTGAAATCGGCTTTTGAGAAGTTTTTCACTGTGGTCTTTTTGTTTCAGGTGATGAGGACCTCCAGCGAGATTAGTTTATGATCTGATCTCACCAGTGAGGGGTATACTTCGGTGTTGAACATTTTGATCCCATGTTCGTGATGATGAGATCAAGTATGTTTTCTCCTCTTGTGGGGATGGTGACTAGTTGTTCCATGGCATTTGAGTTTATGAACTCCAGGAATCTTTGAGTAGTGTTCCCAGTCTATATTAGGGTAGTTAAAGTCACCTAGTATGATGGTGTTTGGAGATACATTTATCCCTCCAATGTTTTCAGGAAGGCCATGTGAGGTTCCTGAGTTTGAGAGGGTGGCCTGTAACATGCTACAAATTGCAGAGCAGTCTTGCCTATGGTTAATTGCACCTGGATGGTCTCCGATGCATCATGCGCTGCCACAAAACCTTGAGGTGTGGGTGTCCTTATGAATATGGACACCCTCCTTTCTTGGTGTTGTCCGGATTTTGGGGCGGGCATGATATGAGGTGAAACCTGTTAGTGCTGGGGTGCTCTCAGGAGCCTTGAACCAGGTTTCTGTCACAGCACAGACATCGATGTTCTCCATATTGAGAAGGGCCTCGAGTGCGTCGAAAAGGCATCTTGAGATTGAGACTTCTGGCATTGAGCAGCATTACCCTTAGTTTTTTTCCTTTTTGGTGTTCTAGGGTGGTAGGTTTAGAATTTGAGCCTTGCCTAAAAAAGGCACTATGGGGTGGCAAGAGCCTTTGCCAATATCCGAAAGCCCAGGTGACAGGTGTGGCCGCCCCCCTTGACGGTTTGTCTTGCCAGCATGTCATCCCAGGCAGACAGACATTGATCCCCTTGAATGACACCAGAATTTAAGCCAATTATTAAAGCTGATCATCTTATCACTGTATTGTGGCATCATTCTAGGTGAAGGTAGGATACTGCTCAAGGTCAGGGTCATACCTGCCTGGGCTACATAATCAGAGAGCTCTCGATGTCCCTTCATGTAGTCGTCGTTGACACCAGCGTGGACAATGACTGAGTCGTATTTGTACCTGCTGCTGAGAGACCTGAGTGCTTCTGACAGGCAGCTTACTGTGACCTTCTCTTTACTCAGTCTGGTGAGCGGGGGCCCAGTGTGTCTGACTATGGAATCACCAATGACAAGTGTGTCTGGCATTTTGTTTGGCCTTAAGGGCTGTGACTGTTTGACACTCTGACTGTGTGGTCTATGTTGCATGTGTGTTGTCGGAGGGTGTGTGTTGTTTTGGGTGTCTGCTTTGGTGGCCTCTGCTGTTTTGGTAAATTTTTGATCAGAGCCTCCAGTATGTCTTTGTGTGAGTATGTGTATGATTTGAAGTTGTGATGGTACCATGTGTGACTGGGTATGTATTGTGTGTGGTTACCTTCTCCTCCTGTCTGGTCTTGCCAGTCCTATGTTGAGAGAGCTCAGCCTCCAGCATGTATTTGTGTTTTGTGGGAGAAGGAGAGTATTGTCTGTGTACATGAGGCAGTTGTAACATTGCCTCAATATTCCCAGGTTCTCCAGTTGAGCTGAGAGAGACACAGCAACTGTGATCCTATACATACTAGAAGTAGTAGATAAAGAGACTTTCAAAGGACTCCGGAAGTGGGTTTTAGGCTGGTGGGGTACTATCTATAATAAGAGTGCTTTATCAAGGTGCAAGTACTGTAGGAGTAAGTGCTAGGCTTTACAGATAGAGAATAGTCTACTTGGGAATCAAGTAGAGATGAACTTTCAGTTATAGGATATGCTGGTTAGATCAGCAGTACAGCTCGAGGAAGGTAGTTTTAAGGGAAAATTGGAAGTGGAATTTAGATGGCCCAAATAGTTTAACCTTGTTTAACGCTCTTGTGTGCAACAGTGGTAACTCCGCTTCGGGGCTGAAGGGAGCTAGGAATTGGCCCAAAAACCAATGGACTACTAGTTTCTGGCTGAAACTTCACCAAATCAGACAAAAGGCAGTCAGTGCTTCACTCCCACTGGTAAGCAAAGAAACTTCCCTCCTTCCTAATAAGGCAATGGATCAGTAACAGGAACTAAAACAAAGCCCAGGGATCAGCAACTCTGAAACTGGACTACTCTAGTTCAAAACAAGAGATTTTTTGTTTTATTACAGAGACAAGGAAAAAACAGACAGTAATTGCTGTAAATCGCTAGCGCTTACTTTAGTGTGTAGCCTACAGAAACAATTTGCAACAATTAGTAACTTAAAGTGCAATAAACAGTGTAAAATGCAGAAATCACTTAAAGTAGCAATAAAACAGGCAAATGCAGTTGCTAGCTTAAATAACAGTAGCAAAAATACTTATATCTGGTAGAAAGTCACTCTTTTAGCTCTCTGCTGCTTGGATCACCCTGCAGGCCACCACGAGGATCTGTGCTGAGTTGGTACAAGCTGGAAAACGCTGTTTAGCGTGTTTTATAGCAGGGGGCTGAAAGGAGCTAGGAATTGGCCCAAATCCACCAATGGACTACTAGTTTCTGGCTGAAACTTCACCAAATCAGACAGAAAGGCTGCTCAGTGCTTCCCACTCCCACTGGTAAGCAAAGAAACTTCCCTCCTCCCTAATAAGGCAATGAATCAGTAACAGGAACTAAAAACAAAGCCCAGGGATCAGCAACTCTGAAACTGGACTACTCTAGTTCAGTAAGGCAGGAAAACAAGAGATTTTTTTTGTTTTATTACAGAGACAAGGAAAAAACAGACAGTAAATGCTATAAATGCTGTAAATCGGCTAGCGCGGCTGTACTTTAGTGTGTAGCCTACAGAAACAATTTGCAACAATTAGTAACTTAAAGTGCAATAAACAGTGTAAAATGCAGAAATCACTTAAAGTAGCAGTAAAACAGGCGAAATGCAGTCGCTAGCTTAAATAACAGTGGGAAAGCCACAAAAATACTTATATCTGGTAGAAAGTCACTCTTTTAGCTCTCTGCTGCTTGGATCACTCTGCAGGCCACCACGAGGATCTGTGCTGAGTTGGTACAAGCTGGAAAACGCGTGTTTAGCGTGTTTTATAGCAGGGGCTGAAAGGAGCTAGAATTGGCCCAAAGCGACCAATGGACTACTAGTTTCTGGCTGAAACTTCACCAAATCGGACAGAAAGGCAGTGCTCACTGGTAAGCAAAGAAACTTCCTCCTCCCTAATAAGGCAATGGATCAGTAACAGGAACTAAAAACAAAGCCCAGGGATCAGCAACTCTGAAACTGGACTACTCTAGTTCAGTAAAGGAAAACAAGAGATTTTTGTTTTATTACAGAGACAAGGAAAAAAAAAACAGACAGTAAATGCTATAAATGCTGTAAATCGGCTACGCTAAGACTTTAGTGTGTAGCCTACAGAAACAATTTGCAACAATTAGTAACTTAAAGTGCAATAAAAAGTGTAAAATGCAGAAATCACTTAAAGTAGCAGTAAAACAGGCGAAATGCAGTCGCTAGCTTAATAACAGTGGAAAGCCACAAAAATACTTATATCTGGTAGAAAGTCACTCTTTTAGCTCTCTGCTGCTTGGATCACTCTGCAGGCCACCACGAGGATCTGTGCTGAGTTGGTACAAGCTGGAAAAACGTGTTTAGCGTGTTTTATAGCAGGGGCTGAAAGCAAAATGACCAATGGACTACTAGTTTCCGGCTGAAAACAGAAAGGCTCAGTGCTTCCCACTCCCACTGGTAAGCAAAGAAACTTCCCTCCTCCCTAATAAGGCAATGGATCAGTGACAGGAACTAAAACAAAGCCCAGGGATCAGCAACTCTGAAACTGGACTACTCTAGTTCAGTAAGGCGGAAAACAAGAGATTTTTGTTTTATTACAGAGACAAGGAAAAAAACAGACAGTAAATGCTATAAATGCTGTAAATCGTGTAGCCTACAGAAACAATTTGCAACAATTAGTAACTTAAAGTGCAATAAACAGTGTAAAATGCAGAAATCACTTAAAGTAGCAGTAAAACAAAATGCAGTCTAGCTTAATAACAGTGGGAAAGCCACAAAAATACTTATATCTGGTAGAAAGTCACTCTTTTAGCTCTCTGCTGCTTGGATCACTCTGCAGGCCACCACGAGGATCTGTGCTGACAAGTATTCGATTTGAATGGTGAGTAGTTTGTAATTAAATAATTTTAACTTATGCATGTCAAGTGGTTATTTGTGTTTCATTTTGTGGATGTTCAAAAGTATGTATTGGGGAAGCAGATCAGATGGCTAAGAGAAGGATATTTGAATGTGTAGGAGATATTAGAAATGGGAGAATAGCTAGTCCTGATGCTAGGCATTTCTTGGAACTGCTTCACTCAGTGTCAGATTTAAAATTCATTGTACTTTTATAACATCCACTTAATCTGAGAATAAGTTTAAAACAATGGTTGCAATAAGGAAAGTTATTTAATATTGAGATGCCAAGCATACGCACCTTTTGGATTAAATGTGAAATTTAATTGGCAGGATTTGTTATAAAATGCTAACTCTTTCTTTAAGTGGGAATGAGTCTCTTACATTAGTTGATATGGGTACTTTTCCGCTATACCCCTACCAGTCTGTGGTGCTGTCCGTGGTGCTGTGATTTGCCGATGTTTCCTCACACAAGCAAGGAGTTGTATATCTGTCTGTTTTGCCAGTATTTCATCACATTTTAACGTAAAGAAAGCATGAGATGCAGAACAAATGCTTACTTCTTTCTTTTTGTGAGAAAATACCGGCAAATTACAGTACCGCGGACAGCATCACGGACTGGTGTATAACGGTAAAATTGTGGATGTGTGTCATGCTTTGTTTAAGTACATTAAACGCCTACTATGTGTTTACTTTGTTGACTGTGTAAATCGTGAGGAGTGACAGTGTGTGTAGTGCAGGAAAGTCGAAAAAGAACAGAATGCTATGCTTCTCGTGCATGTAAACAGGTTTAATGATGTTGAAAAAAAACAGCAGTTTATACACTTTTAGTACATGTAGCAGAAGGAACAGGGATCATTAACACAAAGAACTGAATAATGGTTACAGACTATTTAACATGAACTACTCAGATGGATGGATACGGAGTCATGTTTTACTGTAAATTACTGTAAATAGAATGTTCAGCGCCAGCTGCGGCTATGTGTGTGCTTCATGTTTTACTTTCCCTAAAACCTGCTATCACAATTACATCATGTTAAAAAAATGTTCCTTTGAGTAATGGTCACAGACTACTTAACAAGAACTACTCAGATGGATACTGACAATGCAGCACATACCGGAAAAATACCATTGCGGTCTGGTATGGGTATAACAAAAAAGTACCTTGATTTGTGTACTTGTATAAGTTAAGAGAATGTGCTAGATTTCTGATTGTCTTCATGGAAGGCTGTTGAGCCAGGGCACCAGAGACATTTAAATTTACATAAAAGTTTAGTTTTAATGTGCAAAACTGTATCTGATGCTTGGAATTTTGCCTGTGGCTCAATGTTTTCTGTGCTAAAGCCATTTTTGTCACCATACTGCTTTTTTAGGCAAAGTCCATCTGACGGGCAACCCAACCTAGTAAAGGTCAGGAGTCTTAACAAAAGTTGCCTTGACATGAGACTCTCCTTTAACTTGAGTACATTAATATATTTGTAGCTACAGATATACACAGTCATCAGTATTTGTCAAGGATATCATCACCTTACAATAGATTCCCTGGGACACCACATTTGATCTCCAAGATGTCCAAATCACCATAAATAAGACTAATTACCACTTCATAGCTAGCTAAAGAATTCCCTCTTACTTCCTTCTGAGCATAATAGCTATATAAAGACATTAGCTGTAATCTCCATTGAACCCAATACCTTTCTACTGTGGAACTTCAGCTATCCATCAGTAAACCAGCTGACTTACACTGCTAAGAGTTACCATGACCAGTGCTTCTTTGACATTTTAAATGCTAACTCTCTTTTACAAATAGTTAACCATCATACTAGAGCCCCTCATTTTCTTGATCTAGTCCTCAAAAATATGACCACTTCTTGTACATCTCCTGTGTATAATACTGCATTGTTAAATCAGACCATAAATTAGTCACATTTTCCAAAAGTGGTGGCACTTCTCCTTTAAATACGTCTGTGTTTATGGACTTTTCAAAAGCAAACCTTCTTCAGGTATTTATAACTTAAATAAATTCTGTTGTAATCACCCTCCAGTGTATCCCACTGCCAAAGTTGCTACTCATGCCTCTGACTTCTACTGCCATTTAAATAGTTGTATTGATAAGGCAATCCTAGCTGCACAAAATATAATGAGAAATTTAAAAACAACCCCCAGTGGTGGAATACCCATAAATTAAATTATATAACAAAAGAAATAAAGAGAAAAAATGTATTAATGTTTATAAGAGACCTCAAGCTACATTTCTTAAGAGCATACTCAAGCAGACTAGTAAACAGCTTAAGAGAAGCATTAGGAAGTTCAAAGCAGAGTACAAATGTAAAATTGTCATGAAAACTAAACATAACTTCAAATCTTTCTTTAACTATGTCAGAAAGGTAAGAAATAACATCCAACAATGTTCACAGCTAGTTCACAATAATGTTTCATACTCTGACCCAATAGAATAGCTAATATCCTAGCTGACAAATTTAGTGCATAGTTCATTTTATTCACAATTATAATTGTTCCACATATTCCATAACTCCAGCCTTCCCCTTTAAATACTATTGAACAAGTTCTCTTAGCCCACAAAAAAGCTAAGGACAGCTCATCCATGGGACCTGATAATGCACATCATCCAGGCAACACACCAGCCCTGCAGCAACTACTCCAGCCTTACACCACTACCAGATCCCTGAGATCAAGTACCCAACACCTCCTTATGGTAACAAACTTTAAGAATGAGGCAGGTAGATGCATTTACAGCCACTTCATCTCTAAAATCTGGAACTCCCTTCCAGCCCACATAATAAATAACAACTCCACCACTCAATTCAAAAAACTACTCAAAACACACTTCCTGAATCATAGATTATGCACCTGTATTTCCCCTGGATAGTAACTCATATGTCTCTGTTTCCAGCAACTAGAGTAACAGCTTATCTACTGCTTTTGTAATGTCTGCATGGTGTAGTAGTATCACTGAACTCTGTGAAGAAACCTGTAAAGAAACCTAAAGGACATAGCATGTCTCTCATGTGTAGAAATGAGTTATGGACATTATCTACTCTATCTTCCTGCTATACTTGCTATTAAACACCTCTATAACATGTATATATTAATGTAGCCTGTGAATGTTGGCAAATACACTCTTTGGTTAACTCACTATCTTATATTTACTATCCTTCTATAAGAAGTATAAAGATTGTGTACTCTATATATTGTTTAATGAACCTTTTGGTTAAACATGTCTTTCTCTTGTTAATGATTTTATTGCTCTGGAGCTTTTCTCCCCGGGCCGCCACTGAAACTGGACATATATCCAGTTGGACTCTTCCGGTTAACAAATGTAAAATAAATAAAATAAAATAAATAAATTATCAGTGCCAAATATGACCTATCTAAACCCTTAAATAAACTGCTGATAATGCACATAAACTGAAACTGGAAATATATCCACTTGGACTCTTCCGGTTAACAAATGTAAAATAAATAAAATAAAATAAAATAAATAAATTATCAGTGCCAAATATGACCAATCTAAACCCTTAAATAACCTTTTTAATTTAAGCCTCTCTACTGGTTACATTCCTGAAGCCTGAAAAACGGTCAACCACAGACCCTGGTAACTAGAGTCCTATTAGTCTTACTAGCCTCATATGTAAAACTATGGAGCATATTATCTCAGCCCTCAGTAATATGGACATTGAAAATCTCTTAACCCTGGACTCTAATCAATTTGTCTTTGTCAAAGGAAGGTCCTGCCTCCTTAATGTCATTAACTTCTTTGATAAAGTAACCAAGGTGGTGGATAGTGGTTATGCAGAACACGCAGCAAATCTGGACCTGACAGGTGTGAGCCATGCATAGAAGAGTAGACAGCTCAGTGTCATCACACCTGACCATGTGAACTACCTCTGCCAGGTTGTATTGCTAGTTCCCTGGCTCTGGCTTGAATTTTGGGTGCTAAGTGACCGTGACTGATGTCTGCTGGGTGAGCTGTCATCATCATGACTGCATCCAGGACCACGACCATGTGGCTTACCATGCTTTGGTGTAGGCACAACAATCACTGACGGAGCAGTGGAAGCAGTGCCACTATAGGGGCAGGATCTGGCACAGCCACATTGGTTAACACTGAACAATGTAGCAGCTCTATGGCCATGCAGATGCCAACCTTCCCTCAGCAGATGCTCCGTTACAGACACTGACTAATCCAGTGTGTCATTCATCTTGGCCAAGGAGTCACTACAATGTACATTCCTTAGCTGTATGACATCCCAGGTAGCAATGTCTAGCCTAGTGTTCTTTATCAAGAAAATATAACACATAAAATGGGCAAAAATACTTGTTCAGTTTCTTCTAATGTAATCATTCCTTTGGTTCACCAACCTCATAATGGATAAATGTCTCCTAACATCACTTAAGACAACCTAAAATAATCAGCCCAGATGCTAAAAAACAATCAATACTCATTAAGCAATCAGCCCTTACTTGCATTGTTTACTTTTAGTCCAAGTAAAGCTGCTAGATTAACTGCCACTTTTCAGGGATGGCCAGAAACAATGGGTCTGTTGAAGGACTTGCTAAGCACCCAAACCAGAGCTGCACAATTTAAGCAAGTGGAAGATGTAGTAATCAAACACAGGTCTATGGGGCATATCTTATTAGTAGTATGCAGAATTAACCCTGTGTGCTACACCCACAGACAGCATGGAAAAAAACATTATCGCAGACAGGGAGCAACAAACTGTGATGACTTAATTAATTCTGCTGGTACTTTCATGAGACACTTTCTAAAAAGAGATATGCTACCTCGAAGAACAGCAAGTGCATGCAGCAAATCTTTCATATCCTGCTACCATCAAATGATGAGTGTGTGAATTTTCTGTTTGCACTCTGTTTGACATTTCCTTTAACATCATTAGTTTCAGTAACCTCCTTATAGTACATCAAGTTTCATACTTGTGTAACCTGTAGGCTTTGCTCTCAAAACGAGGATGTGGTTTTTCATATTTAATGTCTGTGATCTTAACACCGCTTATACTACAGTTGTGTAGGCATTCATTTGAAACACTCAGGGCTGTACCCTACAGAATGTTGCCTGTTGTGCTATTGTGATTCCTTCTACTATAAAACATGTTGTATTCTAAGAACTCTCAAACAAGAAATGCAACACAGTTATTTTACAGGGTATTGATCTTTCCCGTTGTGATACTGATCAGAAGCACAGCAACAACCACACTGAATGCTGCAGTAAATTGGTTCACAGGAATTTTTTGTTATCCAGATTTGCTGGCTATGAATCAGCAAACCATTTTCACCCATGTTTTTTTCTGTTATGATTTTCAGTGGTTAACAGTCATACTGAATTACGTTTTGGTATTGTCCAGATTTTTCTCTTTTCCCCTTTTTGACTAGCAGACTTATTCATTCTGTATCATTACATAATATCTCAGTATTTCTCTTATTATTCGTCATAAGGCTCATTTCTGGAAAAAAAACTTTGAAATTTGCCACATGCAGCTGACATTCTTCAGGTTCATGATTTATGCAGCTGGATGTTCTTCACATCACAGCCATTAGAGAAAAGTCTAGCAATAGAGGGCAGTGTACCATATTCCTTTTTCTTGTTTGCTGCTAGAAGTGAGCAGTTGCTTTGTTTCACTTTGATTGTTCATCTGTCACATCCAAGCCTATTTCTGACTTTTGACTTTCTAAATCAGAGTGGGTGCTTTTGACAATTCTGCTAAGGATGTCCTCAGAAAAAGTGATCAGCAAATTCGCCTGTAGTTATTAGATCCCCAAATGTTTAGGTCAGGCAAAGAAGAAGCATGGTCAACTGCCTATAAAAAGTGAAAAAAATAATGGATAAATAAATAAGTAAATAAATACTTACATACATAAACAAACACATAAATAAAACATTTAAAGTTTTCAGGGTTATGTGAGGTACAGCCATCAGCTATCAACAGGCCACCTTTGCAAAGTGAAGCCTCTAACTCTACTGTTGCTGCTGAAAAAAGCATCAACTACCCACAAAGTAAAGGGAAGCTTAATCTGTTTCACCCTCTTGCCCTATTACTTCATGTATACAAATGAAGTTTAAAGAAGGGGAAGCAGTCTCGGGGCAGAGTACTTCATAGGTTTAGGAGGTTACTAGGCTAATGGCCCTAGGGCCCTTACAAGCCTAGCCAAGTTCAACCCTTGTTCCATTAAGGGTCTAGAAATATGGTCTATGTTATAAGCAGATCTAAATCAACACCAACTGCCTCTATCCAAGAGGGACACAGGTGAAACCCCTGGGGTGAATTGGCAGTTTCCCATCCAGTCGTCCAAGTTACACTTAAAAAGGGTTAATGAGGCACTCTGATTAACCTGTATTGGAAGTTTATTCCAGAGGAGAGGCAAACTCTGGGGAACGGTTTACTATTGAAATGCCGAACCGACTATGTGCGACTCGACTTGCGCGAAGGCTGAAGAGCGAATGTCACTGTGGTCGAATCCGATTGTGCGTGAGCCATAGCAGCATGGGTGTGGAGGTGTTGTGCAGCCGGTAATGTCGAACGTCGAATGCCTGTTGGTTGCGAACAATTTTCGCAGTTTCAGTTCGCGTAAATACGTTGCAGAAGTGGCCGTTCGACTAAGTTCGATCGCAATTTCAATAGTAAACCCTGGGGAACATATCTGTCTCTCCAGCAAGCCCTGTTGATGTCATATACTAGGTTAAGGTCCCTAGAGTGAGTGAATCCTGTACCATTTGACTTATGAATGTGCAGCATTTCCATTCAGGCAGGATCAGAGGTTGCTCTGTATGCAAGGCACAGGTTGCCTCTGAGTAGTCTATACAATACAGAGTATAGTGACAGTGATTCAGTCTGTCGACATAAGGCATGTGCTGAAAACCCTGAATTTTGTTTGTGAGGAAGGTTTAAGGTCTCTCCAGTTGTCGCAGGTGCCTATTTAGTTACATACCAAAGGGAGCACTGTACTCTATTATTGACCTGATGAGGGAAGAATACAGGGGGTTATAATCTGTTTTGTTTTGGAAGCTATGCCCTTGCTTATGAGGTGAGCAATGCATAAGCCCTTCCTTACCACCATGGAGACATGGTGATTAAAAGTAAGGTTGCTGTCAACCTGTGTGCCCAAATCTCTCACCACCAATTTAGAGCTTAGAGTGCTGTTATTAATATGATAATCTGCAGGGACATCGCCTTTGCCAAAGGGGATGGTAATGCATTTTTTGCACTGAGATTAAGACCATGACTTTGTTACCAATCATTGGTTTGTGTAAGTCTTTCTTGTAGAATGTTGACATCATTTGGAGAATCAATGACTGCTCCCAGTTTGCAATCATCAGCAAAATTTGTCAGCCACAAATATTTTATTTTGCCTGTACTTCTGAGAAAAATATTCCAGACAATAGGGGCCCCAGCACTGATCCCTGTGGAGCACCACTGGTAATGGGTCTGCTGGTGGAGGTGGAGTCCCCTATTCTGACTGTATATGTTCCGTCGGTGAGCCAATTTGCAACCCACCTGACAGTATATGGGTTGAACTCCAGCTGGGTGAATGTTTCAATGCTGCCTGAGTGGGGGTTTGTCTCAAAAGCCTTGGCCAAGTCTAGACAGGCTGTATGCACAGATTTGCCTTCATCGAAGGCTTTGGTGACAGTCTCAAAAAAGCCAACCAGGCTCAACAAGCAGGATCTCCCTTTAACAAAACCAAACTGGGTTGGGTTAAGTGTTTGAAGGTCTCCTATAGCCTTTGTAATAAGGTCCATGGATTTACTCTCCATGGCCTTATAGATAGGGCTGGTTAGGCTAATGGGTCTATAGTTCCCAGGGTCAATGAATGCATACCCATTGTGCAAGGGAATGATGGTAGCTGTTGTCAATTCAGCAGGGACAAAATCAGTGCTTAGGCTGTGGTTGAAAAAAGTACCCAATGGTGCTGCTAACTCCTATTTTAAACCATTGAGAACACAGCCTGGAATGTTATACAATCTCATAGAGGCTGTGTTTTCTGGCCTTGTAGAGGACAGTTAAGACCTGTCTTTTGAGATACTAGGTGGAGAATAGGTGTTAGGAATTTTTTAGGGCATATGTGGTGGTGACATTGCGGAGAGACATTTTCACTGAACCTGTCTGCTAGCAGGTTGGCTATTTCCACTGACGCAGTATATGTGGTACCATTCACTACTAGTTCAGCACAAACCTGGGCTTTTCCTTTAAGATTCTAGATGTAGCTAAAGAATGTCTTATGGTTATCCTTAGCTATGGATGCTAATCTAGATCTGAAGTTAGGTTTAGAGGACTTTACAAGATGTCGTAGAGATTCATAGGTTTGTACTAGGCTAACTGCCCTTTTGGGCCATTTGAAGCCTATCCAGTTACCCCATGTGAGAATCAAACCCTGCACCTTGTGTCTTCAAGGTAAACACCTTAACCATTATGTCATCCTCCCACCCTCATTCCTTGTTCAAGCTGAGAAGGATGTGCTTCCAATTTTCAGATTGTTCTTTCTTGCTGTTAGACAGCAATTTCTTCCTCTTATCATATAACCTGTTTATGGTGGATGTTCACCAAGCAGGCTTGATTTTTCTTGAGGATCTTGTTTTGGTCCTATCAGGAACAGCTGAGTCAAAACAATTGTATAGATATTTACACAATGTACTGGTGTATATGCCAGTATAGGTGCCCTTGCCATCAGTGGAGA
This sequence comes from Protopterus annectens, assembly GCF_019279795.1. Classification (NCBI taxonomy): domain Eukaryota; kingdom Metazoa; phylum Chordata; order Ceratodontiformes; family Protopteridae; genus Protopterus; species Protopterus annectens. The sequence continues at coordinate 1,836,278,550 of NC_056725.1, read as the reverse complement.
CAGGAGCTTTGAAGCTATTAATGCCTTCTGGCAAGATGCTATAGTTGGCTTTGGAGAAGTTTTTTAGCCTAATTTCTTCTGAGGGGACAGGGGTCTGATACTGTTGTTACTTCAGAAGAGACTGATTTATGATCAGGTTTTACCAGGGAGGGCCACACACTTGTGGGGTGAAACGTTCTACCATGTTGGTGAGTACCAAGTCTAGAATGTTTGGGCCCCTTGTGGGGGTGCCAACTATCTGCTCCAAGGCATTTGAGTTAATGAAGTCCAAGAACCTTTGGGCAAGTGTGTTTGTAGACATACAATTTAAGTTTCCCATCCAGTCGTCCAAGTTACACTTAAAAAGGGTTAATGAGGCACTCTGGTTAACCTGTATTGGAAGTTTATTCCAGAGGAGAGGCAACCTCTGGGGAACGGTTTACTATTGAAATGCCGAACCGACTATGTGCAACTCGACTTGCGCGAAGGCTGAAGAGCGAATGTCACTGTGGTCGAATCCGATTGTGCGAACGGCAGATCCTCGCCCCTGCGTGAGCCATGGTAGCATGGGTGTGGAGGTGTTGTGCAGCCGGTAATGTCGAACGTCGAATGCCTGTCAGTTGCGAACAATTTTCGTGGTTTCGGTTCGCGTAAATACATTGCAGAAGTGGCTGTTCAACTAAGTTCGATCGCAATTTCAATAGTAAACCCTGGGGAACATATCTGTCTCTCCAGCAAGCCCTGTTGATGTCATATACTAGGTTAAGGTCCCTAGAGTGAGTGAATCCTGTACCATTTGACTTATGAATGTGCAGCATTTCCATTCAGGCAGGATCAGAGGTTGCTCTGTATGCAAGGCACAGGTTGCCTCTGAGTAGTCTATACAATACAGAGTATAGTGACAGTGATTCAGTCTGTCGACATAAGGCATGTGCTGAAAACCCTGAATTTTGTTTGTGAGGAAGGTTTAAGGTCTCTCCAGTTGTCGCAGGTGCCTATTTAGTTACATACCAAAGGGAGCACTGTACTCTATTATTGACCTGATGAGGGAAGAATACAGGGGGTTATAATCTGTTTTGTTTTGGAAGCTATGCCCTTGCTTATGAGGTGAGCAATGCATAAGCCCTTCCTTACCACCATGGAGACATGGTGATCAAAAGTAAGGTTGCTGTCAACCTGTGTGCCCAAATCTCTCACCACCGATTTAGAGCTTAGAGTGCTGTTATTAATATGATAATCTGCAGGGACATCGCCTTTGCCAAAGGGGATGGTAATGCATTTTTTGCACTGAGATTAAGACCATGACTTTGTTACCAATCATTGGTTTGTGTAAGTCTTTCTTGTAGAATGTTGACATCATTTGGAGAATCAATGACTGCTCCCAGTTTGCAATCATCAGCAAAATTTGTCAGCCACAAATATTTTATTTTGCCTGCACTTCTGAGAAAAATATTCCAGACAATAGGGGCCCCAGCACTGATCCCTGTGGAGCACCACTGGTAATGGGTCTGCTGGTGGAGGTGGAGTCCCCTATTCTGACTGTATATGTTCCGTCGGTGAGCCAATTTGCAACCCACCTGACAGTATATGGGTTGAACTCCAGCTGGGTGAATGTTTCAATGCTGCCTGAGTGGGGGTTTGTCTCAAAAGCCTTGGCCAAGTCTAGACAGGCTGTATGCACAGATTTGCCTTCATCTAAGGCTTTGGTGACAGTCTCAAAAAAGTCAACCAGACTCAACAGGCAGGATCTCCCTTTAACAAAACCAAACTGGGTTGTAAGTGTTTGAAGGTCTCCTATAGCCTTGTAATAAGGTCCATGGATTTACTCTCCATGGCCTTATAGATAGGGCTAGTTAGGCTAATGGGTCTATAGTTCCCAGGGTCAATGAATGCATACCCATTGTGCAAGGGAATGATGGTAGCTGTTGTCAATTTAGCAGGGACAAAATCAGTGCTTAGGCTGTGGTTGAAAAAAGTACCCAACTCCTATTTTAAACCATTGAGAACACAGCCTGGAATGTTATACAATCTCATAGAGGCTGTGTTTTCTGGCCTTGTAGAGGACAGTTAAGACCTGTCTTTTGAGATACTAGGTGGAGAATAGGTGTTAGGAATTTTTTAGGGCATATGTGGTGGTGACATGGGGGAGAGACGTTTTCACTGAACCTGTCTGCTAGCAGGTTGGCTATTTCCACTGACGCAGTATATGTGGTACCATTCACTACTAGTTCAGCACAAACCTGGGCTTTTCCTTTAAGATTTTGGATGTAGCTAAAGAATGTCTTATGGTTATCCTTAGCTATGGATGCTAATCTAGATCTGAAGTTAGGTTTAGAGGACTTTACAAGATGTCGTAGAGATTCATAGGTTTGTACTAGGCTAACTGCCCTTTTGGGCCATTTGAAGCCTAGCCAGTTACCCCATGTGAGAATCAAACCCTGCACCTTGTGTCTTCAACACCTTAACCATTATGTCATCCTCCCACCCTCATTCCTTGTTCAAGCTGAGAAGGATGTGCTTCCAATTTTCAGATTGCTCTTTCTTGCTGTTAGACAGCAATTTCTTCCTCTTATCATATAACCTGTTTATGGTGGATGTCCACCAAGTAGGCTTGATTTTTCATGAGGATCTTGTTTTGATCCTATCAGGAACAGCTGAGTCAAAACAATTGTATAGATATTTACACAATGTACTGGTGTATATGCCAGTATAGGTGTCCTTGCCATCAGTGGAGACAGGAGCTTTGAAGCTATTAATGCCTTCTGGCAAGATGCTATAGTTGGCTTTGGAGAAGTTTTTTAGCCTAATTTCTTCTGAGGGGACAGGGGTCTGATACTGTTGTTACTTCAGAAGAGACTAATTTATGATCAGGCTTTACCAGGGAGGGCCACACACTTGTGGGGTGAAACGTTCTACCATGTTGGTGAGTACCAAGTCTAGAATGTTTGGGCCCCTTGAGGGGGTGCCAACTATCTGCTCCAAGGCATTTGAGTTAATGAAGTCCAAGAACCTTTGGGCAAGTGTGTTTGTACACATACAATTTAACCAATCTATGGACAGTTAGTTAAAGTCACCCATAACCAGGGTGTTTGGTTGTATTTTGAGTGACTCAAGTAGGTCCAAGTAGGCAGTGTGGATATCATAGTTCATGAAGGGGGGGTCTATAGATGGCAGTAACATGGAGAGGACTCTTTCCTATAGTTATTTGCACATGGAGAAACTCTAGGGAATCATTCTGTTTAACCAATCTGTAGGTGTATTTATCTTTGATGAATATTAATACTCCTCCTCCTTTAGTTTTCACATGTTCATTTTGTGGTCTGAATGTGTAGAAGGCATTATATCCCAGTATGGCCAGGGTGCTCTCCGTGGCCTTGAACCAGGTCTCTGTGATTGCACAAATGTCCAAGTCTTTCAATATGAAGAGTGCTTCCAGTGAATGCAGTTTCAGATTTAGACTCCTAGCATATGCAGCATAACCTTAAGGTTGTTTTTTGAGGATATTTTTACATATGGAATTTTGTTTTTGAGACATTACCTAAAAAGGCACTATAGGGTGGCAAGAGCCTTAGCCAGTAGCCAAAAGCTCAGTGGTAACAGGTGGAGACCATGTCTGGTAAAGCATTGTGGTCTATCAACCATATCATCCCGGGCTGACAGGTACTGGATCCCCTTAGAATGACACCAGAAACTAAGCCAATTTTTGAAGTCAATCATTTTTTGTCTGTATTGAAGCATCATCCCAGGTGAAGGTAGAATGTTGATTAAGGTTAGGGAAATGCCCACCTGGGAGACATAATCAGAGAGCTTAGTCATGTCTCTCTTCATATAGTCCAGTGAGTCATTTACACCAACATGGACTATAACAGAGTCATAACAGTACCTGTTGTTGAGAGACGTGAGTGCATTGTGATGTGGTGGATCCTGGCACCTGACAGACAGCTGACCATGACTTTTTCCTTATCCAGCCTGGTGAGGGACAAGAAAAAGTTCAAAGCGGAGAGGGGAATAATGGGTAAGACTTGTGGAGGAACCTCAGAGGCTCAGCTGAGTGTCTAACCGAGCAATGAAGCACAACAGCAAGAAACCACTGATGGAGCAAAGCAGTTGACTAAGGGAAAGTTATATATCTAAGAGTTTGTGTCTATAACCGCCAATGGTATTCTCTACTGCATGGTAATGCGAGGTTATGCAGGTGGTGCGCATCATGCAAACCCACTAATAATAGCACACTACATTGGGCCCTGGGCCAACAGTCACCACTCAAATAGGTCCTTAGCTACACTCTCCTCTTACTAGGGTGTAGGGGGAGGCCCTCTTTTGTGGAGAAGAGCTGTATTAGTGCTTACAAACTCTAAAAACAGATGGGTTCCAGCAAATCTGAACCAAGTCTATGATATGCTAAAAGTTCAGGAAACAGCAAAAATACAGTAAAATACAGTTCAAAAATAACAACACACACTAAAATATAATGCAAGAACTGCAAATCAAGTAAAAATTATACTTATTTTTCAGTACCAGGCAGTGGATGCTTCAGATAACAAAGGATATTGATTGTTGCTAACCTCTAAATTAACCAAAGGGAAAGCCAAAGACTGAGACTTACTCCAGCAATCTCCAACTCAAATGGGTCCTTGGCTGCACACTTCTGCCACAAGGGTGCAGGGGGGACCATCTTAATGTAAGATGGCTGGTTTTAGTGCTCAAATGGTGCCAAGCAGTTTAGATTCAGCAAACCTAAATATAGCCTATGCTATAAAATACCGAAGTACTAGAAATTAAAAGTGCAGAAAATCACAGTCATAACAGCAAAAAACAGATTAAATAAAGCAGACATTCAGTAGAATGCTCTCACAAAAGTGTAGACCGCAAAACTTCCTAATGTAAAATAACTGGTTTAGAGCCCAAGTGTTTAAACCAGAACTAAGACACTTTCAGAATAACAGACACAATAATCCTTCAACCAGCAATTTCCAACTTAGAAGGGTATAGGCTATCCTTTCCTGCCAAAACAGTTTAGACCACAAAACTTCCTAATGTAAACTAACTGGTTTGGAACTCATGTGTTTAAACCAGAACAAAGACACTTACAACAGCCACAATAACCCTTTACCAGCAATTCCTAGCTCAAAAGGGCAGAGACTACCCTCTCCTCCCACAAGAGTATAGACCGCAAACCTTCTTAATGTAAAATAACTGGCCTGAAGCCCAAGTGCTTAAACCATAACTAAGAGGTTTAGAATAACAGTTAAAATTTAATCGAGCTACTAACAAGAGTAATAAATGCAGCAGAATAATTGCAACTGAACACTTTTAAGAACAAGCTGCAAAAGCAAAATAAAGTATGAAGAAACACAAATACAGAAAGTTAAGTGGGAAGGAAGGAAACAGAAGATAATTCAAGGTTAAGAAATTAAGGGGGTGGGGCCTTCCCAGCTGATCTCTCCATTCTCAGTAGAATGAGCTGATGAGATAGGACTGGGAAGAATGTCCAAAATCAGATTTATAGTGGGAGCAGGCAACCCGAATGTCACCAAGTTTAAGACTACAACAACAGTTGCACAAGTGGGTGAGAAAAATAAAATGCAGAGATCAGCAATAGTCAGGCAGAGTACAACAAGCAAGCCAAACAAGCACTCAAGCTAAATGGAGATGCCTCCAAATAATTCAAGCTAAATGAGGAAAGCTATTTCTCAGCTCCTCCCACTAATTAGCTAATGTTATTCACTGTTTGCAAATGAATTATTTGCTAACATTTCTAACTTACCCTAGCCAAGACATCTTAAAATTCAGAACAGAAAACCTAAAACAAAACAAATGTTATATAAAAAAAAGTAAAAAAATATAAGTAACTAAACCTTAAATGAAAAACTTCAATTCAAAATAAAATGCAGAGATCAGCAATATTCAGGCAGAGTACAGCAAGCAAGCCAACATCAGCATCTGTTGTGAAAATGAAGTTGATGTGATGGTTTCTAGTTTGTTGAAATCAAAACTCTCTATCTCTCCATCCAGATCTCAACCTCCCTGTACCCATGATGAGCTGTATTGCCAAATCCTACCATTAGGTGTCACAAGAGACTGTTATATTTTCCTGTACTTCCTCTTCATTTGACTTTCCAGCTGTTATAGTAGAGACATCAATGGGGCCAGGTATTGATCAAACATATATCTCTTACAAACCAACTGTACTTCTAGTGAGCAAATGCCCAATACATGGATGTCTGACTCTCAGTTATCTGAGAAATGGATAATTGGTTCCTAAGGTATCCAAGGCATTACCTGCTGTATTCATACACTACAAAAAAGATTACACAGGACTATTTTGATCTATCTCACAAATCAACCCATTTTGTATAAAGGTGAGTTAAGCCATCTACCTCTGTGACTGTCTCAAAAAAAACTCTCCTCTTCATTCTGAGAAAGATGAAGAGGATTTAATTTATTATGATCCAATGTCTTCTGCTGAGCATTGTAATGTTAATAATAGTGATAAGGAATCACTTTCATCAAGTTCCCATCCTGAAGATGTCTTCTTTGAGGAAACCTAAAATTGTATTTACTACTTCAAATAGGCCAATAAACAGTTTGCCTCTCCCCAAAAAATATACAAGTTCATCTCTTAAAATTGATCAACCAAAACCACTACCAAGTTCACTGTTTGCATGGCCATTTGAAAATATATGAACTGCAGTGAACCATATTTTAAGCTACCACAACCCCCAAAACACAAATCGTTTTACAGTGTCCAGGAGAATTTTAGTTTTTTGCAAAGGATCTAGTGTCAGACCCAGTGACTATTTGAGTTAGAGTCAGAAAAAAGTATCCAGTTGTACTTTAACACTTATGATACTTCCAGCAAACAAATAAAACAGAGTAGAAAGGTGGAGTGTTGAGGAGTCCAGGATTCTTGTGGCACTTCGCTTGAAGTCCTTCAACCAGATGCTATTGCAGGGGGAACATACCTAGCCCAGTATAACACTTGGAATAGCTTAGCCAAGGCTGTCTCCATTGCAACTGGCATCCCATACACTGGGGTGTAATGTCATCAGCATTATAGTGACATGAAGAAGTTCAAGAGGAGTCAATGTGAGGATGAAGTTTGGACTGCGAGCACCCCTCAGTTGGAAGGCCCTAGGGCCGATAGCCTAGTACCAACCTATGAACCTATACCAACCTATGAACCTATAAATATTGTGGGAAGAAATATCCAGGGAATTGTTATGGATAGGCCTGTATAGGCCCTAGGGCCGATAGCCTAGTACCAACCTATGAACCTATGAACCTATAAGTTTAAGGACATAGCCTATCTGTGATGAGGCATTAATTATCTACCCAGCCAATGCAGTTATTCATTATGCGTTCTTATATATATATATATATATATATATATATATATATATATATATATACACACAGTGGGTATAAAAAGTGTACACACCCCTGTTAAAATGCCAGGTTTTTGTGATATAAAAAAATGAGACCACAATAAATCATTTCAAAACTTTTCCCACCTTTAATGTGACCTATAACCTGTACAATTCAATTGAAAAACAAACATATATGTTAGGGGAAAAAATAAAAAAAATAAAAAACATACAATACACTGGTTGCATAACTGTGCACACCCTTAAACTAATACTTTGTTGTGTCTGCACACCCTTAAACTAATACTTTGTTGAAGCACCTTTTTATTTAATTACAGCCTTCAATTTTCTTGGGTAGGAATCTATCAGCATGACACATTCTGACTTGGCAATATTTGCCCACTCCTCCTTGCAAAAGCACTCTAAATTTGTCAGATTGTGAGGGCATCTCTTGTGCACAGCCCTCTTCAGATCACCCCACAGATTTTCTATTGGATTTAGGTCTGGTCTCTGGCTGGGCCATTCCAAAACTTTAATTTTCTTCTGGTGAAGCTATTCTTTTGTTGATTTGGATGTATGCTTAGGGTCATTGTCATGTTGAAAGTTGAAATTCCTCTTCATTTTCAGCTTTCTAGCAGACACCTGAATGTTTTGGGCCAAAAGTGACTGGTATTTAAAACTGTTCATAATTCCATCCACCTTGACTAAAGCCCCAGTTCCCCAGTTCCAGCTGAAGAAAAGCAACCCCAAAGCATGGTACTGCCACCACCATGCTTCACCGTGGGGATGGTGTTCTTTTTTGATGCAAAGTGTTTTTCCGCAAAAATTACCTTTTGGTATTGTGGCCAAAAAGTTCAACCTTGGTCTCATCAGACCACAACACATTTTCCCACATGCTTTTGGGAGACAATGTATTGTTTTGCAAATTTTAGCTGGGCCTGGATTTTTTTTTCTGTGTAAGAAAAGGCTTTGGTCTTGCAACCCTACCCCATAGTCCAGACATATGGAGAATACGGGAGATTGTTGTTACATGTAGTACACAACCAGTACTTGCCAGAAATTCCTGCAGCTCCTTCAGTGTTGCTGTTGGTCTCTTGGCAGCCTCCCTGATCAGTGTTTGTCTTGTCTTTTCATAAATTTTGGAGGGATGTCCAGTTGTTTGCAACGTCACTGGTGTCCCATACGTTCTCCACTTTTTGATGACTGTCTTCACTGTGTTCCATGGTATATCCATTGCTGTGGAAACTTTTTTGTACCCTTCTCCTGACTGATACCTTTCAACAATAAGATCCCTTTGATGCTTTGTAAGCTGTCTGCGAACCATTGCTTTTGCTGTAGCAGGCAACTGAGTAAATGTCAGGAAAATCCTACTAGGACAGCTGAACTTTATTTGGGAATAATCAGAGTCTCTTTAATTGATGGCAGGTGTATACTCAAGAAGACTGAATTTTGTAATTAAATCAGAAGGTGTTTCAACAAAGTATTAATTTAAGGATGTGCACACACAAAAAGTATTAGTTTAAGCGTGTGCACACTTATGCAACCAGCATATTGTAAGTTTTTTTTATTTTTTTATATTTTTTCCCCTAACAGATTTGTTTGTTTTTCAATTGAATTGTACAGATTATAGGTCAAATTAAAGGTGGGAAAAGTTTTGAAATGATTTATTGTGGTCTCAATTTTTTATGTCACAAAAACCTGGCATTTTAACAGGGGTGTGTAAACTTTTTATATCCACTGTGTGTGTGTGTGTGTGTGTGTGTGTGTGTGTGTGTGTGTGTGTGTGTGTGTGTGTGTGTGTGTGTGTGTGTGTGTATATATATATATATATATATATATATATGTATATATATATATATATTTTTTTTTTTCTTTTTTCCCTACTATGCAGCTGTAAAAGAAATTACAGAAAACGATGAGGAACATCAGGCGATACTAACTGATTTCAGAGAGCCATGAAGTAATTATGCATTGGTTCTGATTTCCAGGCACAGATCTCTTCTCAGTCCATCACTGTATATCATTGAAGCAGGTATAACTTAACTTTACTATCAAGCCTCCATGCCTGCTCCAGTCACTCTTGGCTATTACATAAGCAACAAAAAGTAACAAACCCGTTCTTTGGCATGGAAAACAACATTTAATCCAATTCCTAACTACAAGTAAAATTTAAGCAAACTCAACAACTTACTGTAATATATTTAAAATGCACACCAAAGATTCATATGCAAGTATGTAAAAAATGATCTTTAAACAGAGAAACATTTATCTCTTGAGGCTATTCAACTTTAAAATGCACGCTATAGAACAAAATTCATTTATGCCAGGATAGTTAAATGCGTTCAGCCTTATCTGCCATAAAAGCTCTAGCTCTTAGTTTTAATAAACGGCAGTCCGCCTCTAACATCCTGTACATATTGGTCAATAACTAAAAAAAACTTATCATGACCATTATTAAATGAATTGGTTGGTGGCCAATTATCCAATTTGGAATGGGATATGGTGATGTATTGATGCTCTAATTTGGAGTTGGAATATGTTGGTTTCTATAAACTTGACTTGTAAAACAACAAAGGTCAAGTTTTTTAACCAACAATATATCCAAATAAGCTATAGATTGATCACTAAGAAAAAAAAAAAACTTCAAAAGTGGTAGGTAGAATTATTGTTGACCATACCATAGTACTTCAATTCTCATCTAAACAAAATGTGAACCCATTGCCAAACCGACTTTTTGTAAGTAAAATTTGTCATTAAACATGAAGTAATTATTAGTTAAAACTAAATCCAATAGTTCTACATACAATGCCAATAGTTTTAGTTAAAAATGTTTTGTTTTTTCATCCACCCATTCCAATAATTATACCCACTATTAAAGGTCAATTCATTGATCTTAGAAAGAAATGACCAAGAGTCTTTACAAGTATGAGACTCAAGGGTCACATACTTTTGCAGAATGTCATCCTGGCTTTTAGAGATGGCGTGGTGAACCAGGACTTAATAAGACTATATGCCTTATTAGTTTCAGATCTAGAACTAGGCATGTATGTCTCATTTTCCAAAAGTATTGACATACGTGCTATGTAGTCATCCTTATTAAAGACTACAAGACCTCCCCCTTTGTCTGGTTTGCAGACCCTAATGTCTTGAGTCTGTATATAAGAAAGTCAAGGTTTTTCTGAATTTGAAATCATAGCTCAATACTTTGGAAAATGAGACATACATGCCTAGTTCTGAATCTGAAACTAATAAGACATATAATCTTATAAAAGTCTGTTTATATGATTTATTTATTGAAGGGCGTAATGACCTTGGAGACTATGCATACAATACAACATTTGTCAGGTGTTTGTTAAGATACCAAGGGTCACAAGAACAAAATTCACCACGATGCGCTATCACTCCTTTAATAGATGGGCGGGTGAATCTCTAAGTTGTGATTAACCCTCTGCAAAAGTATGTGACAAACTCTTGTGTTGCAAGACTCTTGGTCATGAAAAGACTGATAGTCGAATTTTCCTTTAATAGTGGGTATAATTTTAATAGAACTATTAATTGCAACAATATTAATAATTCCCACCATCTACCAGCATTACGTGGTGATTTATGAGTCGTGGTTGGAAATGGGTGGCTAACTAAAACCAGAACCGACTAATAGAACTTTACAATGGACATTAACTATTAATTTTTTCTTTTTATGTTTAATTTGCTAATTACGCTGGAAGCCAGCAATTTATTAACCAGTCGTGCCAGTGTGGCGGTTAACAATGTAACCAGAAGGAAAAATTATTTGTTTTCTCAGCTTGACGACTTGAATTATTTACTTTCGATTCCTTTGCATTTTATTTTGTTTATATTTCTATCAACTTTCAAATACTAACGTTTTTTTGTTTAATTCTACCCATGCAAATTGAAGTTGGTCAACAAACTTAGTCTACAATACCAAAAACTTTGGATATATTGTTGATTGAAAATCAATCTATAGCTTGTTTGGCAATAGGTATCTTTATAGAAAACCAACATATTGTCTATCCCAACAAGTTTATAACTTAAAAAACCCATTCCATCAAAAACTACATTGTCGTAAAGGGTCATTGACGTCCATTAAAGCGATAGCCTTGAGGGTCAACTTGTGAGGGCAGTCTAACTTTTGCTGGCAGCGGTTTCTTCTGATTATCCTGAATGTCCGGAGACGTTAAAGTAGTATTCGTTAAAAGGGTTATACCACCTAGTTTGTTTTTTCTCTCTTGATGACATAAACCTTCAATGAGCTTCAAACTGTTTTCTACTCGTGACTGGCAACACAGGCCGTTATTCTAGTTTAGTACCGACTCTGATTTTTATTTGTTACTTTATTACAGCTTTTAGTGCTTAAAAAGAATAAATAGTAGAAGTTTTTGTGGCTGAGAGTGCTCAATGTTAAGGAACTAATTCTGTTTTTGGACTTGTTGGGACCAAGACCATGTGAGATTTAATGGTAGACTTGAACATTAATTTATTTGAATTTACATATGTTAAGGGCAGATGCGTAATGTGACAACTGTAACCGGTGCGAACGGTCAGAAATCTACAATCATCTTACTGTTAGCAGTCATTTTTAAGTTAAAAGCAAAATCAATTGACATTGCATTTAGCTACAGCATGAGCAATTGTATTGACTATCAATACTTCACGTGAATTTTATGTGGCGTCGGCTCGTGACAAATTCTCGACATCAATTCTAAATACAGCATTGCAAATTACTATTCGCATTCATTTAAACTATTAGATAAATAATGGTCATAGATTTAAGTTTTGATTATTGACCAATGTGTATTATGAAGTTATGCGGACTTGGCTCATTTAATGTGGAAGAGCTAGAGCTTTTTGACAAAAGATTTAAAAAGCAATCTGGTAGCACTAAGCGAATGAATTGTATTCTATATTTTACTATAAATTGATTTTGCAATTGTTGTTACATTAGGCCATGAGTACATCAAATTAATGATGTGTGGGTTCAATAACCACAAACAGGTCTTCAATTTTTTTACAAGATTATATTTATAAGATTTTTAACTTCAGTACTCATGGTATTAACAATTCAATATTTGCTAATACAGTCATTATCTTACAAAGCAGATATCTGACATGGTTCAGTGAAATTCATGATTCTATTACTCATATCATACCATTGTAATATATTGATTTTAAGATAGATTATATTCCAAGTCTTATACTTATCTTGATGTGGCTAAATTGTAGTTATGTATTTTCATATTGTTTTATGTAATCTAATAATTATGTAATGTGACATGTCGTTGATCTAATTCTGCCTGTTCGTTCTCTCCCACCCTTTATCTCTCCTTTTTTGATTCTTTTAAAACATTGCTGCTGAAAACAAACTGACCATTAACACAGGGTGGTAGAATGACCACTAGGCTTTGGCCCACCATACTTCCACAGATGGCTGTGACAGCAGCACTATAGGCAGCACAGACACCCAAAACATGTGGATCACAACCTGTCAGTGTTGTCTCCACAGCTCCTGCCCTGCCTGCTCCACGTATGTCAGGTAGCACTGCCCTGGCTACTGGTGCAGTGGTACCCTCTCGGAGGATAGTAGTAGTGCAGGTGGTGATTTTGTCTCCTGACAGGAGCTAACAAAGCTGGTGTGGAGCATTATGGAGAGGGGCCTCAGTGCCCAAATCAGCAGGGATGAGAAGGTCTTGCACAGTATTTCTGAAATCATGCCATATCTGGCATTGACCCAGACAACTGACACAGCAGATAGTGACTTCAGTCCTGAGGGTAAAGACTAGATTCTCACTGTTCTCAAGCTGGACATGGATGTGCCTCCAATGTCCTCTACCATCCCCCAATTATAGTGCCCATAACCTTTGTGTCCATCACCATCGCTGTCTGTCTTTTATATTCCGTGTGTCTGCAGCTGCTAACTAACTTATCCTTTGTACCTGATCATCTTATTCCTAAGCACCTTCCTCAACATTCTTCTCTCTCAAAAATATGGGCACATTTCCCACAAAAAATTAACGCCCATACATAGCTCTCCACGTTGCCTATATGTCATCTTGACACATTTGATGTGGTACAATTGGCTATACAATATTATTCTGCTGATGTCACCCATCCCTGCTGTGGTGACCCTCCAAAGTCATGGAACTGCATGCACAATACATTTATGTTTTGAAGAAGTGGGTAACTAATGGTGCTATCCTACCACCATCCTGTAAATTCCTGTATTTTCCCTTGTGTGCTACCCTCTATCTGCCACCCACATTTTCATCACTGTCCTATCCACCCCATTTTCACAAATTTAATCTGGTTAAAAAAAGAATTGCAGACAACACACATGGCCAGAAATGACCCATGCAAAAGCCTTCACTTTTTGTCCACAGCATTTGCTTAGAGATTGGTATTGCTCACCATTGTTGAGTGATAGTGAATGCTATTCAACTTACTATGACAAAAGCTGAAGACTTTAATTTTACTTTTGCAGAAATGTGCTTATGCCTGCTGTGCTGTGAGAATTGAGAATAAAGGCAAAATAACAGCGCTACTGTGAAACAGTTACTGTAACAGTTCTTACATTGCTGGATGTAATGAACTAGAAACTCCTATGTGGTATACTGAGATAATTCCCCTGTCTATATGCTGATGCATAGTGTTATGGGTTCAGTTACAGCTGTAGGTCAAATTATTGTTTCATGCCATTTTATATTCCTATCATACTTTTAACTGTAAATGTATGTATTTCTTTCCATTTACAAAATTTCATTAAGATACAATTTGAATAGTGCAACAAGACATCATTCGCAAAAACATTGCAGCCCCAACAGGAGACTTAGTAAGCCCTCTTTATCCTGCTTATGTGTTAATGATCATGGCAATCTCCTACCCCTGCCTGCTTTCTATGGCAAGCACTTTATGGTACAGAGCATGACAGTTTCATAATGAGGAAATAAGTAAGAGTAACACACCATAAAGATGTTCCTACATGTCCTACGAAAAATACTGCTGCTATTTCTCTCTCTCCATCTGTCTGTATCTCTCTCTGTTCACCCCTTCTACTTCAGCATGTTTTCACTGTCCTTCAGTTGTGTTATGCATGTGAAGCAGAGGTTCCTTTGTGGCATGATGAGATAATGCTCAGATATAGAGACAGATTTTTACTTACTTTCAAGTGTTCTAATCCAGACATTAGTTAAGTGTTGCTGAGTGGTTTACACTATTTTATGTGTGGCTGTTGCCTACATATTATGGGTCAACATAAACTATTTGGTCCCTGCCTCACCCTGTCTGTGTAACTTTTCCCCTCTGTGTCATTAGTTTTCCTGCTCCACATTTGTGCAATGTCTGGTGCCAAGCAATTGAGGCTAAATGGAAATACTCAGCTTATGGCAAAATCTTGTGAGTTCTTGTCTTCAGATGCATTACTGTGGTCCCCTCAATGCTCCTGTGCTTAGCTGTGTTTAATCAGGTTAATCTACTTTTGAGCAAGCTGAAGTGCTGAATGTACATCTTACTGTTGTCATGAGGGCAGAGAAGAGTGATACGTACAGTCTCCTTTTCTGTAATCTATAGTCACATGGCAACTTTGTGAAACAGGAGTTCCTTTGTGGTGTGTTTAGATAATACTCTTGTCCGTATATTTTTCTTGCAATACTGTTGAATTCATATTATGCCAGACTGTTTTTGAATGTTTTGTATGACTCCTGTGGGTGTAAATGTTGGCTACACCTTTTAACCCACCATTATCCAGCTGCTGTACTCTTATGCTTGCTTCCTATTTTAAAGCCCCTGTTACACACTTCTTGTATGAATAATTATGCTGATAAACAAAATAGTAACACAACACAAATATGTGCAGAAAAGTAACATGAACTAATGTAATTGTATGTTTGTACTGTCTATTCCTGTCACCAAATATTCACCACTTTCCACCACTTCTGTCACCCAATAAATTTCTTTGATTCACAGCTGTTTCCATACGTCATATTTCCACCAACAATAACAAAGCTTGGTCCCTCATGTGTTTCATAATACACCTCTAGCATATATAAGATTAACTAACTGCAACTGTCATGACAAATGTGCAAATAAAGACACCTGAAACATGACCATAACACACATCAGTTCTGTATTCCATCATATTCACACATGGTTGTATGTGTTTAATACTTGTGTGAAAGTCAGCACAGAGCAGAATAAATTACTGCTAATTCCCATTCTAAGTTCAAATCCTCAGTATATGATTACATAAGTACTAATAGTTTGCCAACAGCAGTGCAAGTGAGCTTAGCAGTTCTGAGTTTCAATCAAATAGTAGAACAAAATTGCAACAAATAAGTCTTTGCTTAAGTTACACAACATCTGTATATCTGTATTGCATTTTGGCAAGTTAGGTGCATTTCAGAGTGATATTGACTCAATTAAGTCAATCTGTTAATGTATGTCTGCACTCTAATGCTTACACCTGCAAATATGCTACAATGTTGGCAAACCTATTCAAACATCCGTGTTATCTTGCAGTGTACTGTCCTATGTAGGAAGTGTCTGTTTATATCATCAATGCATGCTGTACAAGCATGAGACAAGATAAATGTGCAGTCATCCTGGAATTGACTGGCAGGAATGCTTGATTGATAATTCAATGTTTTCCAACTGAGATTGTCATTCGCATCTCATGGGTCTATATCACATAGTTGAAGTCTTATAACTTCAAACATGTAATATTCAAACCATTATGTTCGAAGTTACAAAACTTCAACTATGAATAAAAAAAAAAAAACATGAGGTTCAAAAAAAGTTTGACTACGAATAATAACCCATCTCTCATACTGTGAAACGGGTACATGTCTCTCACAGTAATGCAATGTACATGAAGGATAGTATATAATATTTAAATTATATAGTAATACAGTATTACATGGAACAAGTTTTGTTGGCCTATACACATATGCAGTTGTCCCAAAACCTGAGATGCACAATATCAACTATTCCAAACAGTGAATTTTTAGAAATTACAATGTGCTTTTTTATATCATTAAATTCAAACTTCATCTGTGGAAATTGTGACTAATACTACTATCTATATCTATATAATATAAGATATTATATATACCATTTTTTTTTTGGAGAAATGTCTTGGGGTAAGTAACACTTCTGTGTCAAACATGTCCTGTTCACTGAAGGTCACATTTTAAAAGAATACACACTTAACTTTCTTTAGCTCCCTCTTTGCTGTATATCACACTCTCAACACAAACTCCATCTCATCCACATTCTCAAGTGTCATCCTGTTCCCAAGTGCACTTGTCTCCCTGTAATCTTAAACCTTGGTGGTTCTACTGTGCTGTTTTTGTACATATTTCCCCCTGCATTTTATCCTACTTTTAACACAAACATCATTTGCAATAGAAAATTTTAATCAACATCTTGTCTATAACACTGTGATGAAGTTATCCTGTCAAAAGTTGTGAACTTGGGTGTCTGTGTGGTTCTAGTGTCATGGAAATAAACCTTCAACAACAAATGTATTGTATCCATCTTCATGCAGGAGAAACCTTTAACTTTGGACACAGCTCCATCTGTAGTTTATCCCGCTTTTAACATAAACTTATCTGCAGCACAGTGATGAGTTCATCCTGACAAAACTGCACTCTCTTCCCCTAAAAGTCAGACTTCTCCTGTGGTACTTGCAACTCATATTGTGTTCTCTAGATTGTATAACTAAGGAGATATGAGGTTCATATTTCACAAGGGAACATAGTGTGTGCAGTTTCAATGTCAGTTACATATAGCTTGCTGAGCAGTCATGCTGTATCAACTTCTCTCAGCAGAAGATTTTAACATGAGAGATGGTGCCCTCATTCCCTTATCCCACTTTTACCACAAACATCTTCTCTCCATCCCACTGATAAGGTCAGCATGTCAAAATTGCTCACTGTGCCCTTAAAACTCACAGTTCTCCTGTGGAGCTTGCAACTAATTCTGTGTTGCATGAATTATGCAAATAGATAAGTAAGAGGTTCAAATCAAACAGTTCGTAAATAATCTCAATGTGTGCACTGTCATGTACAATTGTGTCCATGACAACAGCCCTTATGTAAAATTCTATTTAGGTGCTGTATCAACTTCCATTCAGCAGAAGATTTTAACATGGGAGAGGATGTCCCCATCTCTTTAGCCTACTTTTACCACAAACATCTTCTATCCATCCCACTAAGTTCAACATATCAAAATTGCTCACTGTGCCCTTACAAGTCACAGTTCTCCTGTGGGGCTTTCGACTAATATTTTGTTGCATGAATTATGCAAATAAATAGGTAGGATGCTCAAATCCAACAGTGGGTACATAATGGCAGTGTGTGTACTGCCATGTATAATTGTGTCCGTGACAACAGCCCTTACGTAAAATTCTAGTTAGGAGCTGTATCAACTTCCACTCAGCAGAAGATTATAACATGGGAGAGTATCCCCCTTCATTTTATCCCAGTATTACCACAAACATCTTCTCTCCATCCCACTGATGAGATGAGCATGTCAAAATTGCACACTGTACCCTTACAATTTACAGTTCTTCTGTGGGGCTTGCGACTAATTCTGTGTTGTATAGCTTATGTAACTAAATAGGTAGGGGGTTCAAATCCAATAGGGGTAAATAATGTAAAATGAGTGTACAGTCATGTACAATTGTGTCCATGACAATAGCCTTTATGTAAAATTTCACTTTAGTGACATATTTTGCCTGGCAGAATATTACCCTCCTCCAAGCAATAACTATGTTTGGAAACACAATGTTTACATCATGCCCATCAAAAAAAGAACCACGTCAAAGTTGTTACATGAGTTACCTTGTGGTGCTGGCTGTTGATACTGTGTTACTGCCTGTGGGTGTTAGTCTGTTGTGCAGTGTAGAAAATGCTTGTAATGGATGTAATATGTGTAGCTGTGCAGTGTTACTGTGCACTTCAAGCTGCCATCATGCAGTTTTCAAAGAACATTAACATACAAAATAATTCAGCAGCAGATAGTTGTGTCTCCTCACAGAAAGAGGTTCTCCAATTTGATTCTTGGCTGGAGTGCCTTCTGTGTGGAGGCTGCATGTTCTTCTGTGTTTACACGGGTTTTCTCTGTTTCCTCCCACATTCCAAAGACATGCAGTAGGTGGATTGGACACTCTAAATTGGCCATTGGTATGAGTATGCATGCAAGTGTATGGTATGGAAGAACAGCCATTGCAGGGATAGCCACCTGGGAGTGTGAACCTTGGCCCTAGATGATTGTCACTGTTGAATTGACACCCCAACCACATATGTAAAAATGAGTAAAAGGGGTTGTGGATGGATGGATGGATGGATGGATCAGCATATGAAAAAATGGTGATGTCATCCATTCAAATGTGCACTGGCACAATGTAAAAGAACAGCTCATGTGGAATGTGAAATTCAGACAGTGTTCTGACCCCTGTGATCTTAGGTAGTCTGTTCAAATCCAGCCATTACTCCTTAGACTCACTTGTGTCACAATGTCTATGAATGTGCAGGTAGGCAGCAATGATCCACCAGGAGGAAGTCCCAATAAATGGACGGCAGTACAGTACAATAAATCCAACAACAAACAACAATTGCACTGTTATGGTCCAGTAAACAGGTGTAAGAGAATGCAGTAAAAATCAAACTTTAATCAATAAAGCAAAAACAAAATGTAATGCTGGGACTCTCTTCAGCATTCAGAAAGATGCTAAGCCCAACCTCTACCTAGTATATATAATATCCCTTGAGTTGACATCATTTACCATCCTTACTTTAATTGAATACATTAAACTGCAGTTGATACTATTGTTATACGTCGACAAATTATAAAATATAAAGTCTAGGATACAGTCTATAACACAAACAAAATATATCTTATTTTAAACTGTGGATGACAGCAGTAACAATAAACACTACATTTTAAAAACAAATAAATATATAAATCATCAAAGTGAATATATTAAGATTGAAAAATAAAAAAAATTCACTTGTTTCTAAAATGCTGGACAAAACATCTGTATGTCCCCTTAATACCATATAAAATCAATGTTACAATATTAAAATAAATAATAAATTAATTAGTTAAAATGGTTAAAAAGAATTAAAATCAGAAAGGCTTATCAAATGTAAATATGCCAAAAACACAAACCTAAAATTTCTGGGTCACCTAAGAATGTACGTCTTCAATTCATTAAAATCAGTCTGCTAAGTTTATAACCTAGCTGACCTTGGTTTTAATACTGTAGCTATAGAAATAGTCTAATTTAATCCTGGAATTTTAATAGCTTCCAGGACTAGCTGCCATTATAATTCCTTACAGTCAGTCTTTGCTTCCCAAGGACTTCCTCTGCGGTCCTTAATGACCTCCTCTAACACAAAAAATACAAAATTTGCATTAGGAAATTGGGTGGTGTGCATGGCATTCATCTCAGCCTTTCTTTTAACATCATATAGATGTCTGCATATTCTTTTCTTGGGCACACTCTCAGTTTTTCCTACATAAAATGCACCACACTCCTTACATATAGTTGAATATATCACCCCTTTACTATTACAATTGAAATATATCACCCCTTTACTATTACAATTGAAATATCTATTATTATAAACATATCTGTCCCTAATTGGGATACAGAAATGGTCCATGTTAGCTATAAAAGGACACTGTGTACTAAACAAACATTTAAAATTACCGTCTCTTTTTTTGGACTGGAAACCTGGGGTGTGCCTTTTGTTCTCTAAAATTTATTCCATATTAAAACTTTCTCTATACGTAAACATAATTGGTTTTGAGAATATCCCTGGGAGAGTAGAAGACGTTTTTGTCCATGACTGTAATACCAACATTTTAGAAACAAGTGTATTTTTTTATTTTTCAAGCTTTATATATTCCCTTTGATGATTTATATATTTATTTCTTTTTTAAATTGTGAATTTTATTGTTACTGCTGTCATCCACAGTTTAAGATAAGATGTATTTTGTTGATGGTGTGTTATAGGCTGTATCCTACATTTTATATTTTATATTTTATAATTGCTAGAAGTACAGCGATAGTATCAACCCCAGTTTAATGTATTCAATTAAAGTAAATACAGGAAACGATGTCAACTAAAGGGATATTATATATACTAGGTAGAGTTTAGGTAACAATGATGTCAGCCAGCTATCTGCTCTGTATATGTATGGATGGGGATTCCTATTACAATGATTTCTGTTCTTTTTCACACAGAAATACTTTTTATGATAACAATGGTGCCATGGGATGACATTTGTCTTTCCCATGACAACTAATAAGGCTTTTCCTGTGGTGTGAGGACATAAAACTGTTGTGTATGCTTGTGCCTTAGTAAGATGTGTGTTTGAGTCTGTAATTATTCTCATATTATGCCTGATTGTCATTCTCCCATCACAGTGATGACTGTATTAGGCATCTCCAGTGTCTGGGTGTATGCATCAGCAGCCAATGTTGTGTGAGAAACAAAAGAAATGACAGGCACATATCTCCCTTGTGGCAATAAAATGATGTCACTTCAAAGACCAAAATATGTCACACTTGTAGCACCAGTGGTATTGTGGTACATTCATTCTTGACAATTTTATGTAGCCTCTGTTATCACATAGTCAGATGTGTAAAAAAAAAAAAAACACACACACACTGGCTGATTGTAAGCACTCCCTGTCCTAATGCTGTTATGCATGAACGGCATCCACAAGTGTTATAATGTGTGCAACTACAGTAAGAGAAACCTCCCACCAGCCCTTTTATCTAGTACAAATTGCAACACAATCATATGATGTTATGACTATGCATAGCAGGAGTCTCAGAGCTTTTTTAAGACCACTATGGCCCATGTGATTCATACACGTTTGTAGTCAGTGGGCTTAAATAGCTTGCTGTTCAATTCCAACCAAGGGTAACATTCTCAGAATGTATTGAAATTACACAAACAATATTGCATGAAGTTATTATTCTTAATTTGTATTTATTAATGCAAATAATACATGTGTTTGTGTTGTTTACATGCTGCTACAGCAGTGTTTGCTGTAATGTCTTGTCAGCATACCCAGTATAATCCTGTATTACAAGCACTCCATTTAAAAATGGAGGCCTTGAAGTACTGTAATGTCACCAGGTCTGTGTTGTCATTTGTCACTTGTGTATTTTGATTTCTCTTATGTTACTGACTATAATATTCATGTATATAAAACATATACTTGTTTAAGACATGTCAATGTAATATATCCCACTATCCACAGTTGTCTAATGACAAATGTTAAAACATGTCCTTTTCGGCTCTGCATGACACAGCTGCTGTATGGCTCATGCTTTGTTTATACAGGATGGAGTGGAGGATACAGCAATGCAGTCAGTTAGCACACATTCATTCCCTCTATATATGTCTCATGTTCAATAACTTCACTGTATGCAAATGGCCTGTAACACATCCGGTGACCTTGCTATCTATTATCTCAACTCAGCATATTATCTACATTAAAATCTTTCAGCTGGCTTAGAAGATTAAGAAGCTGTGTCCAGTGGTACAAGGTTTGATTCCCTCAGCCTCCACTGCCTAAGTGCAACTTTAAGCAAGTCATTTAACCAGATACTGCCCTTGGGCTGAGTCTGAAAAAGGTCTGTGCAAATCAGTGCTGTATCCCAGAAAACAAATATAAATAAATGAATATCCCATGTAATCCCCTTTCTTATAATGTTGCATTGTGTCTCTCTCAAATCAGTATGTCTGTTTTTAAGTTATGTACTTGGGTAAACAGTTGCAAAAAGGATTATTTATTATTACCATCAAAATGGATGTCTTCCTTTTGAAAAGTATTTCTTTCTAGCACCATCACATTTGATGTTAACTGAGTACATTTTTCCATTTATTCTCCCCTCTTAATTAGCCCTGCTCAGTTCACATAGTATTCTGGATAAACTATCCCAACTGCATGTCCCTTGCACCTACATATTTAAAAGTCACTTGCCTTTACTATATGCCTTTCGCTTGTGCTCACATCATACATTTGCCCACAGGCAAATATTTTTATTTGCATTGTGTGCTCATGCTGCCAAGCGTGATGAGCAGCATGCATATTCAGTCAGGCTGCTGCTCATCACACCACTGTGCTGCAACCATATAGGCTTTGCATGAAGCCTACACGATTGTTAATGAATCCAAGGGAATATATCTGCCATAGCTGGGTCATTACAGTAGCTAGCTATCAAACCTACATGATGTGGTATCAACTTCTTTAGAAAGACAGCTAACCTGATTCAGAATCTATTAGATATTTTTTTTTCAGAGAGAGAGAGAGAAAAAACATATATAACTAATCCTAGACTGTGGACAATGTAGGCCCCTTTATGACTAAATATGGCTATGATATACTGAATGTTTATTACAGAACAACAACAGCATCAGGCATTTTATTCAGAAAGTGTACATGGTTTCATATCTAACCCTTCCCAAATGATATTAAAGGGAATTTGTTTACTTTCTCAATAAGCAAGTTTTTTTTTGCCCTCCATCATAAAATGTCCTGAGCATCTAGAGGAAAAGATGAAAACTACTCACTCAGAAAATGAAAAAATATATTCCACCCCCTCCCATCCAGTTATTCCTTTTAATTCATTGAATTACTCTTCAAAAACTTGGCCATTCTACAAAAAAAAAAAAAAAAAAACAATGTCGGCACTTAAAAAATTGTATTTTCAAAAGAAACAATAGGTTTGTCGAAATGAATGCCATCACAAGCTGTAGCAACAAGTTCCAACACAATAAGAGAGGTCCTACAGTAATAACCCTTTCCAAAAACACTGACAAAAATTTCCTCCTGCCCATAGCTCATTAGAAATAAGACTTCCAGTTTTATAGAACAATGTGTTTGCAGTTACCACAATTAATTGAATGGAACAATACTGTCAAAGGGTTATTCAACTGACTTCTGTGTCTCTCTAGTTTCAGGACCCATTCCATTTTCTCCTGAGGATCAATAGAGCATAGCCTAGCCTATAATCCAATATTTCCTAAAAATCAAGTCATTCTGCAGACAGTACCCAGTTTTTCCTTATTCCCAAAATTGAAAAAAATGCCTGTATTACTATACCTGTGGTCCAGATTTACAATTAGCACAGTAGGCCTGTACTGTGCCTAACAAAGACCAGCACAAACACACACATACACACATATAAACACACACACAAATATGCACATAGATACATATGTGGATAATTCAAAATTTGCTTTCTCACATACTTGTATTGTTTTTTGCAAAGCACACTTTACTCCAGTCATTTCAGCTTTCAACTGAATTTATTGTACAGGTGATTCATCTTCCTCACACAGGAGAACAGCTTCTCAGGATATCAGTTCCTCCAAGACAGCTTGAAGAAGCCCATCCATTCAACCATCCATCCATCCATCCATCCATCCATCCATCCATCTACAACCCTTTTTTCCATTTCTGAACATGAGGTCAGGAGGATCACTTCAACAGTGACAATCGTCTAGAGCCAATATTCACACTGTGGGGTGGCTAGCCCTGCTGCAGTTGTTCTTCAATACTTCACTTATACATACAGACTCACCCCTACAGCCAGGTTAGGGTATCCAATCCACCTATTATATCTTTGGAATGAGGGAGGAAACCGGAGCAACTGCAGATACTTTCCTGATAATAGGGTTCCTTGTCAGTTACTGGAGACTTCCTATAACACTTTGCCTCAGGGAATCTGCCATTCTTTAGCAGCACTTACAGTGATTGGACGTGTCATTTAAGATTTACTTATATTTAATGTAAGGTAAAGGAAGAATTATTAGAAGGACATAGCAAGCTGAAAGAATGCATTGTATATGTGTGATTCAGAATGCAGCTACATTTCCAAAGTGTTTCTGTTAATAAACTTCGATGAGCTAAGGTCATGTCCTTTAAATCATAGCACTGAGCCTTCAAAAGAGGTATAACAACTTACCACATCTGCTATATTCACATCCATTTGATAGAAAAGTTAATTAAAATATACCCTACTCAGGGGAAAGCATAACTGATTAGATTATGCAACAAATAACATTAACCTTCTCTAGGAATGTTCAGATGAAACTTAACTTGAATGAAATAAAGGGAATATAAGACAAGAACACCCTTCAGGAAGGCCTAACACAGATAAATGCTTGGTGCCAAAGCCATGACTTAAAACTCAATGCTAAGAAATTCATTATATTACCTTTTGGAAAGTCGGCCACCCCGAGTAGCTATGTCATCAATAAGACACCCCTAAAAGTTGATTCACTAGTCAGGGGTCTGGGATCTCATGTAGATAGTAACCTAGCCTTCAACCAATATGTGTCTAAGGTAGTAAGAAAATCCTTCTATGTTGCTCAACTTATTAGTAAGGGCATGTCATCTAGGTTCAGAGAGGTCATTGTATGACTGTACTCGTCCCTCATCAGACCCATCATAGAGTATAATGACCCTTCGGTACGTACCTGACCAGACACATACAGCAACTGGAACATCCACAAAGGTTCCTCACAAAAAGAATGCAGCGAGTAAACACAATATCATATGTTGATCACCTCAACTCCCTGTCTCTCTGCTTAGTATCATACAGACTTCTGACAGGTGATCTTTTCCTGGAATGCAAGGCATCCCTGGACCCTGTTGTAGTGAATCTTTTGCACATCCAGAAAACAAATAACATCAGAACTACTAGCTCAGAAGATCTAAATTTTGCTTGTGAGATAAATATGATGCGTTGGAGAGACAGATTTGTTTCTCAGAGAATTCCAACTCTCTGGAGCAGGTATATGAAGCAGAGTTTCTCCCAAACCCTATTTAAGAATAACTTTGACCAACTGATAGGTAATTGGAAATCCACCTCTGGTCTGGCACCTATGTGTCTGATGGACAGAGGCAGTTAGTAAATCACCCCCTATATAAATCAAATTTGTGGGTCACATTTGTGTTGCATGGCTAGGCTTATAAAGGCCCCAGTGGTTATTAGCCAGGTATTCACCTGTGAGCATATGACATAAAGTTAACATGTCTGAAGAACAGAAATTCAAAGGTATGTGCTGTGTAATTTCAGAGGGGCATCACTAGAGAATAAGAACCATATTTTTCTCACTGGCGTCACAGGAGATCTATTGATTCTCTTTCTGCCTCAGTGGCCATTTTCCAGTACATACTGACTTTTTTTTCTTTTCATGCCAGCATACATTTTTCAGTTATTTCTGCTTGCCTGTCTGTTGAACCACCCATAGCTTCGAGCTTACCTGTTAAGGAGCTTTTGAAGGGTATTTTGCATCTGAGAATGGGCTAGACATCTAATGCCTGATTTACTAGTCAGGGATCTGGGATCTCATGCAGATAGTAACCTAGCCTTCAACCAACATGTGTCTAAGGTTGTAAGAAAATGCGTCTATGATGCTCAACTTATTAGTAAAGGCATGGCATCTAGGTTCAGACAGGTTATTGTATGACTGCACTCATTTCTCGTTCTCCTTCTGCATCAGTGACCATTGACATTACTCTATTGCAAGCGCATTAGTTAAACAGACTTCATGTTCTTATCACAGAAAACATTTTTTAAGTGGGCATCACCTGAGCTAGAAGGATTTTTCAGCTGGAGGTTTTGATATTTAAAGAGCATTGGACAATCTTCTAAAAGTATGTGATGTCTTTAAAAAAGATGTCTCTCTTTCATGCCTAAAGTGATTTTTGAATTTACCTTGAATAAGTCTTTACAGTTACTTACTTTCTTCATTAAAGAGGATAACAAGGGAGAAAGTGTTTTACACTTAATAGATGTGCACAGGGTATATAAATATTACCTTAAAAGAACCAGAAGCGTTAGTTTGTCCTTGATGAAGGGATAAATTGTCAGGTCACTAAACAGACTTTGTGCAAGCTGTTAGCTAATTGTATTAACCTTTTGTTTTGGTGTGCAGAGTA
This sequence comes from Protopterus annectens, assembly GCF_019279795.1. Taxonomy (NCBI): domain Eukaryota; kingdom Metazoa; phylum Chordata; order Ceratodontiformes; family Protopteridae; genus Protopterus; species Protopterus annectens. The sequence goes on along the minus strand of NC_056725.1, from coordinate 1,836,252,217 downwards.
ACATCCAGAAAAAGAAGGTTAAGCCCACTCTACCAGATCAGCTGCTACTGCTACAGCCTCAAAATGTATTCACTCAACATACTTATGAGGTTGCTGCATGGACGTCCATTTGCACATTCTGTAAACACTAACTTAGATGTTAAGATTAGAGAAAGATATAATTTGCTTCAGCTATCCTGGAAGACATAGTTTAGACCCTCTTACACGCGCACACACACACACACACACACACACACACACACACACACACACACACACACACACACGCACACACACACACACATATATCACTCTGAATTTCTTCCCTACACTGAAACCCCTTACTATGAATGAGAGAGAGAGAGACAGAGACAGGGAGAGCAATGTGTTCTGCATACACACATTCTGGACAAGCATGCATACTCAACTTATATGCATTTTTAACAAGGGTGTCACTCAGTGTGAAGTATATTATGGGTTGGTATATGGCAAATGGGAGTATGAAAAGCTGTCATGCACCCTGTTGCTCATAGTTTCTCCACAAGTCATTGAAGTCTGTTTGGTCAAGTGCTAGCTCCTAATTTCTAATTTCCAAATGATACTATGCTGCCACTGCAATCCTTGTACTTGTAACCAGGAGATCACAGTATGTGTGTGGCTTCTCTGTTTGACCTTCTTTTACCACTGTTATGCAAATGTGGAGTTAGTATTTAAGTAAGAGGGTGCAAAGGGGTTGTTATAGAGTTGTGCAGAATGGTATTTAGAAGAGTTGTGTTGGTAAACATTTTTGCTTGACCAGTTGTCCTTTGGGGTGGCTGAGTCAAAGCAATTTATAGATGAACTGTTCTGACTTTTATTTTCATGATGAGTGCTGTCATGCAAATATAATTTTAGCACATTTCCAGGCAACCAGTGGTCTCTGTTTTCCAGATTTCTCTTTCCTGAAATAATTCTCCATATTTTAATTTTTCACTCTTCTATATTATTCCTGTATTAGTGTGGATATTTTTAACTTTAAAAGGAAATTCCATGTTTTCCTTATAAAATGGCAGAATCATTTTATTCCATAATTTTAATGTTATATAAATATAATAATATAATATAAATAATATTATAACTGGTGAGTAGCAAAGCATCATGGGTAAACTTATTTGAATGACCTAATAAACATGGTAGTAGCCGTCTTACTTGTCAGTTATATATAGTGCTGACAGTAGACATCTAATTCAGTAAAGATCATTCCACTGTGTTGAGCTGATCAAAATTAATTTTTAAAAATACACATAGGCAGTTTTCACAACATTTCAGCCTTGAGTGTTTCTAATGAGCAGAGACATAAGTATAGCATAAGAGGTGCTATTTTCCACAGGTGCTGAAAATAAGAAATTATATCCACCACATTGAAAGCACACCCAGAGGTAACAAAAGTATGTAACTAGATGATTTAAAGACCAAAGGAAGTTGAACGTAGTGAAGTTTAACAAAAGGAGAAAGTAAGTACAAACAGAAATGCAACATACTCTGTTTTTTGGTATTGTGATATGAAACAACAGCTATAAATATATCAGCATGTTTACTCTGGTTCTTGTACTTTGGGGCATTCTGTTTCTCCTTTAGGAAATGCTCTTGACTCTGTTCTGTGGAAACACTGACACAATAAATGAACTTGCCACAGTTCAGACTGACAAGTGCATGTGCATCCTGGGCGTATGTTCCTAGTGCAGAGCTCTCCCTGTCTGTAAAACAGTTTTTCATGCTGATTGTCACTATAGCACACATGGTTATAGCTACATGAGATATGTTCTGCAAGCCTGAGTTTAATTACTTGAACTTTTACTTGCATGTTGTGTAACTCTGAATATTTCACGTATCACATTACAACCGAATGACGTCTCCAGGCGTTTCTGCAGTTATCTCCTACTACACCTGTAAGCGTTATATATTGCTTGTTCATATTTGCATTAATAATTCCAAAACCATGCAACATACAAGGTATCAGAAGAGTTTATCTTGAACCATACATGATGGCAAACTCAACTGTATTGATACTTCACCTCTGCCATTGAGTATCTGTTAGAACTGTAAGGGGATGACTTCATTTTTTTAAAGGCACAAACCACACCCACTTGGAGTTAAAGATACATACTCAAAAGAGCTTCACTGGAGGGAATGAGTTGTGGAGAAAATGCTACGTGTTGTTTGTACCTGTATTTCTGAGTATGATGGCAGAATCCCTCTACTTATTCATTTTAATAATACATAAAGATAGATTTAATAGAGGTACATATTTTATTTCTGTCTAGTCTGGCCTACCAGATGTGCCTTCTATCAATCCAACCAACTTTTAAGGTCATATCCTTGTTCCTTTACATTATAAAACATGCCTAAGTTGATACTTTTCCAAGTCAGCTAACTAATTTGCTTTCCTGCTACTAAAGTACTTCATATACACCATGAAAGCATTTTAACTGCACTGCATTTACTCCTCCTGGCAAACAGTCTACAAAACAAGCAACTTTTGTGTTTATATTTCTAATTTACATTATGAAACACTTCATCACTTCAATACAAATTACATATTTCCCTATGATTCTTATTCTTAATCTAAGTAGCATGCTTCATAAAGCACATTTCAAAAACAATGACACTATAGGCTGCTTATGCCTGTGAGTTGATTCTGTGCAGCAGTATAGTCATACTGTGCAAATGAGCCACTACCTATGTAGTACATGTATACAAAATAGAGAATACTGGTAGACGTGAAGTGTATGTGCAAATTGGCAGAAATGCAGTATCATGAACTGCAGAATGCTAGCTGCAAGAGTGTCATAGACAAGTAGTGTATACAAAGCACATTAGTAGGTCTGCATACTCATCACACTAGTCTATATATGTACTCAGACATGCATGTGTAGTTGTGATACCAAAATGAACCTTGCTATGGTGGCGTTTTGTAACCAGCCCTGTAGTGTAGATTTGTAAAGTCCTGCCAATGACCAAGATGAATGGCGTGCAATTAGTGAACTCAGGAAATGGCAGAGCCATAAGAGGTGAATAAAATTGAGTGGCTAATGCCAACTCATCCATTCTGGGAGGAGGGATGAAGGTTTTGGTCTGCTGTATGTGGTCACCAGCTAGGAGAGGCATGGAAGTACCAGAAAACAACAAGAACCAAGATATGGGCTTTGTGCAAGGACCAAAATTTGTTTTTGGTGCTACCAAACCAATCTGCAGTAGACTTAATGGTATGTGCATGAGAGAACACAATCATGAGGAAGAGTTTGGAAGTTCTCAAAGTGAGGCAAGTTCTCCCATCAGCTGCTCACAATTGTGGTTAAGCTAATCAGAAACTCTTATCCTTTGACACTGCTGAAACAACAGCTTCTGATAGCCATAGTGAGGTTAGGTAGTTCCCCATGCTTTAAAGAATTAGGGTCAATTTTTTACTCCCAGCATAACCTGAGTGATGGCTCTCCTACTTCCACCCTACAGGCTCAGTCATTCCTCTCACAAAGGTGAGATTCTTTCCACACACTGATAGCCTTACAGTCCATTTGTTTCCCAGTCAGGGCAACAGGCCTATCAGCCTAAGAGCTGGATGTGAGGGAGCATCCTAGCATGCAAGTCATGTGGTGGCCATTGGACACCAGGTCTACTGCAGCTTTAGGGAGGTCCCATGAATGGTTCTGCACACATGTTCATGCCTCCTTGGCTTACATGTTGCCCATAGTCACTCCAGTGCAACAGCAGCTGCTGATGCATGGCCCCAAAACTCCTGTTGGGGTCAAAAGTGCAGCAGATTATACCACCTCCCTCCTGCAAGATGACCTCAATTCAGTTACCAGCATGAACTCCGGAAGGGCCAGGGTGGGAAGAGTTGGAGTAAGAGGCCAGCTCCAGCTAGGCCATTCTTTCTGGATGGAGGTGGCAGCATATTCTGACCCTTTCCACTCTGGCATTTCAAAGACACAGATGCCCTCAGCTCAGTTAACAGCAAGGGGTCTGGAAGGGCCAAAGTGAGAAGAGTTGTATTAAGTGGCCACCTTCTTCCACCCGGAATGGCTAGCTGGAGTTGACCACTTAGTCCAACCCTTCCCACCCTGGCCTTTCCAGAGTTCATGCTTTAAATGAACTGAGGTCATCTGAGTCCTAGTCAGAGCTTTATTTCTCTGTGCCATATGGCCAGGGTGAATTAGGGTCCATCTTTTAAAATGGATGACTCCAGTGTGGGAGGATCCAGACCATGAGGTTGCTGGGAGCAGGGCCATGCTGGAATGAAGCAGCTGTCCTTGCAATGAAAATTCAAAAGTAGAGTGGGGCTTAGAAGGTGAAGTATGAATGCCTGAATGTCAGTCATCCAGGGATGGTCTCACCACTCTTCCCCCATCTAACCTAAATAAACATTGCCATGAGACTAATTTCCCCTGGGGAGAGGAAGTCCCTCCATAGGCTGATATGGAGTGCTGGTCAGATGGAATAGGATAAAAGAAAGAATGAATGAATGAATGAATGAATGAATGAATGAATGAATGAATGAATGAATGTGCAACCCCAAATGAGTCTTGACTGTCAACAGGTATGAGGGAGAAAAAATTATATAGAAAAAATTTGGAACTTTCTCTTGTACTGCAGTTATAATTCAATATAATATGATACACAATGGTGGTACCATATAAAAAGAAGCAGAATGCAGAAGGACTATATCAGCTAAGTATGAATGTGATAGGTATTGGAATAATAGGTAGTAAAATGGTGCAACACTTAAGAATGCACAGAAAGGTACACTGGAAAACGCACTTGTGGGAAAACACAAAGGACAGAAAATGCTCACAGATAACCGCAGTGGTGAGGGGAAGTCATATAGGACAAAAGTAAGTAATCAAAGACAATAGGTGTAGTCAATGTGTCTATGCCCTTGGCAGTATTAATGGCAGAATAGACAGATCATAGAGCAGTTCAGTACCTGGACATACATTTCAGCAACATCACCACACGTAATCATAGGAGGTTTGTTACTTGGATTCATCACTAATATGGATCACAGTTCATGGCAGGAGGTAAACAATAGAATCATTTTTTTGTTGAAAGAGTAATCAGTATCACATCAGGTAGAACATAGCTGGTGTTTTCAAAGCCACTTGAAAGTTAGATATGTACCCTCTGTGCAGTAGTGTGTGCAGGAACACTGACTTTGGAACGATGTAAGCAAAAATGTAAAAAAAACTATAATATAAGGTACAACAGTTATTGAATTTATCTCTGTACTGTATACTGACATAGGTAGGAATGTAATGAATAGCATATCAGTTAGACAAAAAGTACTCAGAGATGTGTTGGGTGCACATATGTCATCAAAAGACCAAATGTGATAGTCTGTTCATATGTGTGTGTTATGGTAAAAACAAAGAAGGGTCTTTAAATTCAAAAGGCCATTTAAAAAGGGGAAGGTTGAGTACAGTAAGTGTCTGATTCTGGAGTTAGTTTCCCTTGATATGCTGACATGAAGAAAGAAGACTGAATAGTAGGCTTGGCATTATGAGTGATATTCACAGGAGGAAAGAGAAGAGGCTGAAGGGTGTGGCTGTACATGTCTGCATTATAAGGAACATGGTTTAATGGCTGCCACCCTGTCTGCATGTGTACATAGTGTTTTGGCCTACAAAACAAAGCATGCATTTATATATGGTGTATACTGAAATTCCAAGGATTTTAGTTGACATTGCAAGTACAAACGTGGAAAAATATATACTAAGTCTGAAAGTGAGGTGCCCAGGACTGTGTCCCTTTCTTTAAGGTATGATGACATTGGAGTTAATTTGTATAAGTAATAGGGATGTGACAGACAAAGTACCCCATATCAGGAGAGGTAGTAGGCCTAAACATGCCTTAAACGTGTAACAATGAAAGCTGAAATTCACTGTTTTATGTTTGAATTTTTTTTTTTGGGGGGGGGGTTGTGATTCACAATCTCAAGTATCACACAGGTCATACAGAGCCAGTCACATGCACCTAGACCATACAGCATTACTAAGTTGCCTTCACGAAGACTGCACAGTAATGCTAGATGTTACAGTCTAAAGACTCAACATAATCACTGACAGTCTCATGAAAGGGCGACATAGTCCATACGCCACCATTAACTCATCATTCAGCGCCTGCACAGCCAGTCTGTATTAGCATACCAGGAATGATGGGCATATTTTCCAGATCACATGAGAAGCTGCAGGTGTGCAACACTTTGGTGTCATTTGCAAAACACATCAGCTTACTAGGAGGTGCCTGCTTTGCGGAACGGCCAACAAAAGTTTCTTCCCAGAGCTTCAGAGAAATTGCTGATACAAGCTGTAATCATGTATTGCATAATATTATAATGTGAGAGCATTTATTAACTCAGGCGCATTAGTTTATAGCAGCATCACAAGCTGGCATAGCTGCCAACTCAAATATTAGTGCATGAGCTGACAGTTGGTCATGTTAAAGTTGCAAGCTACAGATCATATGGTCCAGGGTTTGAGTCCCTCAGCCATCATTTGCCTTCTGTGTGGCTTTCAGCAAGTCACTTAACTCGGCATTTCTTACAAGTTGCCCCTGAAAAGGGACAGTGTTTCCAATGAGCCTACTCTGTTAACAAATAGGATTACTATTATTATTATTACAACATCAGGGCTTCTATCTGTAGCACCAGAAACTGTGAGTGGCCTAGCATTCTAGACACCATACAGTCACATGGGGGACCTGTAAACTGGCCAGGGTAGGAAAATGCCTTTCAATCCGTTTTTGCAGATCTCTGTAATTCAGAGTTGTACACAAGTTATTATTTTTGTATTTAGTGCTATATAAGTCAAAAAGCGTTTGTTATGAGACTTTTCTCTTTGAGCCTCACATGAAAATGGGTTCCACCCACCCAGTCAAACTATCCCAGTGAACAAATGTAAATGAACAAACACATTTATCACCCTCCAATGGAGGTAGCCAGGAGAGTTACAGATAACAAACAGGATATGAGCAAGTCACCTAAGCACTGTTAGTATGGCAGTGTGATACAAGCATGCTGACATGACTGAAAGCTCATGTTCTGAGGTTAAAGAAAAAAAAACATCTAAGCTGTTACATTGTGGGAGATGCCTGCTGTAGGCTCCCCAGAGTGGGTAATCACTATCATGGGGCACACTTCCCTGGAGGGCTAAAGACTTACCCACAATGGATCACTAAGGATCATTGGCCATTATGTACTGATCTGGGGGAATTGAACAGGCTAATCCAAGACTGTTAGGGCCCTGATGTCAGCAGCATGGGTTTGGTATGAACATACTGCAGAAGGGACTTCAGAGCATTTCTGTTCATCACCAGATATTACTTCAGGATTGCATACTACACATGATGCTGGCTCCTCTGAGACACAATGAAATTTGGCTGTGAGGTATCATGGAAATAATTTTTGACCAGACAATCAATATCAAAACAGTACTACTGTGAGTCTTCATTCTCCAGCTCAGCCCAGTGCCAGTCACACTGGTTGACACTACATACAGTATAGTATGATCTGTTATGCCCAGCTACCTCATGTGTAATATCTATACAGATAGTTTCCTAGAAACCAGGGGCCCTGATGAGAAGAAGCTGTGTGTACATGAAGACAAGAACATGCAGCCATACTGGCAAGGCCATTGCAGGTATATGAACTTATGTACTCACGTGAATTTTGTACATACATAGATATAAATAGTGCCATATGACATGTCACTGCAGATCACCATTAAACATATTGTACTATTCAAATATAAGGATTCTCATTTTTATTCTAGCAAGATGCACTGTGTCTAATAACATGGTGAAGTACAGGCAATGACCAGCAAGGTACTGCAAGGTCACAGCATGACCATAAGCACATGAACTGGCAACTCTGCAGTTTCACACATATACAAAACAGCTATACACAAGATGAAAACAAATGTACTGACACCATAGTATGACCTATAATACATGTAAGCAATGCTAATAATTGCATCTTTAGTGCAAGTAAACTGAAGTGTTATAGTTCATAATTCAAAGTACACCAGTGTTCAACCCAGAGACCATGTTAGACCACAGACTGCACATTTGCAGAGTAAACAAATTGGCCAGTCTAAGACAGTGATATCTTAAACATATTCATGGAGTTAGTGTTAGGTATATGAATTCAGAGTTTATCCCATAAACAGGCAATATTGTAATAAGATCATTTGAAACACCTTACAGTTCTACTAGAATAAAGATCAACATTACTATCTCATAATGATCTTCAAGAAAGAGTTAACTCATTAACAAGAGTCTTAACTTCTCCTTGTGTCATGTTTTGAATCTTAAGCATAATCTGGCTAGTATAAAGCAGCACTGAATTGAAAATATGCCCAGGTGTTGAAGTCTATTAGAATAGTTAAGATCATAAACATAACATAGATGTCTAGGTAATTTTCTTTGTACTCCCATGTGGATAATTACATCACTATTAGAACAAGAGTAAAACATAAACCTTGACTTAATAATTGGCCTTACATAAGTTACAAATAATTTTGCTCTCTCTGATCTCTGGAGTGAATCCAAACAAAATCTAAGGCATTCTTTGAAATCTACAAAAATATACGTATTTTTATTCACTGTACTGCACTTTTAAACTGTTTTACTGAACACTGCCTACTTTTAACAGTTTTTGCAGTTTTAAACAGTTTTGCTGTTTCACTACTTCAACTGTTTGAGGTTTGACACTGTTTTTTCGGCACTTTGTATTTTCTAGTACTTGTGTATTTTATAGCATAGACTAAATTCAGATTTGCTGAATCCAGACTGTTTGTCATCATCTAAGTACTAAAAACAGCCATCTTACATTAAGAGGTCCCTCTGCATCCTTGTGGCAGAAGAGTGTAGCCAAGGACCCATCTGAGTTGGGGATTGTTGGAATAAGGTTCAGTATTAAGCATTTCCATTGGCCAGCTTGTTTGAAAATTACTTAACTAAACTGCGCATTGAGCAATGGAATTTAGTACTGCCCAATATAGACTCAAAGACTTAGAAAGTCAATGTTTCCCTAGATTGCTACTTGTAAACCATCCTAGGCTTTCCTGTTTCTCTGTGAGCCACACAGTTGTGCACTGCTGCCCAGAGAGTAACTTAGCTGCACATTTTTTAGCCGTTGACGCAGGCACCTCCTCCCAAACCTCCATAGTTTAGTTGATTCTACTAGTCCCACAGCGGATTCAGTTCCATCCAGCCCACTCCCCACTACTTACTACATAACAAACCTGACATAATGGATGGACAATTTCTCACCATTATTCCAGCCAGCCTGATGGACATTGGCATCCTAAGGAAATGTAGTGACTGCCTCATGTATACTGACAACCCATTATTTCTAAAATATACTAATACAATATGTGAGAGCTGTATCTATAATATAAATCTGGAATCAATGCTTCCTCTCTCTCACAAAGCAGCAAATCAGATACCAAATGGGTTGTCAGCACACACACACTTCACATCTTCCACAAACCAACAACAAAACACATAAACCTAGATAAGCGGAGGTCTCACTAGAAGTATATCAAAAGAACAGAGACCTCACAAATGCAAACCATCCATATGCAATGCAGTCCCAACAGCATCCGCTACACATATAAACACACACATCAGTGTCTCACCCAACAAGCCCCTAAGGCAAAATACCTCAAAACCAAATGTCTTTGTCATAGGCGACTCCATAGTGAGACATACAGATGTTCTACTCACCAGGCTGGACAAGGAGAAGGTCAGCTACCTGTTTGGTGCCAGGATCCACCAAATCATGCACACAATCAAGTCTCTCAACAACAAGTACAGCTATGACTCTGTCATAGTCCATGTCGGAGTGAACGACTTGAGATGTACCTCACTGGACTATATGAAGAGAAACATGACTGAGCTCAATGATTATGTGTCCCAAGCAGGAATGCCCCTAGATCTAAACAGCATTCTACCTTCACCCAGGATAATGCTTCACTACAAACAAAAAATGATTGACTTTAACAATTGGCTTAGCTTTTGGCATATGTCCAGGGGGATCCAGTATCTGTCAGCCTGGGACAACATGGCCGCAAGACCACACTGCTTTGCCAGGGATGGTCTTCACCTGTCACCTCTTTGCTTTTGGTTACTGCCTAAGGTACCTGCCTCCCCCATAGTGCCTTTTTAGGTAATGTCATAAGAACAGAATTCCTAATGTAAAAACATCTTCTAGAGACAAACTCAAGGTATGATGCTTAATGCTAGGAGTCTAAATCAGAAACTGCACTCACTGGAAGCACTCCTTACTTTGGAAGACACAAATGTCTGTGCCATATCAGAGACATGGTTCAAGATAACAGAGAGTACCCCAGCAATACAAGACTACAATGCCTTCCACACATTCAGACCCCAAAATGAACATGAAATAACCAAAGGGGGGGGAGGTGTATCCATCTTGGTCAAAGACAAATACACCTCAAGACTGGTTAAACAGTATAACTCCCTAGAGCTACTCCAAGTCCAGCTAACTATAGGAAAGACCCCCCTCCACATCATTGGCAGCTGTAGGTCCACCAGCATGAACCAAGTAAACCACACTGCCTACCTTGACCTACTTGAGTCACTCACAATACAGCCAAAGACCCTAGTCATGGGTGACTTTAACTATCCTACCTCCAACTGGCCGACACATAAGAGCACTAACACATTCACCCTAAGGTTCCTGGACTTTGTTAACACAAATGCTCTGGAACAGATAGTCAGCACCCCCACAAGAGGCTCAAATATCCTTGACCTAATGCCCTGGGGAAAAAAATCTCTGTTCTGGCATTTTGACATTTCCTGCTTTCGGTTAAGCAGTGTCAAGGTAAGGGTGTTCGCTGATTTTTGCTGTCGGTCTTCTGACATAGACCTGGCTGAACCATTGGGCATTCTCTTCAACCAAGTCTAAGTACTGGCTTTTTCCCACCTGAATGGAAAACTGCAACTATGATCCCTTTTTCACATAGGGGGTCTCTCAACCAACCCTGAGAATTATAGACCCATAAGCCTAATCAGCCTTATCTGTAAGGCCATGGAAAGAATCATCATGGACCTAATCAACAAGGATATAGGAGACCTTCAAACTTTTGATCCAACCTAGTTTGGCTTAGTTCAAGGCAGATCATGCTGGTTAAACCTGGTGGTCTACTTTGAAAATGTCACCAAGGCCTTGGATGAGGGAAAAATAGTGCATACTGCCTATCTCACTTAGCTAAGGCCTTTGACACTATCTCCCACTCAGACATCATCAATAAATTCACCCAGCTGGGGATAAACCCATATGTCATTAAATGGGTAGCCAACTAGCTCACCAACAGAAATAATACAGTCAAAGTAGGAGATTCCATCTCTACCAGCAGACCCGTTACTAGTGGTGTTCCACAAGGATCTGTGCTATGTCCACTTTTGTTTGGAATCTATTTCTCAGAAGTTCAGGTAAAAATGATGTCAGTGTAGTACAAAAAGGGCTTACACAGACAAATGATTGGTGCCAAAGCCACAGACTTAAACTTATTGCAAAAAAATGTCTCATCATCCCTTTTGGTAAAGGGAAAGTCCCAGCAAATTACAACATTAACAATACCCCTCTAAGTTCAAACCCAGTGGTGAGAGACTTGGGACTGCAGGTTGATAGCAGCCTTAACTTTGATCATTATGTATCCACAGTGGTGAGGAAGGCCTTCTATGTTGCCCATCTCATAAGTAAGGGAATAGCATCCAAAATGAAGGTGGTTATAACTCCTCTGTACTTGTCCCTCATCAGACCAATAATACAGTATAATAAATGAGCGTACCTCTTAATGCCAAAGTACAGCTAACAGTAACAAGTAAAAACAGTACTCAAAATGAAGCACTGTACAACAATGGCCAATGAAGTACGATTCTCTTGAGAAATCTTCTTCTTCTTCTTTCGGCTGCTCCCATCAGGGGTCACCACAGCAGATCAACTGTTTCCATTTTTTCCTGTCCTCTGCATCTTGCTCTGTCACGCCAACCACCTGCATGTCCTCTCTCACCACATCCATAAACCCTATCTTAGGCCTTCCTCTTTTCCTGTTACCTGGCAGCTTCATCCTTAGCATCTTTTTCCCAAAATACTCTGCATCCCCCCTCAGCACATGTCCAAACCAACATAATCTTGCCTCTCTGGCTTTGTCTCCAAAACTTCCAATCTAGGCTGACCCTCTAATATACTTATTCCTAATCCTGTCCATCCTCGTCACACCCAGTGCAAATCTAAATATCTTCAACTCTGCCACATCAAGCTCTGACTCCTGCCTTTTTGTCAATGCCACTGTCTCCAACCCATATAACATAGTTGGTCTCACTACCCTCTTGTAGACCTTCCCTTTCACTCTTACTGGTACTCGTCTGTCGCAAATCACTCCTGACACTCTTCTCCATCCACTCCATCCTGCCTGTACTCCCTTCTTCACCTCTCTTCTGCACTCACCATTACTCTGAATTGTTGATCCCAAGTATTTATACTCATCCACCTTTGCCACCTCCACTTCCTGCATCCTCACCATTCCTCTATCCTCCCTCTCATTCACACACATATATTCTGTTTTAGTCCTGCTGACCTTCATTCCTCTTCTCTCTAGAGCATATCTCCACCTCTCCAGGGTCTCCTCCACCTGTTCCCTACTCTCACTACAGATCACAATGTCATCTGCAAACATCATAGTCCACGGGGACTCCTGTCTGATCTCGTCTGTCAACCTGTCCATCGTCATTGCAAATAAGAAAGGGCTCAGAATTGATCCTTGATGTAACCCCACCTCCACCTTAAATGCATCCGTCACTCCCACCGCAGACCTCACCGCTGTCACACTACCCTCGTACATATCCTGTACCACTCTTACATACTTCTCTGATGCTCCAGACTTCCTCATACAATACCACAACTCCTCTCTAGGCACCCTGTCATATGCTTTCTTCAAATCCACAAAGACATAATGCAACTCCTTCTGACATTCTCCACTGGGGATGCACAAGCCAGTGCATTTCTTTGTGCCGGTCCCAAGCCTGGATAAATGGGGAGGGTTGCGTCAGGAAAGGCATCCGGCGCAAAATGTTGCCAAATCATACATGCAGACAAAAGTACCTAGATTTTAACTCGACATGAAGATTTTAATAATTTTTTCTACAATAAAAGGATTTTAACTGCTACTAAAGCCAGAAGCTCTTATCTGAACTGTTTGAACTGTTTGACTGGTTAAGTTGTAATTACAGTTTGCTACAGCTTACAGCAGCTACTACAACTTCAGTGTGGATACTTTATATATCAGACTTGAAAAGACTGGATACCTTGAAAACCATAATTTTGCTACAGTGTAACTGCATTTACAGCGTGGATATCTTGTAAGTGCATTTAATTGAAGCATTGGAAATTTATGCAAGTCTTTATATACACTCTGCACTTTTATGTTTTATGCCATTTAATTACGTTACTTATTTCTCAAAAGAATCGTACTTCATTGGCCATTGTTGTACAGTGCTTCATTTTGAATAATAGAGTATAATGCTCTCTTTTGTATGTAACTCACCAGACACCTACAGCAGCTGAAGAGACCTCAGAGGTTTCTCATCCAGAAAATTCAAGGCCTTAGTCACATGACCTACATGGACAGACTGAAGGCACTGTCACTATACTCTGTATCATACAGACTGGTTAGAGGTGACTTGTGCCTGGCCTACAGAGCAGTCTCAGACCCTGTCTTAATGGAAATGCTGCACATCCACAAATCTAGTGGGACAAGACTCACTCACTGTAGAGAACTTAACCTAGCCTACAACATAAACAGTACTTACAGAAGAGACAGTTATGTCTCCCAAAGGCTGCTACTACTCTGGAACAAACTCCCAATTCATGTTAAACAGAGCGCCTCAATGACACTATTTAAGCTTAACTTGGACAATTGGATGGGAAACCATAAATTCACCCCAGGGGTTTCACCTATGTCCTTTTTGGATGGGGGCAGTCGGTGCTGATCATAAATTCACAAACAAATATAGGCTATTTCTCTCAGTCTGTGAGGGAACAAGGGTAAAATATAGTTAGGCTTGTAAAGGCCCTATTGCCAATAGGCTAGTAACCTCCTATGATCCTATAAAGTAGAAGATCGAGAGTAAAAACATCTAAACATCTAGAAATTGGTCACTTACTTTTAGGGCTTTAGCTTTAAAATTCAATTTGTAGTTGATGTGGACACCAAGATCTTTAAATAAGAAAGTACCTCCAATATGTGTTATCTAATAAGGTGGCATGATGGATTTTCGGAGGCCCAAAAAATTGCATTTACTTAAACTTATGTAAAGCTCTTTCATATTCAGCCATTTTACTACACTAGAAAGATAATTAATGAAAATATTATAATTCATGTTATAATTCATAACTGATCTTAATCTGATATCATTTGTACATTTGGCAATCCAAGTTTTTTATGTGTAGACAGAAAGGAAAATGCTGTGTTGGAAAGTGCTGAACCTAAAACAGACCCCTAAGGAACCCCTGAGGGAACATCAGCCCAGTGCAGATAATGGATTCCAATTTTTACATTAAATTGTCTTTTAAAAACCTATGGGTTAATCCAGTTTAATATAAAGTTATTAACACCAAGTTTCATCATCATACATTCTGCAATACAATTAAATATACTACAATAGCACCAGTCCATTATACAAATCCCTGCTACCATGCATTAGGTAAGTGGAAAAAGAACATTTAAGCCATGTTAATACGTATCCAATGCATCACCATGCTTGGGATTACCCACATGCAAGTTCAAAAGATATATTTAGAAACATTTGCAGTATAAGGAAGTTAGACTGATTGAATGGTAATTGTTCACAACACAACTCCCATTTTTATAAAAGGGAATGAGGTTAGCCTTTTTCAGGAAAATAGAACAATGCATTTTTACAGAAGAGTGTTAAAATGTTAGTTAGAGGGGCAATCATCTGTTTTTTTTTTAAAATATACAGGGTATCTTGGAAGATGCCTCTCTAAATCTAAATGATATTAAAGCCTACAAATCCAAATGAAACCTCCTCTTACTTAAGAAGAAAATTATTTCTAATTCATACAAACTTATTCTTTCTATCCAAACCCAAAATGATCAAATGTTTTCAAACTACTGGAAAGACCAACATCCCTCCACTACCTCTAACCAAATCTCCCAAGCTATTCAACTCTCCTTGACAATCCCCTTAAAAAACTTAACTATACCCAACTTATGATCTTAAATAATCCATACCTCACCCCTGTCATACTATCTAAAATCTATCCCTCCTCCTCTCCGCTCTGTCCCCATTGTACCAATCACACCGCTGACCTGCTCCATATTTTTTGGTGCTGCAAATGCTGTTATAGACTCTGGTGCTCCCTTAGGGTACAATTGGAAAAAAAGGGATATGAAAAAACGATTTTGTCCTGTAAGTTCACAATATTACATATCCCCTCTACAGACTTATCCAAACTTCAGACTCTGTTTTAATAACACTCTTTTCCCTTGTCAAACTTAGTATCACCCTTGACTGGAAGAATAGATCTCTACTCACTTGGGATAGAGTTAAACAACTGGCTACCAAACACATACTTGTCCACGAATATCTGAAATACACCCAAAGATTTAGCATACACTTTACTGAATATTGGGATACTTTATTTGATATCATTCTAGTTTAATCTATGTTAACTTATCTATTTTGTTGAGCATAAGACATATCTGTAAATAGTTATTTGTTGTATATAAGTCTATATTACTTTCATTGTTTTGGGTGTGCATTGTCTGTTACCATTTTGTATTGCATTATTAAAAATCATTAATATTGTATCTTTTGGCTTTTCCTTGTTAGGGGTCGCCACAGTGGAACTCCGGTCCGCTAATGATTGGCAGTAGATTTTTACGTACAGAGTTGCCAGCTCTGGCGCACAACCTTCAACGAAGGTACACCCATTCACGCATGTCTCCACACAGAAGACACTTTAGCTGAGAATCGAACAGGACAGCGTCTTACTGTGAGGCGACAATGCTACCGCAGCACCACCATCATTAATAAAACGATTAAAATATATATATATATATATATATATATATATATATATATATATATATATATATATATATATATATATATATACAGGGTTTCTTATACAGTCCACTGCCACTGTTGCATTTTATTTTATTTTTTATTTATTTTTATTTATTTATTTATTTAGTTAATTAGTTACTTTTGTTTACGGGGATAGTCCAACTGGATGTGAGCCCATTTTTAGTGGAGGCCTGGGGAGAAAAAGCTCAAGAAACAGATAAAGAAATTTGTCAAAAAACACAAAATATACACATCAGAAGTGAATATTTTCAAAAAACACCGAATTTACATGTCATAGTTGTTCATCAAGTTACATAGATTTGATTAATTATGACATATTACAGTTTGTACTAAAAATTGTATAGGGGTCCAATTTGTTCATTCAGTCTTTCAGTTAACAGAATTGTAAGAAAGTAAGTAGACTGCAGATAGGGGAGGTAAGATTACCAACACTGGATACATTATCATGGAAATGTTGAGACAAGCTATTAGGTTGAGTGTATTGAAGAGAAAGGTAGAGTTAGTAAAGAGAAGAGCCTAGGAGGGAGGAAGATAACAGGAGGGAGGGAGTGAAATGGAGGAGATTTTAGGTAGATAGTAGAGCAGACAGGGGTGTTACTGAATACTAGATTGGAGCAATGTAAGTCAAGAGAAGTTAGAGGAATCATCTGAGATTTATACGGGTAGTAAATGGGAAAAGTAATAAGTACATAAGTTAGGAATACATGTTGACAGCAAGTTGAGTAGCTGGATAATAAAAAGGCTTATCCTGGTTATTTTCCTTAAGGAAGGATTAGCCATTTACAAGTAGTATGAAAAAAAGGAAACCACCTGAACTATGATGGGTGTTATCCTGAGTAGTCAAAGAATGCAATATATCCATATTAGCAGGGCAAGTTGGTGCCAGAAGGCTGGTATTGGTAATCAGCTTAACAAAGAACATTAGAAGGAGAATAGATGAACGCTCTATTTGGGATGTACCTTACAAGACACCTGCAACAGCTGGAAAGACCACAGAAATACCTCACCAAGAGGATCACTGGCCTAAAACAGATGCCCTATGCAGCTCAACTGAAGAAACTCCAGCTGTACTCAGTTGCATATCGCCTACTCAGAGGTGATCTCTGTCTGACATACTAGGCTATGTCCAACCCAGAATTAATGGACATGCTCCACCTAAAGAAAACCATATCCCCTCGAGCCACACATTCTAGGAATCTAAACCTCACCACAACAATAAATAGAACATGCTGGAGCGATAGATTCCTGTCCCAGAGACTTCCCATGCTCTGGAACAAGATTCCAATCCACATTAGACAGATCTCCTCGCTAACACTCTTCAAGAGAAATCTTGACGAATGGATGGAAAACAGAAAGTTTACCCTGGTGATCACTTCAATGGCTCTGCTGGACAGAGGCACAGGGAACTAATCTATGGGGGAGGCGAAAGCCAATACATTCCGGCTAGGCTTATAAATGCCTTCGGGCAGATAGCCTAGTACCTACCTATGAGGAATGTAATTACACCTGAATATAAATATCCATTAATACCACATGTATAAGTAAGCAAAACCCACTGATTCCCGACACCACCTATAATGAAGAGGATACACTACTAATGGCCTGGGTGTGGTCAGTACATGGAAGGATTGGCTCTAAACTAAATGTAATAGAGGATGGCAACCCAATAACACCTGTCAGACAATGCCTATAAAGAAATAGAAACCTTATAATTATTGTCCAAAATTCTGGATACCACCCCATCTGTGATTGCAGATGGTTTGAGGAGTCTGACCCATGTCTAGAGGCTATTTGGTCTTGTCCAGAGATGCCGATAGTGGTGCCATAACGTTTTGCAGCATCTGAGCATGGCTCTGACTGCACCCATCAACAATCCTTGGACTTTCTCATAGATGATGGCACTGATCTCCATTCTTAGTATAAGCAATATCCATATGTTTTGGCAGCACTAAGTTAAGCCATATTTTTTGAAATAAGCATACTGCAATCATGGTATGTGAATGTGTGTGTACTCATCACGCATACAATGCATTACAAATGAGTTGCAGAAACCACATAGGTACATAAGTCCTGCAGTTCCTGATGAATGCCACGTGTCACACAGAGAAATGTACAACTGGTACAGATGAAGGCTAGAAAGTACCATAGCAACCATCTGCTACAATATGTATGCACTTAAGTCATGAAACTTTAACCTCAGAAAATATACAGTCAAGGGAATTTTTACAAAGCTACATTACAACATTAAGACATAATTTTTGTCAGGTCAAAAACATAACAGCTCATAGATAACAAAATGTGATTAATCAGTGCTGGTTCTTAATGCAAGGGGCATTAGTAATAAAGTTTTTATTAGAAAATGTGTTGCACTCACACAACATTGATGTTGTTATTGTTAGTGAAATGTGGTTAAAGAACAGTGCTTGGAAAACAATTCTGTCAGTATATATATATATATATATATATATATATATATATATATATATATATATATATATATATATATATATATATATATTTGTAATAAACAAAAATTTTTAACAAAAATTCAGGTGGAGTTAAAGATTATGATACCTGTGCACATTTCGTCTTTGATGATAATGCCAATACTGTAGATTGTGTAACTGTGAAAATAAAGAATATCCCAGAACAGATTACAGTTGGTTGAGTGTATAGACCACCAAAGTCAAGTGCTGATGACCTTCAGGAATTCATTCCTTTTCTATAAAAAACACAGAAGGAGAATAACAGTAGCTGGGGACATGAATCTACCAGAAACAGACTGAATAATATTGATTCTACAACATCAGTAAGTAAACTATTTACAGT
The DNA here is from genome assembly GCF_019279795.1 of Protopterus annectens. Classification (NCBI taxonomy): domain Eukaryota; kingdom Metazoa; phylum Chordata; order Ceratodontiformes; family Protopteridae; genus Protopterus; species Protopterus annectens. The sequence continues at coordinate 1,836,233,233 of NC_056725.1, read as the reverse complement.
GTATCTTCAAGAGCATCAGTTGTTGCAGATTGTAAATAAACCAACCAGGAAATGAAACATACTAGATATTATTTGTGTCCCTAAACAGATGATTATTACTTCATGTCAGGTTTTACCACTTTTGATGTGCAGTCATCATGGGGTTGTAAAGGTTAAACTATTGCTAGATAATTCTGCCTAACTAAAACCTAAACCAATGCACAGAAGATTAATAACAGATTATATGGAAACAAAACAGTCATTGTGTAAAACTAATTGGAGTGATGTGCACATTGTGAAACAGCAAGTTTTGAAATGGAAATCGAATACAAATATAAAAAAAATGTTTAACATCAGGATCAGGAGGATATATATATCTATAAAGACAAGAAATACAAATATAAGAAATGGAAGCAAGGTCTAACTATATATTTGAAAACAGAAATAAACAGACTGGACAGACAAATAAAACACAATGTGAGACAAGATCAGGAAAAATCAAAGAAAATGTATATAAAGATATTAAGCATAATATGAAACCATTTTATAGATATATATGATGTGATAGAAGTAAAGGCAAACAAATCAATAAAACTGTTCATAGATTCTATAATTTGTTCTAAAACGCAACAGATTTCATACATATTTACAAAATCTTATGCAAAACAATTTGGCTGCACAAAGCACAAATGGGGGAAATAGTTTGTACTAGTAACATTCAGATAACCTCAAACACTTAAATTATATCAATAAAGTATTATGCAAACTGCACCCAACCAAAGCACAGGGAGGAGATGGACTTAGTAATAATGATCTGAGAGCACTTTAGTGTGAACTTACAGTACCATTATATCTGTTATTCACGAGGTCATTTAAGTATGGAAAGATTCCTCAAGAATGGACACATTAACTTATTAAACCCATATTTAAGGGAGAGGGGATTTGGACAGACCCAGAGTAATATAGACCCATGCTTTTACTTTCTTGTTGTGGAAAAATAAAGGAGAAGGTGATTTTGGGTAAATTATTGTTAGAAATGGAAACACTGGGACTTGAAACCATATATTGTGCATGCATATGTTGAAAACAGATCTACAACTACCAACTACTAACATGATGTTCTATAATAATATAATAAAAGCTATAAAAGAAAAATTGTGCTGCAATGTACTTTATAAAGACTTGTTCATTGGTTCATAGGTTCATAGGTAGGTACTAGGCTAAAGGATTTTGCAGCTTGGGCAGCTATACAGAGTGATTAGTTTATGATCTGCCGGAATGTGTTGGCTTTCACCACCCCCTTAGATTAGTTCCCTGTGCCTCTATCCAGCAGAGCCATTGAAATGATCCCCGGGGTAAACTTTCTGTTTCCCCTCCACTCGTCAAGGTTTCATTGAAGAGTGTTACTGAGAAGCTCTGCCTAATGTAGATTGGAATCTTGTTCCAGAGCATGGGAAGTTTTCTTTAGGTGGAGCATGCCCATCAATTCTGGATTGGACATGGCCTTGTATGTCAGGCAGAGATCACCTCTGAGTAGGCGGTATGCAACTGAGTATAGCTGGAGTTTCTTCAGTCGAGATGAATAGGGCATCTGCAGGTGTCTTGTAAGGTACATCCCAAATGGGGCGTTGTACTCTATGATGGTTCTGATGAGTGATGCGTAGAGGGGCACAATGACCTCTTTTGATCTGGATGCAAACCCTTTTGTGATTAGGTGAGCCACACAGAAGGATTTTCTAAATACTTTGGCAATGTGATTATCAAAGGAGAGATTACTATCTACTTGGGTCCCCAGATCCCTTATTTTGTCTTCCATATTTAGGGGGCTACCACCTATGTGGTAGTTTTTGGGTACTTTGTTTTTTCCAAAGGGGATGACTATGAACTTTTTGGCATTTAGCTTGAGGCCATGGTTTTGACACCAGGTATCTGTCTCAGTGACACCCTTTTGGAGGATGTCTGTGTCAGCTGGAGAGTCAATCATAGCCCCTAGTTTGCAGTCATCTGTGAACTTGGTCAGCCATAGTCCTCCTGTGCTTGCCTGTACCTCTGAGAAGTATATGCCGAACAGGAGTGGTCCTAGGACTGAGCCTGGGGGGACGCCACTTGTAACTGGTTTAGAGTCAGACCTAGCTCCCACAACTCTTACCATGTGAGTTCTGTTCGTGAGCCAGTTGGCAACACATTTCATGATGTAGGGGTTTATGTTCAGGCTGGTGAGCTTGTCTATAATACCAGAATGGGGAATGATATTGAAGGCCTTTGTGAGGTCTAGGTAGGTTGTGTGGACCACCTTTCCCTTGTCTATAGCCTTGGTAACTGTCTCAAAGACATCTACCAGGTTTAGGAGGCATGATCTGCCCTTAACAAAGCTGAACTGGATAGGGTCCAGTGTTTGGAGGTTCCCAATGTCTCTGTTAATGAGATCCATGATGATGCACTTCATAGCCTTGCAGACCAAAGTAGTCAGGCTTATAGGGCAAAAGTTCCCAGGGTCTGTTGTGGCTCCATCTTTGTGGAGAGGAATAACCATTGCTGTGCGCCACTCTATGGGCACATAGCCTGTGGAGATGCTGAGTTTGAACAGTGTGTTTAGGTGAGGGGTTAGTTCATCTTTGAGCTCATGTAGGATGCAGCCTGGGATACCATCCAGTCCCATTGATGCTGTGTCTTTGGCTTTGGAGAGGGCTGTTTTAACCTGAGTGTCTGATTTTCAGGGGCACTACATTAATCTGGTATGGTTATGGGCCCTTTTGGGGGTGGGGGGGTGAAGTTTGCACTGAACCTGTCTGCCAGGATGTTGGTGATATTGGTCGGTTCAGTGTATTTTGTGCCATTCTGCACTAACTCTGAGCAGATCTGGCAATTGCCACTTAGATTCTTGACATAGCTAAAAAATGCCTTGTGGTTATCTTTGAAGTCCTTGGCAATTTTTCTTTTGAAGCTAGCCTTGGATGATTTTATGAGAGATCGTAGTTTCTTGCTGATACTGATCAGGGATGTCTTCCCCTCTTGGGATTTCACTCTTTTCTGTACTTGTTTCCTGCTTCTATTGTAGAACTTGTTTATGGCAGGGGTCCACCAGACTGGTTTACTTTGCTTGGAGGAGTGAGTCGTAGTTTTGCTTGAGAAAGCATGATCCATGCATTTTTGTAGGTGCACGTAGAGTGCATTAGTAAAGGATTTTGCAGCTTGGGCAGCATTATCCTTTAGCATGGGGGATTTGAAACTTTCCACCTTGGTCTTAAGTAACGTGAAGTTTGCTTTTGAAAAGTTTTTCACAGTGGTTTATTTGTCCAGGGGTGGGGGCAGAATGTGGATATACAGAGTGATTAGTTTATGATCAGCTCTAGCCAGTGAAGGGTTGAACTCTGGTGTGGAACAACAGTTGCCCATGTTGGTCCAATATGTTGTCATCTCTGGTGGTGTGTTGACCAGTTGATTCAGGGCATTTGAGTTTATAAATTCTAGGAAATGTTGGGCAAGGGAGTTAGTACTTGAGTAGTTCTTCCAGTTAATGTTTGGGTAATTGAAATCACCCAATATCAGGGTGTTTTGTAGGACCTTTATGTTTCCCAATGTTTCCAGAAATGCGGAATGGGGGTCCTGGCACATGGTGGGTGATCTGTAGCAAGCTACAATTTGAATTGCAGTTCTGCCCATTGCTAGTTGCACATGGATGATCCCTGAAGCATCATGCTGTGCCACTAACCTGGAGGTATGGGTATCCTTGATGAATATGGATACGCCCCCCGCCTTTTGTATTTCGGTCTTGGTTTTGTGGCCAAAATGTATGGTATGAGTTGTAGCCTGGTAGTGCTGGGGTGCTCTCTGGAGCCTTAAACCAGGTTTCTGTTACTGCACATATATTGATTTTCTCCATAGTAAGGACTGCCTCGAGTGCGTGCATTTTAGACGTCTGGCATTGAGTAGCATTACCCTCAGTTTTTTTGTTTCTTGTGCTATTTACGGTGTCCTCAGCCTTTGGTTTGGTCATATATAAAACGCTGATCAATAAAGTAGAACAACTAGTTATTAATGTAATCTTGATAAGATGGATAGCTTCATGGCTAACAAGTGAAATTCTAGCTTGCAGTCAGGGTGGCCCACATGGCTCTGTCCTAGGACTATACTTGATTAGGTTGTATCTTTCAGAGCTATTGTTTTCATCTGAGGTGTTCTGCAGTCAGTATGCAAATGACTTGAAAATGGGTAGACTGATTAAATATGCTACAAATAGGGCATGTCTGCAAAATAACTTGACTAAATTGACCATATGGGAACAGGAGAATAATATGCTGATAAATACATCAGGAAATGACCATATGAGCTTTGGGAGACATAGATTGAGGGGTGAATAATACAGCATGCAGTGATGAAAACTGTGAATTCATTTGGAGACTTGGGTAACTAGGTAGACCCAACTTTGAGTTTTTCTGATCATATTAACCAATCGGTTACTAATAGTTATAAAGGTATAGGATGTATAAAACAATTTATATAGTTTGGGAAGTCAGAAAAGATGAAATCTTTTGCAAGTTACATTAGATCCAAACTAGAGTATGGAATAATAATATGGAAACTTTGTAAGAAAACTAGCATGAGGAAATTAGAAAGAGTACAGGGGAAATATTGCAAGTTCATCCAAGGATATGAAAATTACAATATTTCAACTGGTACCGTGTCTCATATAGATAATAAAGAGGAGACCTGATTCTGGTATAAATGGCATTTAGAGTGAACAACCTCTGTGAATGTTTGTGGTTATCAAACAGTCAGTGGCAGTGGTGCAAGAGACAGTGTACTCACCTTTGGTGCAGAAGACTGTAGGTTCTATTCCCACACCATGTAGTTAGATTGCTGACACTGCAGTGCAGAATAAGGGGGTGATGCATTCTTGATTATGTCATCCTTCAGACAAGGTGTTAAACCAAGATTCCATCTACATGAGCTGGCTGTTGGCTGAGGTGGATGTAAAAGATCCCATGGCAACTATTAAAAGAGTAGGAGAAGTTCCCTAATGCCCTGGCCAAATTTCCCCTAGCAGTATAAATACCACCATGAGTCTCCCAGAAAAGAGGCCACTAGTCTACTGGGACTAACCTGGTAAGCAAACAGATAAATAAAAATAGTTAAAATAGAAAATCATCAGACAACCTGTGTGTAGACAATTGTATAGAAATGAGATCTGTACTGATTGGCTGTCTGAGATAGTCTATTATAGGCATCATATACTACCAAATTATATTAAAGCATGCACTAGTTCAGATATTTTTAAGAGCAACTTGAACACCTATTATGGGAATGACTGTTTTGATATATTGTCAGGCTGGAAGTGCATTATTGCAGGTCTGAAATATTTGAATGTAAATATGTATGTATGTGTATATGTATGTATGTATGCATGCATGCATGTAAACATACTTCTTCCTGTGATATAGTGACAGTGGCAGGCATATAGAATATCTATGAATGCTGTATTATGCATACTGATAACCCCTGCAATGCTAAAAACATTCCATGTATATCACATTTATTGTTAACTTTACAAAGAAATCAGATATTGCAGCTTTGATCCTTTTCAAGAAGACTAGCTCAAATAATGTCCACTTATATTCATAATCCATAATTAAGAAATAAAGGGTCATTACCATTCAAAAATGAGCATGTTGCATGTTGATTGGACAGACCAACCAACATGTCCATTGTAAATCAAACATATACAAATAGAAAAAATTCAGGCTGCTAATGTACCTTTCAGTGGTTAGACTTCTATTCTTATATGCTACAGAGGCATACCTCTCAACTGTACATATTTTCACCTCATATTTTGGTCTGTTCCTCATAAAATTTATAATTTTCTGACAAATCACTGAAGATTGAAGTCACTAAATAATGACATGCATTTGAGTTTCAGACTTCATATCCATCAGACAGTGTGTGCTAATATAAATCCTGCTATTCCAGCAGCTTTCTAAGTTTATAAAAGCAACATTTACAGTCTGTTCTTCAGTAAATGCAAACTAACATAAATCTTGTTATTCAAGCAGCTTTCTAAGTTTTTAAGAACAACATTTATAGTCTATCATCTAGACAATGCACAATAACACAAATCTTATTTGAGCACCTTTCTAAGTTTATTTCAGCAACATTTACAGTCTGCCCTCCAGACAATGCATATTAACACAAATCTTTTTATTCAAGCAGCTTTCTGAGTTTATATGAGCAGCTTTTACAATCTGACCTTATTTGAAAGCCTTTCACCCCCATCCTACAGAAGGGCCTCACTAAGACAGATGCCTGATGTCAGACAGAGGCATGGCCTCAAGCTCAATGCCAAAAAGTCCCCTTTGGCAAAAACTCTGTACCCATGAACTACCACATAAATGGCAGTCTACTTAACACCAAATGTGTGATAACAGACCTTGGGACCCAGGTGGACAGTAGTCTCTTCTTTGATAATCACATCACCACAGTAGTCAGGAAATCCTTCTATGTGGCACACCTCATCACAAAAGGGTTCTCATCCAGGAAAAAGGAGGTCATTGTTCCCCTCTACTTGGCACTCATTAGACCCATTATAGAGTACAATGCCTCTTTTGGAATGTACATCACAAGACATCTGCATCAGCTGGAAAGGCCACAGAAGTACCTCACAAAGAGGATTACTGGTCTCAAACAAATGCCCTACACTGACCATCTCAAAAAACTCCAGCTTTACTCTGCAGCATATCGCATACTCCAAGGAGATCTCTGCCTAACATACAAAGCTATGTTAAACCCAGAGCTGTTGGACATGCTACACCTAAAGAAATCCCAATCCCTCTGAGCTACATGCTCTAGGGACCTAAACCTTGTCACCAGAAACTTCCTATACTCTGGAACAAGCTACCCATCTATGTCAAGCAAAGTTTCTCATTAGTACTCTTCAAGAAAAATCTTGATGAGTGGATGGGAAATAGGAAATACACCCCGGGGATCACGTCTGTGTCTCTGCTCGACAGTGACACAGGAAAATAACTTTCAAGGGAACCTTGTTGACTAGGCTTACTTAGGCCCTTGGGCCAATAGCCTAGTACCTACCAATGAATATTTAAGCTTGCTGGTGTTAATGCTGTGAACCACAACACCCCAGCAATTTTGTCTCAGCATGAAAATGCTGAAAATCGAGGAAGGCATCCTACATTCATTTCGACTAACACATAAGCTGAACACATGTCAAAAGGGAATGCAGGCAGCCCTAAATCAATTTTACTAATTTTAATTTGTTTAAAAGAGAAGTCTGACTAAGTGCGGTGACCGTTTTGAGTGGAAACCAAGGGGGAAAAACAATTAAGTTACAATAATACATGAGCACATGACACAAATCTGCTACTTTAACAATATTTTTGCAAATCAATACATAAATACAGTAATTTAAATAAATTTTAATACCCCTCAACTAAATTAAATAAACAAGAAAATTGTTGTGGAAGCTACCATACCAAAGGACTCCCCCATTATAATAGCACACTAATAGTAAAATGTACCTTATAAAATAACAAATTAAATGCCTATTCAACAAAAAAAACCTCTACATATTTGACATTTGCACACAAACAAAAGCTATACTAATATATCACTACAAAATTATATCTACTCTTAAACATTAATACAAACACACAAAAATCAACCCATAAACATAAGATTGTACATTCTACTACAAGCACAGCATGAGCGTTATAACATATAATTACCACAGAAAAGAGGTGCCAATTCTAAACAGTAACTACAAGAAAAAGAAGAAAAAAGAAGGAAATAAATTGCAATATTATAAGCAACAGTGAAATAGAAGAACTGTTTAAAAATATAGGAGAAGTCAACAACTAACCTTCCTGCAGCAAAAACATACTTCAACACCACCAACAAGAAGTACAATACTATAAACAGTCCCTGAAAAACAAAAACAATATATACACATATATATATATATATATATATATATATATATATACCGGTGTACCTGAAAAAAAGAGAAATTCTTGAAACAGAAGAAAAGCAGTCAAAACACAAAAAAGCCAATAAAAGACCCTATGAAATAACATCAGAAGAACTAGAAATCCTAGAACAGGAAAAAGAAGGAAATACAATAAAACAAACATGGTGGGCTTTAAAGATATTTCAAAACTACAATATATACTTACAAACCATTACCCCAGAAAACTTTAGCAAAGTACTAACATAATTTTATGCCACTTTAAGAAACACAAATGGACAACAATATGTTATAGCCACCTTTGTTTCAATATGAGCAGGACTAAACAGATATATAAATAATCCACCATTAGACAGAAACATCAACATTATAACAGAAACACGCCTAACAAATGCTAACAATGTCTTCAAAGCAGTAATTAAAACTATAGAAGTGGAAAAGACAAAACAGAACATCATAAGCCACTAACAGTTGAAGAAATAATTAATACATTTAAGCAACAGTAAAGCTCTCTCCCCCAACACAGCACATGGACTCATCAAGAAAGTTTAGTTGAACATTCAATTACATTTCAGAAGACGAGGAAATTAAGTTGTAAGGTACTTCACCCAATAGAATTTTATCTTAAACAGACACGATGATGGCACAGAATACATAACAAAAAACTTCAATGAACACACAAAAAAAATCAAACAAAACTATGCCAACACCAAACAATAACTTAGAAAATTCATGTTTGTCATTTTTACAGACCTTTTATGCTCTGTGCAAAGCTTTAGAAATATCTTCAAAAAGTACCACGTAATGCAACAACACTTTTTCCACACCCTAACACATACTTGAGAAAATACAAACTTGGTACACAGTACAACCAATAGGAATAAACTACCTGTCAAGAATGCTGCCAGAGATATGCAAAGTAGTAAATCTACCCAAACAGTCCACAAACCACTCCTTGCGAGTCACTGCAGTAACTCTTCTCTCACAAGCAGGAATGGAAGCTAAACAGATAATGAGCATAACAGGACACAAAAATGAAGTATCACTGCACTCTTCAATAAATGGCTTCAAAACATGGAGAAAAATAATATCAGGTATATACACACACACACACACACACACACACACACACACACACACACACACACACACACACAATCCTTCAAATGTAAAAAAAATGAATGTACTGAAAAAGCAAAACAGAATACACACCTCCCTGTGGGGAAAAAATGAAATTGCACAACAAAGAAAAAATAAATGAAGACATGTCACAAACTGAAAAAAAGCCATAGAAAAAATAATAAACTGCAGAGCAGTAAATATTTACACCATAGAACACCAACAAAACAAGTAAGTAAAAAATGTAATTTCTATATGTCAAAACATACTAGTAACATACATATACAACTAAATCAACATAATCACAATTTTCATTACAGGTACTACACTAAGAAGAAAAATAAAAATAATGAGCATACAGGATGAAACAAACAGAAGTACAATAAAACAATAAAATACAACACAATGAAGACATATGAATAAATAAAAAACAAAAATATACATTCTTAGCTTCTTTTATGTCTACATTTACTAAATACTACTCAATAAAAAAGGATACAACAAGTAAATAAAAGCATAATTTGAATGAAACCAGGGGAACTATTTTTTCTCTCAAAATAAAGTGGATGAACATACCATGAAACACACAAGAAGGCAAATAACTCCAACAAACACTAAGCATGGTAAAAATATAATTGTATGATAGCAATAACCCATGGCTGAGTGTGAGGAATGTTTGATTTACTCACGGTTGGCTTTGTCTGGCAACTTGGGGTCCACCCTTGTGACCAAACCATACCAACTGTGGATAAATCAAGCATTACCCACACTTAGCCATAGGTTATTGCTTTAATATAAACTAATTAATTTGTTGACATGACACAGGAAACACAAGAAAACAAGATATATTAATTCAGAATAGGCTCCAATGCATACAACTGAAACAGTGAATTCCATATCAGGGTTAACCATGAGTGGAACTGTGAAATGAAATTTACCTAGAACAATTCTTCTTACAATACTGATTGTCAATTCTAGCTCTTTGGTACTCTCTTTGAGAATCTTTACTGTCCTTCAGGTCTTGGATTTTTTCCTGTTTTAAATTCCTCTTATACTTCCTTCTCTGTAGTCTCCTTTTTTCATTTACCTTCAATGCTTCTGAACCCTGCCCCTCCCCCCCCACACACACCCTCAGGTTTGCCACATTGTCCTGCTTCAGCAATTACTCTGTCTTTTGCTTACTATACTGTGAAGCATACTATAGAGTATGCAAATGCCACTTACATTTGTGATGTAGCAAACATCCAGCATTACCAATGTAGTTGGTAGCCACACTCCATCTCAGTAAACTAGAAACATGCTTACACATGCCACATGACCTGAAGCATGCAGTAGTGTAATATACATTGTTTAATGACCGGAAAATATATATTCAGAGAAATTTACAACACAGAGTGTAAACCAATCGGCTCTTATTAAAACATAAAAACAGTCCTTCTGCTTCTGCATAAGCCTTCAAAGGGCAATAGCAATAAAACTGTAGTAATCAAACAATTAACTCATAAGACTAGTCCAATGAATCTCTTTTTTAATTCCATAAGAATTCAAAGTGCCAAACTTTTAAATGTGTAAGGCTTTTTTTGATTGCAGCTAGCCCTTTAAATCTCTGCCTTGAGTTTCATACACGTGAATTTGTTCTAGAATGAAAACTCTTTTAACTGGCTTGCATCTGCTGCATTACAAACTTTGAAATGAAATGTAACACAGCTTTGTCTTTTAAAATTATATATATCCTTGAGGTGCTCCAGTAGATGAAATCTGAATTTTCTGTTTTAGTCTCACCTACTTAATAGCATACACAGAAGAACCATTGATTATATATGCCAGATTCAGTAAGTCACATTTACACATGTTCTTACATTTACACCTTCTGTTATTAATTCAAATGATATTACTTGTACGATTACAAATAGATCAGTGACCATATTCAAACTGCTTAGTAAATGATTTGAAATGATATAAAACTTGTAAGCTATATACATGATATCATCTTTTATGGGAAAAAGTAGCTATAGTGGCTAAAACAGCATTAGAATAATCAACATTTAACAAAACCTCCCAACATTGTTTATCAGAAGGAACCCATTTATCTGTAATAGTATCATATTCATTCAAAACATATATTGATCCTATCTTTCTGTAAAGAATTCAATATATTTTGTTTTTCACTAAAGCAATTGTTACTGAAAGATATGTCTAATAGTTTCTCTTTCAGACTTCACCAATCAGTGCTTTCTAGAATATTCTTTTAGATCCCCTGTATTAATAACAATTGTATTATTTGTTTTGATTTATAGAAACAATCTGACCAATTAATGCAAGCTTTTTTTGCCTATAAGAATTCATTATAAATTCATTATATTCACATGTTCAGGTTGCAAACTCATTGCATGTAGGAATTTCTCTTAGAAAGGGTTTTTCCTTTACAAAAAGGTGGCACTTTTATTACCATCACCTCTCAATAACAAACCTAAATAATGAATGCCAAAGCTATTAATAATGTGAGTGAGCCGTAGTGCAAATTTATCCCTGGATTCTCAAAAGCTTCCACAGAGTACAAGATTTGTGCAGGAGCACAAGCAGGCAATATGTCTGCTGTGCGATCCAGGAACAGCCCGCAGGGGCGTGCGCGAGCACTCCTGCACTAATCATGCACGGACTAAGCCCTGGTATGCAAATCACCCCATCTGCAGTTGAAATCCATGCAAATTAGGTGATTTTGGAATCCAGGAGCTTGCAACAGTCCGTGCAAGACTAGTGCTATCAGTAGAAATGTACTCGGTTAGTAACCGAGTACATTTCTGCAAAATCCAAAACGGAGCTATGACAGCTTCAAATAAAGGCTGCATATCATGTAGTAAGCATGCCAATGGCCAAGTATAGGGCCACTGGCATTGCAAACAATACAAAAAATAAAAAAAAATCAACTTTTATTTTTTTTTTGCCGATCTCGGCTGTTTAAGCGTAGAACAGCAGTGGGCAAACGGGATCAGGGGGAAAAGAAGAAAATAAACCTAAAATAAGCATTCTAACTAAAATTACTATTCTGCCATTATAGTCAATGGCAGACAGAAGACAACATGGCCAGCGAATAGTGGCTGCTAAGGGGGAGGCTCAGTGTTAGACATGTAACTATGCATTAGCAGGCAATCCTATGCAAATGAGGGGAAAGATAGTGAATCCCAGTTTTGCCCAGCATGTGAGTCAGGTCCCAGCAATGCAAGAGTAGGAATAGCTTGGTGCAAGCCTAGGAGGTAGGTGACATCATACGGGGGTGTCAGGCATACTGTAGGCGGATAGGAGCCCTGTGGCTCTGGTTTGCTTCTAGCTTAGCACAGCTAAGCTAGTGGATGTCTTCACAAAGCTTATGCAGGTGTGTGCGCCGCGCACTGGGTTTTACAAGAGGAAAAAAGAAGCTAAACATGAAATAGCAGCAATGTGTACATGTAAGCACTCTGTTTGCATGGCGCTCCCCCGGGCTTAAACAGGAAGGCAATGGGAAGGGAAAACAGCAGTAGGAAGGTAATCAAGGAGTACTAGCTTAGCTGGCAGGTGAAATGTAATTTTGCTTATTTAAGAAGTTTTTAGGCTAAACAAATTGTCAAATTTGGTTCTCAATGGAAATGTCTTGTATTCTTTCTCACCTGGCTACACCTATGTATTAGAGCTGTTTTTCCAATTTGTCGCTAATATATTGTTGTTTTTTGCTTAATTTACATTCAGTTTACATATTGAAAACTGAATTATGCTTAAACTATGTAATTTTGGAGCTATTCTCCCTGGGCCTCTACTGAAAATGGACATGTATCCAGTTGGACTAGCCCGGTCACCAAATGCAAAATAAATAAAATAAATGAATACATGTATCAGAAGCAGCCAGTTACACAGGCAGCAGACCAGCCCAGCCCACAACACTACTATAAACTATGCAAACACCTACCTCTCTGGTTTTTCCCACACTCTACACCACCAGTGTATACAAGTGGGAAAATTTTAACAAACAAACCTACAAAATGAGAAGGGCTGCAGCAGGCAACATAGAACAACATGTGCAAGAGGCTGAGGGTGGTGAGGATGTGAATGCTACTGATCAACCCACAGTGAGGAGATGGAGAAGAGTGTATAGACCTAGGGTAACCTACCAGGGGCTACATAAGCTGGAGATAGTGGAGTGCTATAGGGTGGACAGAGACCTCCTACAGCAAATTGTTGAGCTGCAGTGAGGAGATGGAGAAGAGTGTATAGACCTAGGGTAACCTACCAGGGGCTACATAAGCTGGAGATAGTGGAGTGCTATAGGGTGGACAGAGACCTCCTACAGCAAATTGTTGAGCTGTGCCGGCCACACCTGACACACCAAACTGACCGAGGGGAACCCATCCCAGTGGATACCAAGGTATGTGTAGGCCTAGGAATACTAGCCACAGGTACCTCCCAAAGCTCAACTGGGGATATCATGGGGATCTCACAGGTATTAGCATCCAGAGTATTCCACCAGTTCCTGGATGCCATGTCAGCACATGCCAGTGAGCACATATATTTCCTCAACACCCGTGAGGTGTTGGCCAGTAATATGCATCTCTTCCACCAAATAGCAGAATACCCTGAGGTAGTGGGTGCTATAGACTGCATGCAGATATGCATCAAAGCACCACCTGTTGATCAGGGTAGGGCCTACATCAACCACAGGGGGAATCCCCTCCATCAACTGCCAGGTTGTCTGTGATGCCTAGGGCATTTTAATGAATGTGCGTGCTGGCTGCCCTGGAAGCTATGACGATTCTCACATATCGCATCTGATGCAGCTGTACCAGAGATTTGCCAACGGGGACATCCCCTATGGTCACCTAGTGGGGGATGCTGGTTACACACTGGAGCCGAGGTTGATGACACCCATCAGAAATGCACACACACCTGAACAAGAGTGCCATAATGAGGCACACGCACAGACCAGACTTATAATAGAGCATGTGTTTGGGATGCTCAGGTCATGGTTCCGGTGTCTGGACACATCCAGTGGAGCCTTGCAGTACTCACCAGCTACATGTACCCAACTTGATATGGTATGTGCCATGCTACACAATATGATCCTGCGGAAACAGCTGTAGCAGGAACAGCATGGGTCAGGGCCATATAGCCCACCACCAATGCCAAGGCCTGCACAGGCACAGATTGACTCAGATACCAAAAGATTGCCAAATTCCGGTAATCACAGCCACACAGGTAGAAACTGCACTCTCCAAAGCTAAGAATACAGCATCCATGGGACCAGATGACATCCCAGGATGTGTACTACATGAACTACAAAATGAACTGGCACCTCACCTAAGTGTCATGTTTAATCATAGCCTCGCCTCAAGCTTCATGCCCACTGAGTGGCGCACAGCTACAGTTATCCCACTCCACAAGGGGGGATCCACCTTGGATTCCCGGGAACTACCGTCCCATCAGTCTGACAAGCCTGATCTGCAAGGGCATGGAATGCATTATCATGGAACTTATAAACAAAGACATTGGCAACCTTCAAACACTGGACCCCACCCAGTTTGGGTTTGTGAAGGGCCGATCTTGTCTCCTGAATCTGATTGACTTTTTCGAATCAGTCTCCAGAGCTGTGGACAAGGGTAAGGCAGTCCACACAGCCTATCTGGACCTTGCCAAGGACTTCAGCACCATCCCCCACTCTGGAATCATAGATAAACTTACTAAGCTGGGCATAAATCCCTACGTCACTCGATGGGTTGCCAACTGGCTTACTGACAGAACCCAGACTGTAAAAGTAGCCAACTCCAAATCCAACTCCAGACAAGTGACAAGTGGAGTACCTCAGGGTTCAGTCCTGGGACCACTCTTGTTTAGCATCTACTTCTCTGAAGTACAGGCCAACACTAAGGGACTCTGGCTAACAAAGTTTGCAGATGACTGTAAACTGGGAGCCATTACTGAATCCCCAAATGATGCGGATATTCTACAAAAGGGCCTTACAGAAACAGATGCCTGGTGCCAGAGCCATGGGCTCAAGCTTAATGCCAAGAAATGTATAGTTATCCCCTCTGGAAAAAAAAATGTACCCATGAATTACCACATAGGTGGCAGTACACTAAACATCGAAAGTGTGATGAGAGACTTAGGGACACAGATGGACAGTGGTCTCACTTTCGATAACCACATCGCCACAACAGTCAGGAAATCCTTCTATGTGGCACACCTCATCACTAAGGGCTTTTCATCCAGAAAAAAGGAGGTCATTGTCCCACTGTACTCATCCCTCATTAGACCCATTATAGAGTATAATGCCCCATTTGGTATGTACCTCACAAGACATCTGCAACAGCTGGAAAGGCCACAGAAATAACTCACTAAAAGAATCACAGGCCTAAAGTAGATGCCATATGCATAAAAAACTCCAGCTATATTCTGTGGCATATCGTCTACTCAGAGGTGATCTCTGCTTAACATACAAGGCCATGTCAAACCCTGAGCTGTGCTCCACTTAAAGAAATCCCAATCCCTCAGAGCCACACGCTCCAGGGAACTAATCCTTGTCATCACAATGAACAAAACATGCTGGAGGGATAGGTTCCTGACCCAGAGACTCCCCATACTCTGGAATAGACTGCCAATACATGTCAAGTAGAGCGCCTCATTGGCACTCTTTAAAAGGAACCTTGATGACTGGATGGGAGATAGGAAATTTACCCCGGGGATCATGTCAGTCACCTTGCTAGACAGAGATCCAGAGAAGTACATATTGTGGGAAGAAATATCCAGGGAATTGTTATGGCTAGGCTTGTATAGGCCCTAGGGCTGATAGCCTAGTACCAACCTATGAACCTATGAACCTATGAACAACCTGAGCCTGCCCCAGTAGGCAGGTGGAGGCATGCCTAGTATGTCGAGGCCGCAGCAAAGAGACAACCCATAGCACATACACTGACACAATAGGGACCCAGGGAATGACACCTCTTTCTGACGCGCGCATACAGTAAAAGGGATGCCAAACATGACACAACCTGTGCTCAACCATGTATAGGGAGTGTACTATGTTCATCCGACACATGCAGCTCTCCAGCACCATCCGCAAGTCTGGCACACCCTCAAGGTAAGTCAATCAACCTACCAATTGCCAAATGGAGTAGAATGTGTCATTACCTGTATCTATGGTATGGATGTGAGCATGCAAGGGAATTGGGTGGCTGAATGTGATGGCAGCAGACAGTAGACACCCATAGTGGTACCAGGACATCTGTAACACATACTGGACTCACCATAGTAGCCAGTACTACACAGGGTGACAAAACCCACTGCAGGAAATGTGCTGAGCAACATGTGTGTCCATATGACTCACACATGCTAGTCAAGGAGGTTTACATACCCAACAACAGTCCCAGCCAGCAGGACAGGTGTAAACAAGCACAAACAGAGCCTGTGCTATGGCCCTTGAATGATGGTTATGGTTAACCTCCCCCCCAGACCTACACACACAGACTACAGCAGGTCAGGAAGTGGGCTGTTAGTTCTGAAGGGTAGGAAGTCAGACACTAATATGTAGGGCAACCAGAGCTACGATCTGTAGTACACTGGTATGCCTCTAGTCAGCATGATAGGTAAGAATACAGAATGAAATAGAGTACCTGACATACCAGTACAGTCATAGCGAATGTGTACAAGTGTCAGGTGTGCCCCCCATCCGACATAGTAACGTAATAACATTCAGGTGTGCCCCCCCCAATCCTGTGTAGAAATGTAGTAATAGTCAGGTGTGCCCCCCATCCTACATAATAATGTAATAACAGTCAGGTGTGCCCCCCAATCCTGTGTAGAAATGTAGTGATAGTCAGGTGTGCCCCCTCATCCTACGTAGAAATGTAGTAACAGTCAGGTGTGCCCCCCACTCCTGTGTAGAAATGTAGAAACAGTCAGGTGTGCCCCCCCTGCTATACAGAAATGTAGTAACAGTCAAAGCCAAATGATCGATGGATACCCTGCAGAGACAGCATGCTACCTGTCAGTGTACAACATAAAGGTCAGCATTGCAGCACAAACTACTTGGACTCAATCCACACATTCAATACAGATGGCCATACCGGGCATGCTCACACACTTAAACACATGAAGGCTATGTCTGCAAACACCAGTAGACCAGACATATCTGGCAGTTGCAGTTGTTAGTGCAGACACTCATAAGTATGCACCACTCATGCCTTGCATACACAGTGGATAGGAATACAGACATATATGTCAGGACAACACACTATAATAAGCCAAAGGTAGACATACCTTGATGTGTGGAAGAGGGTGACTGTGACAAGGAGCCATCCAGGCCTGTCCCACCCAGCACAAAGCCAAAGGGCCCCAAACACACGAGGTGCAGATGTCACTCACTGTAGATACTAGCCACCAGTAGCTGTCAGCATTACAGACTATGTGGTGCACGTGCCAGCTGTGCAACATGACTGTACAAGGAAGTAGTCATCTAGCTGTATACACGTACCTATGAAATATGACCCTGTGTGTGCCCGCATGTGGCGTGTCAACCCCTAGATGATAGATGAATGTTTTTTTTTTCTCAAAAATCTCTTTATTGAATTATTATTTACCAAACATAACATCCAGAACAATAAAAACCACACATTATAAACTTGTTCAATTAGGAGTTAGTTAAAGTAATACAACAAGTGAAAGATAACTTAGAACTAACTTATACAGTTTAAACAAACATAACTATATACAATATGTAAAAATGGTAACCAAAAGATATCTATCAAAATGCATTTATGTTCATTAGAGAGATTTAGAAAACAAGAATATAGGTAAACAAAAATATATCACACTAAGATAACAAGTCTACTAATCACTATTAATAATAAATAGGACCTTATCAATTGCTTTATTGTTAAAAGCCATTTTTTAGGACTCTTTGCCAAAGTTTTTTGTGCAGCAATGTAGGAGTGAGCCAAAGATCTAAAGCCAATCCAATTTAATTTAGTACGATCAAGCCAGTTTTTGGAAATATAAAATTTTATCAGTGAGCAAATATATATAATCACATATGTATCTAGTTTAGATAACTGTAACACAGGTATGTGAAGGATTGCTAATTCCCAGGATAAAGTGGATTTGTGATATCCCATTCTCTGTAATCTCACTCTTAAAGAAGTCCAAAGTTTATGTGTGTGCTGACAATACCAAAAAACATGTAAAAGGTCCGCCTTCGGAAATGCGCAGCACGGGCATGAAGAAGACTTACTAGCATTTAATTTGTTCAGTTTGGACGGTGTGTGATATGCATTATTGTTGATCATCAATTGGGTATAAAACAATTTCTTAAAAGGAGAATAATCTAGAGTGATCTTAATAGCGGAAATTTTCTGATCTACAGATATATTAGGGTTATGTTTATCCCAAAAGTTGGAAAAGAGGCATTGGGAATCTTGTGTTAATTTAATTAATAAATTGTATGATTTGGATAACATTTTCTCAGGAAGTGAAAGTGTTTGGATTATCGTGTCTAGGTTATTAAGGTCATGCTTCCTAGGTTTTATATGATCCGGTTTAGTCAAAGCTAACTCTCTTAATTGACGTAAAGTTGTGGTATAAGTGTAATTAACCTTAAGTATGTTACGTAGATCCGACAAAGGTTTATCCTTGTATTTCAAGAGATCCCAAACCCTGAGATTTTTGATTAGGGGAAATTTTGTGAGATCAAATTGAACATCATTTAATTTAAAGTTAGGATTTAAGTGAAACGGCTGAAGTAAATGTGAAATAGCATCCAGGTTAATGAGTTTTAATATCTCTTGCAAAGCTTTAGCTTTTTGTTTTAGGAAATTGGAAATTTTAAGAGTATTTATGATATCCATGGGTAGAAAAGGAAGGGCTGCTGGATTAATATTTTTGGTTATGATATACTGATGCCATAATTTCACCCAGTAAGGATGCTGATTATAACTAGAAGGATTCATTCTAGAAATAGATAAAAGTTTGTTGGCTGAGATAATTAAATAATACAAATAAAAGTTTGGCAATCCCAACCCTCCTCTATTCTTAGGTATTATTAATTTAGTGTATGAAATCCTAACTGTTCTAGGATACCATAAAAATTTGGCTAATTCTTTGTTAACCTTATCAAAAAAAACTTTAGGAATGATTTGGTCTGAGGAGTTGAATTGGAAAAGAAATTTGGGAAGAATATTAATTTTAATTATTGCAGCTTTGGATAAGAGTGATAAATTCAAAATTTCCCATCTACTTAAATCCAACAATATTGATGACCACACTTTAGACAAGTTGTTTTGAAATGTGGATAAACTATTGTGTTCAATATGAATACCCAAGTATTTAACTCCATACATAATTGTAAAAGATGAATCTTGAAAAAAATATAGTTTATGAGCTAAAGGGTTTAAAGGAAGAATATGTGTTTTATTTAAATTAATGTGATAATCGGAAGCAAGTGAAAATTTCTCTAAAGAATTATCCAGTTTTTTAAGATCAGTAATAGGTGTTTGGAAATACATGACAAGGTCATCCGCAAACGCTGACAATAGCAGATTTGTATTCAATAATCTGGGAATCCTATGAAAGGATTTTTGTGCTAGGTAAAGTAATAATGGCTCAATGTATAAATTAAAGAGAAAAGGAGAAAGTGGGCAACCCTGCCTTGTACCATTTGTAATTTTAATCGGATTAGATGTACATCCATTTATATGCATTATGGTATAAGAGTCTTTATACAAAGTTCTAATTAAGTTTATAAAAATAGTAGGTATATTAAAACATACCATAGTTTGAAATAAAAAATCCCAATTCACTCTGTCAAAGGCCTTCGATGCATCAAGAATCAATGCATACAGAGGATTATTGTAAGACTTGGTGAGATGTATTATGGATTCTAATGTTAAGGTATTATCCCATGCATGTTTATGGGTCTTGTTCAAGAGGAATCTTGACCAATGGATGGGAGATTGCAGATATACCCCAGGGATTACTTCAGCGTCACTGCTTGACAGAGGCACAGCAAAATGATAGGCATAGTTTTTATTCAAACTAAAGGGGTGGCGAAAGCCACATAACTATGGGCTAGGCTTATAAATGCCCTTGGGCAGATAGCCTAGTATGAACCTATGAACCTATGAACCTATGAACCTATGAACATAAAGCCTGTTTGATCTGAGGAAATTATAAATGGTAGAACCTTTTTCAATCTGTTAGCAAGAATAGAGGCTAGAATTTTGATATCTATATTAATTAATGAAATGGGCCTATAATTATGGGGATCCATTTTGTCTTTATTGTTTTTCAAAATTAGAATAGATTTTGAAATGTTCCAGTGTAAATCAGATATGTAATTAGTTTTTATATAGTTATATACTTTAAGGAGAAAGGGGGCTAAAATTGTTTTAAAAGTTTTAAAGAATTCAGCCGTGTAACCGTCAGGGCCAGGCGATTTACCATTTTTAAGTCTGTCAATAGACTCAGAAATTTCCTGAATAGTTAAAGGAGCTGAGAGAAATTTCTGATGTTCTTCATTCAGCTTAGGAAATACAATAGAACCTAAAAAACCATTAATATGATTTTTAGTCATAGGATTAAAGGTTTTAGAGTATAAGTCCGTGTACAAAGAAGTAAAGATTAGCGTGATATCCTTATCGGCGTTATATATCTGTTTTTTTAATTGTATAGGCAATATCCTATGTCTGGTAAAGTTATTTTTAATTATCCATGCAAGAGCTTTAGAGGGCACCTGAGCCCATTCAGAATAAGTAGCTAAAAGCCTTTGTTCTATTATAGAAAGGTTGTGTTGATGTAAAAGAAGCAATTCCTTTTGAGAATATAGTAATTGCTTATAAACCAAAGGATTAGGATTCACTCTATAATTATTTTCAAGAGACTGAATTTTATTTTTAAGGAAAAGATCTTTATTTCTATGATACTTTTTAAGGTATGAAGCATTACTAATAAGCATTCCCCTTAACCTTGCTTTGCACGCAGCCCATTGGATGTCATAGGGAATATCCGTTGATTCCAAGTTAATTTCCATTTCCTGAATTATTTCTGTACTTAATATTTTGATTTCATTGTTAGAAAGCAAGTTGTTATTTAATGTCCACATACTGTATTTTGATGATATTGAGGGGTTTGAATCCAAGCGTAATTTTAACAAAATTCTTGAGTGATCTGAGAGAAACCTAGGCTCAATAAAGAAATCGATTATCAAGTGAGACATAGTAGCTGATAAGAGAAAGAAATCTAACCTTGACCATGTGTTATAACATTTTAAGTAATATGTAAATATATCTTTTTTAGTAGAGTAGTTTGTGAATTGTAAGGGGTCTATCAGATTAAGATCTAACATAAGTTCTTCAAGGGCAATGGATGCTTGATGATTGTATGAAGACGAGATACTAGTGCTATCCAAAACTGGGTTAATAATAGCATTCCAGTCTCCCCCCACTATGATATAATGATCCTTAAAGGATAAAATAATATTGTATATCTGAAGAATAAAAATATGTTGGTGATTACAAGGACCATAGAGGTTTAAAATTAAAAGTGGTTTGTCAAGATTATGTATGTTGGTGGTAAAGTAGCACCATCTACCATTTCTGTCATATTCCTCCTCAATAATGACCCCCTGAAAATTCTGTTTGATTATAATGGCCACCCCTTTTGAATTAGAAGAATCCCCAGACACTATTATTTTTTTAATCCACTTTTTATTATTATCTTTAAACCATTCATTTCTGGGTATATGTGTTTCTTGTAAGAAACAAATATTGGCTTGAGATTTGAAAATTAGATGATATAATAAAGATTTCTTGGCTTTGTTATTTATCCCTCTCACATTCCATGAGTCAATGTTTAATACACTCGTCATCTGTAAATCAGGTTATGAGAAAAAGGGAACCTGTAATTTGTATTGTTAGTGTGTTGCACATGATATAAATCTTGGTCCTACTGAAAATAGTACTTTGAGCAGAGTTTTGATTTAAGGTCCTTGTAGTTATTGTCACACAGTAATCCCTCACGTCTCCCCCGGTGCCTAACCACCCTAACCTACCTATAGAAGGAAAACAGAGACAACTAAATATGAGAAATAAAAAACTGGTTACCATTATATCATAAATACAAAAAGTAAACTTATATGAAGTCCTAACAAGGACTGTTAACAGAATTACCAATCTATACATATATACATCACTATAAATAACAAGATGCCCAACCAGCTCAAACCCCATCAGAAATATATTCCCAGACTCCTGTATATCTATTTAAAATTGTGACAGATACAAATAAAGTTGTATAGTTAGCTTTAAATTACATTACCATAAGGATATATGAATGTAAAACTCCGACAATATCTCCCAGGCATTGTTTAGATCGATTATTAAACTACTGTAAAATGTATACTTATGAAAGGGAACAGCATAATAATAGGACAATAATAAAATAAGTCATTTAATCCACTAAAATAAATAAAGTAGGAATAATCGATATTATGCTTCCTATGTGAAACACAATAGAAACACAAGTTATAGAAATTGAAAATCTGTCTCACGCATAGAAAATCCGTCGTACAAGCTTATTAAAATATGGAAAGGCTAAATATTTAATTTCAGCTCCAAATTACGACTAAACAATGTATTATCATAAGTTTTCCACAGCCGTATTGAATGATAATACATCATATAATATCCTATACAATATCCTTAATAAATAAGAAGAAAGACTTATCAAGGTAGTAACCTTGTGAAATATTGTACCTCTATTACCCGAATCAGCTGCGAAAGTAAGCAACTGAGAGATATGTTGTATTCGACTATTTCTTGTCATAAAATATAGCAAGATCTCATTTCGCTAAATCTTCATACTCAATACCAAGCTTAAAAATGCTCAAAAATATAAAAAAAAAAAAAAAACAATTATTAGTCATTAATTGCAATCTAACATTAAGTGAAAAAATGTCATTCGATATCATAAATGAACTTCAAGACATCCGCAAGTCCCGTCAAAACATATATCTGGCTTTGTCAAGGTATCCGACGATCAACTCACACACATAAAATTATATTAAAGGAGATAAAGCAATATTACTTGCTTGAAGAATCGCCAATCATGTTCTTCAGACGATTTCATCACGAACAGATCACAGCTCCCTGATTATAACAGCACTATAGTTCCGTAAGCCTCGGCTCTGAAGACCGTAAGCAGAAGGGAGCATCAATACAGATGAACCAAGCTGACCCAAGCAATGCTGAATAGGTGAACTTTACCTTCTAACATTCCGATCAGACATCAAGGGTATTGATATATAAGAAATGTGCCTTAAGGAGATTATAAAGGTGAGTATTTTCCATACCAAATAAGATTTAGAGCATTACTCACCTAAAAAAGAGTAAATAAAATGTCAAGAAATGAATTACTCTCTTCGTCGTGAAGCTCCGGCGCTACGCCACCACTATATCAGAGCCAGTCTAAATCATTGCCAGAATCAGAGGTTCCCCTTGCTTACGGACCTCTGTCAATAGTTGAACCATTTAGGAAAAAACATAAAAGAGAGAAAAATTGACCAACTAAATGCATGACCACACCAGATATATTTCTACTCCTCTTATCTAATGAATTATGTGATACTTTTGAATTCCATACATCTTGTCACAAAGTAAAGCAAGTACAGTATGCTATCTTTGTAGCATTGACTTCAAT
Organism: Protopterus annectens; assembly: GCF_019279795.1. Taxonomy (NCBI): domain Eukaryota; kingdom Metazoa; phylum Chordata; order Ceratodontiformes; family Protopteridae; genus Protopterus; species Protopterus annectens. The sequence goes on along the minus strand of NC_056725.1, from coordinate 1,836,209,451 downwards.
AACAGACCGTATCATATACACAATCACTAACATTTTACGGGGCTATAGTAGGAGCTTCATTAAACAGTTTCATGAAAATGCCTTTCGCTTCTTTAGTATCCTTTGCAGAGTATCTTATGTCTTTGTAAGTAAATGATAAAGTGTTTGGATAGCGCATTTGGAATTTGATTCCACGCTTAATCAAGTCTGCACAGAATGGTGACAGCTTTTGTCTACATATTTTTATCTGAAGAGGCAAATCTTGCGAAAAGGTCAGTTTGTGTTTGTTCCACATAAATTGCTTCTTAATTCTTGCTGCAGCCAAAATTTTTTGAGTGTCCTGAAAATTTAGTAGTTTTGTGTATATAAGCCTTGGTACCTCGGATTCCTGACGGACACGCAGCGCTCTATGTGCTCTTTCAACAATTAAGGAATCAGAACTTGACTCTTGATTCAACAATGCCATAAAGATTTGTTTGGTAACTGACAACAGATTATGGTTTTCATATATTTCAGGAAGCCCTCTTATTATTACATTATTTCGGCGACTCCTCACCTCTAAGTCCAGTATCTTTGCCTGCATCTCCGCTAAAAGGGTATCTTTGGTTTTTAAAACACTGTCTATAGAATCAACTCTTATTTCTATTACTTGGTTCTTATTTTCAAGAATTTCTATTCTATCAGTGATGTGTTTAAGGTTTGTACCAAATTCTGTGAGTTGTACTGAGAAACCCTGTATGGCCGTTTGAAGAGGTTGGAGCGCTAACTTCAAATCTTCGAGATAGAAGCTAGCATCATTTTTGTCCTTAGTATTTGATTTACTAGTGTCAGAGACTTGTTTGGAGGTCCTTAATTGTTTAGAGCCAGTGTCCTTCTCGGGTGAAAGTATCGAAGAGATTTTTGCCTTAGTTGTTTGAGTTTCCATGTTGTCTGAAGTGCCAGCCATGCCCAGGAAACAGGTTTGGCAGCAGAGTAGATGGCACAATTAAAACCCTTCTGAAAGCGCGTGGCAGGAGATTGTAAAGGCCAAAAAAAATACTTTGAAGTAAAATGAAGAAAAAATTTGATAATTTTTCAAATTAAAAATAGTCGGAGCAGAGTATTAATGAACCTTAATCTTTCTATGTAGAAATCTTCAGGAAAAGTCAGCTATAAATGCATTTAAAAAAGCCAGTTATTTGTTGGGATGTGAGGAGCACTGAGAATAGGGGGCACTCTAGTCGGCGACCATCTTGGAATCAGATGAATGGGTTATGGCCCATGCACACACACTACCCTTCCCATAGCTCTACTATGACAAGCCTGCTGAGGTCATCCAATGTGAAATACACCTTTGGGAGAATTGTAGCCCAGTAATCTCCATGGCATGTCCCATAACTGCATACTGCTGTAGTGTGATAAACTAGTTAAGTAGAAGTTCTAACCCCAGACTTGGTGAGTGTGTGTGTGTGTGTGTGTGTGTGTGTGTGTGTGTGTGTGTGTGTGTGTGTGTGTGTGTGTGTGTGTGTGTGTGTGTGTGTGTGTTTGTGTGCATGTCTGACTGTGCAGAGAGCAATGCTTTTTAGGGTACTCACACTCCCTACAATTCACATACTGAACTTTGGCAAGGCTGCTGATGTCACCCACCTAGGAATACACCTTTGAGAGCTTTGCAGCCCAATAATCTCCGTGGCATGTCCCATAACTGCATACTGCTGTAGTATGATAAACTATTTAGGTAGGAGTTCTAACCCCAGACTTGGAAACTGTGTGTTTGTGTGCATGTCTGATTGTGTAGAGAGCAATGCTTTTTAGGGTACGCACACTCCCTACAATTCATATACTTAACTTTGGCAAGGCTGTTGATGTCACCCACCTAGGAATACACCTCTGGGAAGATCGTAGCCCAGTAATCCCCATAGCAGGTCCTGTAAATGCAGATTGCTGTAGTGTGTTAAGTTAGTTAGGTAGGTGTTCTAATCTCAGCTATGGCAAGTGTGGTGTGTGTGTGTGTGTGTGTGTGTGTGTGTGTGTGTGTGTGTGTGTGTGTGTGTGTGTGTGTGTGCTTGACTCTGTGTAAAAAGCAATGCTTTTTAGGGCACTCACACTCCTTACAATTCATATACTCAACTTTGGCAAGGCTGCAGATCTCACCCACCTAGAAATACACCTCTGGGAAGGTTATAGCCCAGTAATCTCCCTACCTGTAACTGAGTACTGCTGTAGTGTGATCTAAACTCACTAGATAGGTGTTCTAATCCCAGACATAGCAAGTGTGTGTCTGTTTGACTCTGTCTGTGTAGAAAGCAATGCTTTTTAGGGCACTCACACTCCTTACAATTCATATACTCAACTTTGGCAAGGCTGCTGATGTCACCCACCTAGAAATACACCTCTGGGAAGGTTGTAGCCCCGTAATCTCCATAGCATGTGCCATAACTGCATACTGCTGTAGTGTGATTTAGAACTGTGGGAAGGTTCCATCCCAACCCATGGCAGTTCTTGATGTTTTGTGTGTGTTTCAAAGTCTGTGTACAGAGCGATGCGTTATAGGCTAGTCACACTCAGCACATTTCAAATGGCCTACTTTGGCAATCCTGCTGATGTCATTCATTGTGAAATACACCTTTGGGGAAGGAGTTCACCAATAGTCCCTGTGGTGCGTCCTATTACAGCTCCATGCTGTAGTGTGATATAGACCTCTGTTAGGGGTTCTATACCCACATATGTTGGTTGTGGTTGTTTTCTGTGTGTGTGTGTCACTGTCAGTGTAGGGAGCAATGCATTTTAGGCTAGTCACACTCACTACAATTTGAATGTCCTACTTTGGCAATCCTGCTGATGTCATCCAATGTGATATACACTTTGAGGAATGAGTACTCCAGTAATTGCCGTGGCATGTACTATAACTGCTTAGTGTTGTAGTGTAGTAAACTAATTAGGTAGGGGTTCTACTCCCAGACATGACAAGTGTGTGTGTTTGTGTTTGTAACTTGTATCCTGTCTGGAGGTGGTTGTGAGTGTTTGGCCAATGTGGAGTGGGTTTTGCATATTTCTTATATGGTGGCCCTACTATATATCACAATGTCCACCATACAGGGATAACAGATGTGAAAAAGCTGATAGGTTGGGGTGCAAATCCATACCCATACATGTGACATCAAGGCCAGGCAATCACAGTTAGCAGCCCCAGTATTACTCAGAACACACTCTCAACCCATGTCTCATACACACACACATGCCTAGACAACAGCCAATATGTGGGTAGCACACTGCATATTGGCCACTAATAGTACCAATGGCATGATGGCAGTGGGCTACAGAGGGCATGGCACCCTATCCATCTGTCCAATATGCACGTACATGCAGATAGTGCACATTCCCCATGTTCCCCAATGGACACCTGCAACACCTGTGGTGCCATCACATGTGACCCACAAAGGACATGCCATGCCTGACAACATGCCCTGTACTGACAGATGCCACTGACACCAGGGAATGTCATTAGCATGCTATCAATGTAGGTGCAGGGTAAACCTGCTGCCCATTACCAGTTCCTGCCACAGGTGGGCAAGACTGGCACATCTGATGATAATCTTTGTTCACAACATGGCCAGACACCCCAGGTACAGTTCCACATGCCACTGTACATGCATGTGGGAGGTGTACACATCCCACACACCGTCCATGTCATGGACTAAGGAACACATACATGGTGAGTGATGCACAGCATTGGCCACACACAATAGTCACCCAGGTGACTGGATGGGGGATACAATACCCACCTGTGTGAGCAAATGCAGACACTACAGCCCTGAATCACAATGCAGACCATTGTCATGTGGCCTGATGCCAAGGTATACCCATTGCCTAGCCTTGTACAACCGTCTGACACAGTCGACCACAACACACCCACGCAGACATGCATCCATGCATGTCAGTACTGGCACCCTTTGTGTTTGTGTATGTGTTGTATGGTGCGTATGTCTACATCCACACTCCCTACAACCCCCATGGGCATACTGAAGCATGCTGTCTGATGTCAGATACCTCCCCATACCCTTTGCCCATACAACCCCCGTATGACCCGTGTGGTGCATGTGATACCTGCACAGTGATGTGTTGTGGCAATCCCACTACTGATGAGTTGTAATCTTGGCCCTGCCAAGTATGTCAATGTGTGTGCGCCCCTGTGAGAGTGTGGCTGTGTCGATGCTGGCACCTGTTCATGCAGACAAGCATGAGTACATCACCTACCGTATAGCTACCATATCCCTGTTGCAGATGTCACTCACCATCACATATATGTTCTGAGGGCTCCACAACAGGTAACCCATGTGGCGCATCCAGTAACTGCATCGAACTGTGATAGCACTACATAATCTTCAAGGGGTTGATTCCCTGCGCTGGTAGGTGTGTGACACAAACATACTTAAGTTTTACTCTCCCACCCCTCCCTGACTTGTCTTTGCCTCTGTCTGCCTCTCCCACTCCCTCTCTGGTGGATGTGGAGACCTACACCTGTTTGCTTAGGCAGCAGCATGTGTATTTTAAGTGATGCTCATGATCAGTTGATGGCCTCTGCACGAATTGAAGCCCTCCCCTAGGTGATTGCATGTGGAACAGCTGTGGTAACATTCCCATAGCCAATTGCATGGAAACACACTCCACTATCTAGGAACATCATGGTAGTGTTGGCCCTTTTCATTCACTGTGAGCAGGAACTAGATCTGTTGTTTGGCAAACAGCATCTCAGATGGATTGGGGATTTACCTCTAACAAGATACACTGTGGAAACAGGGTAACACACAGGAAGGGGATGTGCCTGACTTGACTACAGACTGTAAGTGCTGCTATACTGCATTTGGAGTAACGTTGGTTTAACAGTGTGTGTGTGGATATGGCTGTCCTACATGTCTTAATATCTGCCATGTCAGTTCCATGTTTATGAGGAATCCCCATCTGCAGGGTCATCTGCAGACTGGGCAGTGTGTTATGCCTTTGGTTTCATGTGTTACCCACGGAGAATCTATCTGTGGACTGCAGAAGGTAGTGTGAGGATTGCAGTCTGTAGATGGTGAAAGCCGTGACAGTTACTGACTTCATATCCCTCATAGGACATATGTTGCAAAAAACCCCGTTACAACAGTAAATGTATGAGGTTATCACAGCAACATGTCAATATTGGCCCTGTGTATGTGCTTCCAGCCACAACTCTGTCGACCTTTGTACATATGTCATGCATGAAGTGGTGTATATGTGCTGTACACCATAATTAGTGTCATCATATCTGATAACAAGCCAGTGAGATAACTGACTGCTACACATGTTATGTACAGTAGGGGTTATATTTCATGACATACCCTGGACATTTTGTGGATGTTTCTACAATACTGAGGTCTGTGTACTTATGGTGAATATTGACAGTGTGTATATTGTTAATATGTACTTTAGCCTGTGTACATACTGTGGTAGATGTTGTTGTTCTAGTTCCTATCCTATCCGATGTTACATTCTGCTCCACTGTATGGTACCGTATAGGCGTACATGTTTGTAGGGCCACACACACACATGTCCTATACCACAGACAGCCATCAGACCAAACTGTGTAGCAGCCCAGTATATGTAGGGTCAGTTTGTGAGTGGCACATATGAGGATGGTGTCGAACAGATAGTCCATATATGTAATATTATGCTAGCTTAACATACGTGGCTGTGGCTGTGTTCAGACTGGTTGTGGTTATGCACTTTCACTCAGGTGTATCTTATCCTGTGCTGTGACATGCCTGTAGAGCCTGCTATATATGCAGGTACATGTGCATTCCCCCATAGAAGATGTAGGCCAGTGTTGAGCCAGTCTGCCTGTAGCCTGCACAGTGCATTGTTACATGCCTAGCAGCTTAGTGTACTTATACATTGAGTTGCCATGTGCAGATACTTGCCAGATGTACTGCTGCCAGACCTCCCTTAACAGTCATGTATGTCAGACAGAGCAGTGGGATGCTGTACATATGTATGTCAATATCTAGTGGGTAATATGTGGCCATCGCACCCCTGTACCAGCAGTTGTTTGTGTCAGGCCAGACAAGGGTGTCCTAATGGTTAAGGTGTTTGCCTTAGAAACACAAGGTGCAGGGTTTGAGTCTCACAAGGGATAATTGGCTAGGCTTAAAATGGCTTACAAGGGCAGCTAGCTTAGTACTAACCTATGAACCTATGAATGCATGACCTATGGTGGCAAATGTATACCAGTCGTTATGTGTTATACCCATCTACATGGCTGCCTGTATCCATATTGTCAGGCATGGTACACATGTTTTGCACTAAGGGGCTATGTGTATATCTCTAGACTATACAGAGTGTGTCAGAATGTCCACATATATTGACCAATATCTCTGCTGCAGTCCACAGGGGCATTACATGCTAGCAGTGGTACTATACTATGATGTTCTTAGGATGTCTGTCAGTAGCCAGTGGCACACATGTGGACAGTAGATGTGACCTCCCACATGCACCATGTCTGTGAAGACAATCCCAATTACAGTAGCAGTAGTCTACTAATATACCTGCTATACATACCTGTCATCCCCTTGCACTATGACTTTGGGACTATAGAGGCTGGGGTAGGGCTACATTCCATGTCCAGGACATATGGTGGAAATATATGTACATATCATTATCCAGAGAGCCATATATATATATATATATATATATATATATATATATATATATATATATATATATATATATATATATATATATATATATATATATATATATATATGATTACACATGTGTAGTACTTCCAATTACCACTGTCATGGCAACCACCTACTATAACTCCCTACATCATGTGGGCATGGTCCCTTTACATTTCCTGTGTGATGGACATCCTTCCTGTGTGTGGGCATCAATGTTACAGACAGCAGGTAGCAATACCTCTTACAGGAGAACCGGCACACTCAGGGCAGCCACATATTTGTAGTAGGTTCAGAAACTACAGACAGAGTGTGAGTAGAGTTGTGTTATGCTTTGTATAGTACTGATGTTACAGGGTGTGTGTGTACATACTAGTTTACCTTGGAATGCAGTCTGTCTGCATAGCTCACAACTGTGGGCCTATCCTCTTGCTGGCCAGAAATATGCCTGTCATGTTTTGTCTGTCCACCACACAGGTCCTGTGTCAGATATTTCACTGGCAGTGTGTGTGTTGAGTGCTATCAATACATGGCTACATCCATTTCTGTTTCTAACCGCGATTCTCTGACTAAGGGTATGTTGCAGACTATACTGTAACACCAGCAACTTGCTTAGTGTATGACAACAGTTTTCCACATATGTGCCTGTGTTCCAGCCTCTGTCCTCCACCTACATACCAAGCTTTGCACATATGACATGCTGTTGGGGGTTGTTCTGTAGTGGGTTGTGAGTATATCACACTGCCATTGCTGCCATCAGTCCACTGCTGTTGTATCCCCCACACATACGGTGGGGCTGGGGCCATATATGTGTGGGCGTCACCTACACAATGCATGTGTGCCCTTATGCAACACTCCAAAGGCCAGTGTATGTAACAGAGGTATATGGCCCTGTATTATTGAGTCTGGGGGGGGAGCATCATAAATGACCTAGACTGTTACAAAATGTGGGGGTATCAGAGGCAAGCTGCCTTAAGGTATCTGGATGTATACTTCACCTATATTTACATTACTTGCATACATTGGGTTAACGCAAGCCTACCGCCTCCTGCCATACAGACTGTTCTGTTTGTCAGTGTGTTTGTGATGGTGTCAGTTATGCCTTGTTATGTAACAGCTACAACCCATTTGGTCACATGACGTCTTTACCACCTAGTGATTTTGTACAGAGTGTAGATAGAGGCTGCTGAACTATACACCTGCATTACATACTGTTGATTGTTTGGTATCCTGTGGCCAAGTCTGTCTTCACTATTGTACAATTTGAAGGGCCAGGCCTGGACAGCAACAGCTGTGAACCTTTCCAGACTACTGTATTAGTATAACTGTTTCGCAGTTGCGTTACTCTGTTTATACGGATGTCAGTGTCTGAACAGTTATATGACATGGTATATAGAACTGTAATAGTACACAATTAAAGGTTTTCCATTTCTGCAAACCTATGTGTGGTGTTTTTCCAATGACCTTTCTGTGGGAATATGTTGCAGGCAACGATTGTCATTTGTATGGGTGGCCCTTACATTGTCCAGTTATTCAGGTGTTAACTGTAGGCATAGTGGCTGTTTCATATTGTGTGCACCTTCTACATATATACTGTAAATACATCTGCGTGTGTATGTGTAGTCACATGTATATCTATATATATATATTATATATATATGTATATATATATATATATATATATATATATATATATATATATATATATATATATGTATATCTGTATCTGCATATCTATATCTATGTATCTGTATCCTGGGGATGTTGATGATGCCTTCCACATTTTACATTTCCTATGGGAGGCAGACTGTACTGCATGATATGTTACCAATACCAGCCTGACATCATACAGGTGGAATGTAGTACTGTTAACATCTTGTGCCCATGTCATGTCAGGTCCTGGTTATGGGATCTGCAACATTTGGTAGTGTATTGCAGGCCAGACATGTTTGACTGTGAGGGGGGTACCTATTCGTACAAGACATATAGTGTGTGGGGCCTCTCAACCCCATTAACAATGTATGTGGACATATTTTTTTTGTTAATCTGCCATTGCTATCTACAGATGTATGGTCATATATACCTATATATATATATATATATATATATATATATATATATATAAATATATGTCTGCTTACACATATGTAACTTGCTGTGTATATGTAGACATATAGCTGTAGACACATATGTGTCAATGTAGGTATTTGCATGTATATATATATATATATATATATATATATTCATATATATTAATATATATATATATATGTATATATTTAGAAATATATATATATATATATATATATATATATATATATATATGTGTGTGTATGTTGTATCTGTTTAGATATTAATATATTTATACACACATACATCTAGATGTTGGTATACATTCTCTGTACTGTTGCATAACTGGACTGGATGATATGTTTCTGAAAACATCAGATTTATTTATATCTGGCATGGATTAGTGGTAAATTACTTTGTCTATGGTGTGCAGGGTCCTGGGTTCGAGCCTTGCAGGAGCGGTTTATTTTGTTGTTGGGCAGAACACAGCCCATTGGATACAGAGTCATTAAGGCACTTTAAAGCAGTTGTGAGTGGGTTTGCGCAGAGGTAAGCACTGCCAAATTCTAGTTACAGTTTCTTACACTCAGTTAGCAAGAGGTCACGGGCGAGACTGTCCCAGGCCTCCACTTTATGCTGAGAGCCCTGGTACTGGCCCTGCAGTAGTCTCTCCTCATGGTGTTTTACCAGGAGCCATACCATGAATCTGGACTCCTGGGTGCCCCAGCACTGTGCTCTAAATCGAGCGCCTTCCCCAACTCCAGCCATTCTGCCTACAGTAGGGAGCTGCAACCAATTATGGGAATTATTGGCACATGTGGGGTTTAAATACACCTGATTTTCTACAGTTTCCTGTGATTGGATGGTTTTGAAAAGGCTAAGCTATGGGCACATCTGCTTACCTAATGTTGGCATTGCTTAAAGGGGCATACCACTGGGCAGATTGAGTTAGTTGGCCTACACATTGCTTACCCCAACTAAGCTGAGCTGTGCAGTGCTTAGCATTGCTTTATATTTAATTTGCATTATATTTTCCTTTTGGCATTGATTTCTTATTTGTTACATGTTATATATGTGTCTGGTATCCATGATTCATGTGTACATACACTGTATGGGATCCTGGAGACTTCCACACTTTATTACAATAACACCTCACAACTGGCCTTACTGCAGTACTCCTGTTCACATATTTATGTTATGTAGCAGGTTATACAACATCACACTGTACATAGATTCCTTTCACATGTTCAGTTTGATTTTTCTATGGTGAGGATTTGTTTGTTGAAACATCAGTCTTATGTACTGCTATGATGGCTTAGTGGTTAACTACTGTGATTGTAACATCCTGGATTTGAGCCTTGCAGAGCCTGTTTATTTTGTTGCTGGGCAGAACATGGGCCATTGGATACAGAGTGATTATGGCACTTTAAAGCAGTTGTAAGCGGGTGTGCGCATGTTTGTGCGGAGCTAAACACTGCTAACTTCCGGTTACACTTTCTTCTACTCAGTTAGCTTCCATATTGCTTATTCTGTGTATGCAGTGCTTACCTCCGTGCAGACACACTTAAACACACTTACTAGTGCTTACATATGCTCAGTACTGCTTATTTGTGATTAAACCTGCTTACTAGTGCCTTATTCATTATGACATTGACAAGTCACATGTGCATTTCCTGCAGTACTCTGGTTCATAAATATGTGTTATTTAGTAGGTTTTGCAACAAAAAAATTGGTTATAACATGCTTTGCCATGTAAAATAGACTGTGCTGCAGTGGGACTCGAACTGGGAATGCCTGCTCATTAGGCGGATGCTCTGCCCACTACACTATTGCTCTACTGCTTTATTTGCATATATTGCTGCATTAACCGTAGCTAAGCAATGGGCACACCCGTGCACCTACAGTTAGCTGTACTCGGATTTTTAATAAAAAAATAAGATGGTTTCTTCATTTAATTTATATGTACTGTTGCTGTTGTACATATGGGGGACTATTGGTGGGGATATGCAGACACCTATGAGCAATCTCGCTCATTTCTTAACACTTTCTGCGGTTCTACATTGTAGGGGCATGTTTATTCTGAAAGCTTTGCTCTTAGACATACCCCCTGCACTCATACATGCTCCATGTAAGCCTAGGAGCTCGGGCAGCGTGCCTTGTTAATATGCATGGCGCACTGCCGTCCTGCTTCTACACAGGCACTTCCTTGCAGGACTAAGCTAGTCCTACATGGACGATTAGTGAATCCGGGGGTTACTCTTTGTAAACTGTAGAACAAAAAACGAATACGTTATGCTGAAGTCCCAACGTACTAAAACCAAGTGAATCCAAAAAATAAAGTAGCAGGACACTGCCAAGATAAAACCAATAAAAATCACCGTTTATTGAGCAAGAAGTTAGCGCTTTCGGGATAACCCTTCATCAGACATATAAAGAAAATATAACCAAAAAAGGAATACGATGCACATTGTTTAAAATAATTTCCAGAAATATATTCCTGCTCCCACTGACCTACAAACAAATTGGCATAAGGAAACTCAAAGGGGGTACCCATTTCCTTACCTCTTTTTGATGATAAGTAACATAATCAAAAATAAAAAAAAATACTAATTAAGCAAAACAAACTTAATTTCATCATATATTCTGACAAAGTATTACCTAAATATTATCTCAGGGTTTTCATACCATACTTGTGTTCAATATTTGTAATTAATAAAGAGTTGGCAAATTTTGCTTGGGTGAGAAAGAGGGCTTGATTCAAGTGTGATAAGTTTATCCTTCCAAGACAACAAGGAAGTTTAGGATTACCTGAATTGAAGGAATATTTTACAGCTACACAGTTAAGGCTCTGATATATAATGCAAGCAGAAAGCTACAATTCAAAGTGGAAAGAGATGATGATGAAGTGGGGGAATTCAAGAGATAAGGAAACAATGGGATGCTAGACACAGATCCTTAAGGAGAATAACAACAGGAATGTAGATTATTATATTCATAAAGTAGCAGAAAGTATACTAAGAACTAAGCCAACACTGGAATGGAGAAATGAGATTCTGTTGATAGGGATGACTGCAATTAGGGGCACAGAGACTAGGCAAGGGCTAGAATTTACTGGAGAAAACTGGCAAAGGAACCAAGGTATTGGCAGCAAATAATTAGAAAGGGAAAGGTAACAGAATGAGAAGAAGCAAAAAATACATTTGGATTGCATCCTCAGCAACTCAGACACTCCCAACTCACTATTATTCAAGATCTAATAAACAAACCAACTGTCCATCTCTAACCAACCTTGAACAACCACACAACCCACCCAGCAGCTTGGTCTCTTCTAACAAAGACTTTCTGTGCATACCAAAACCGGCTGTTCCCTCTACATCCTCTACTCCCATCAAATGCAAAACCTGGAACTCCATCCCCCTTACAGTAAGACAGGACAGCTCAGAAAAATCATTCCAACTACAGCTAAAGTCTCATTTGGTCAACTCCTTGTTTAGCAGATTGCTGTACCAGATAAGCACATCACTCCTCTTCAACCTTGTCACTGGTCAGCTCCCTTCACATCTTCCATCTACATGTATTATAACGCACTCTCTTCCTTCTACATGTACTATAACACACACTCTTCCCCCTTTTTGTTATAGTCCTTCACCCTGAACTACCCGTATCTTCTGTTTCTCTGCTCTAGCTCTCTCACCACTATATATTTTGTAAAACATATTAGTTTCTATTGAAAATAGCAACAATATGGATGTCTGTATACTTTACTACATTTGAAATACAGTTCTCCCTCTATTGAAAAATATTGTAAATACTATTGTATATTATTGCCTATTAAATGTTAGTGTGACTCTGTCTATTACTTTTGTTTGTATACTGAAGCCTTTCTCCTCAGGCCTTCAATGGAAAAGGGCCCTGTGCACAGTAGGACATTCCAGTTAAGTAAAAACAAAATAAATAAATAAAATGTATTATCTGTTATCCATGGTCTCCTTGTGAGATGACAGGGCTGAAATGGATGCTCAATATAAAATGTGAGGGAACATTAGACTTTCAATGCTGACATCCTGCCTTACAATTATTGCCAAATACCTATGCTGTTTTCATTTCTGTGCTATATGGTCCTAAAATGTGCATGGCCTGCCCCTGGCAGTCCTGTAGCTTTGCTTGTTTCTATATTTTTCAGTATTATTTGCAGTTGTGCAGAGGTACCTATCCAAGAAGAAACGTTTGCTTCTTCCTGTATTGTTCTTTCATCAACCAGTCCTGTTATAGCTTATGTAGATATTGCTATTTGTATTGCTTCCTTGTGTCTCAGTATGTACCCTGACTTTTTTCAAACAATCCAAAGTCAATCTTGTGCAACCAAGTCCCACACCATTAGGGTAGTCATGGGCTATATTTCCTTCAAGGAAAGCACTACGCAGTCTGCTAATATATTATATCTGTCCACTCTACCCCAATGACATATCTAATACACATCTTCTGCATCCTTTACTTTGCACACTGTCTGGCAACTGGCTTAGTGGAATCATTTTTCTCAAGACACAGACTTTGCTTCCGTCATGTTTAAAAACTATGGTAACACAGATGTAGTTTAGGTCACACATAATGGGTAGCATATGTGCCACTTAGTGGAACTGATGCAATGGTTGAGCTTCTATTGCGCTTTAGCTAATGCTATTTTGGGGCATGTGACGTTACAGCACTTGTGGGCTGTCTGCAAATGTATACTACTACTGCCAATGGCACTGCAATAGCATCCATTGTTGTCCACTGGAATGTGTATGTGGTTAATCTACATATGGTTATGGTGACCTTAAACACAAGTAATGCATACTGGCATCTCCATCAACTCATCATACCATACTTGTGTTCAATATTTGTAATTAATAAAGAGTTGACAAATTTTGCTTGGGTGAGAAAGAGGGCTAGAGTCAAGTGTGATAACTTTATTCTTCCAAGAGAACAAGGAGGTTTAGGATTACCTGAAATGAAGGAATATTTTACAGCTACACAGTTAAGGCTCTGATATATAATGCAAGCAGAAAGCTACAATTCAAAGTGGAAAGAGATGATGATGAAGTGGGGGGAATTCAAGAGATAAGGAAACAATGGGATGCTGGACGCAGATCCTTAAGGAGAATAACAACAGGAATGTAGAATATTATATTCATAAAGTAGCAGAAAGTATACTAAGAACTAAGCCAACACTGGAATGGAGAAATGAGATTCTGTTGATAGGGATGACTGCAATTAGGGGCACAGAGACTAGGCAAGGGCTGGAATTTACTGGAGAAAACTGGCAAAGGAACCAAGGTATTGGCAGCAAATAATTAGAAAGGGAAAGGTAACAGAATGAGAAGAAGCAAAAAATACATTTGGATTGCATCCTCAGCAACTCAGACACTCCCAACTCACTATTATTCAAGATCTAATAAACAAACCAACTGTCCATCTCTAACCAACCTTGAACAACCACACAACCCACCCAGCAGCTTGGTCTCTTCTAACAAAGACTTTCTGTGCATACCAAAACCGGCTGTTCCCTCGACATCCTCTACTCCCATCAAATGCAAAACCTGGAACTCCATCCCCCTTACAGTAAGACAGGACAGCTCAGAAAAATCATTCCAACTACAGCTAAAGTCTCATTTGGTCAACTCCTTGTTTAGCAGATTGCTGCACCAGATTAGCACATCACTGCTCTTCAACCTTGTCACTGGTCAGCTCCCTTCACATCTTCCGTCTACATGTATTATAACGCACTCTCTTCCGTCTACATGTACTATAAAGCACTGTCTTCCCCCTTTTTGTTATAGTCCTTCACCCTGAACTACCCATATCTTCTGTTTCTCTGCTCTAGCTCTCTCACCACTATATATTTTGTAAAACATATTACTTTCTATTGAAAATAGCAACAATATGGATGTCTGTATACTTTACTACATTTGAAATACAGTTCTCCCTCTTTTGAAAAATATTGTAAATACTATTGTATATTATTGCCTATTAAATGTTAGTGTGACTCTGTCTATTACTTTTGTTTGTATACTGAAGCCTTTCTCCTCAGGCCTTCAATGGAAAAGGGTCCTGTGCACAGCAGGACCTTCCAGTTAAGTAAAAACAAAATAAATAAATAAAATGCATTCTCTGTTATTCATGGTCTCCTTGTGAGATGCCAGGGCTGAAATGGATGCTCAATATAAAATGCGAGGGAACATTAGACTTTCAATGCTGACATCCTGCCTTACAATTATTGCGAAATACCTATGCTGTTTTCATTTCTGTGCTATATGGTCCTAAAATGTGCATGGCCTGCCCCTGGCAGTCCTGTAGCTTTGCTTGTTTCTGTATTTTTCAGTATTATTTGCAGTTGTGCAGAGGTACCTATCCAAGAAGAAACGTTTGCTTCTTCCTGTATTGCTCTTTCATCAACCAGTCCTGTTATAGCTTATGTAGATATTGTTATTTGTATTGCTTCCTTGTGTCTCAGGATGTACCCTGACCTTTTTCAAACAATCCAAAGTCAATCCTGTGCAACCAAGTCCCACACCATTAGGGTAGTCATGGGCTATATTTCCTTCAAGGAAAGCACTACGCAGTCTGCTAATATATTATATCTGTCCACTCTACCCCAATGACATATCTAATACACATCTTCTGCATCCTTTACTTTGCACACTGTCTGGCAACTGGCTTAGTGGAATAATTTTTCTCAAGACACAAACTTTGCTTCCGTCATGTTTAAAAACTATGGTAACACAGATGTAGTTTAGGTCACACATAATGGGTAGCATATATGCCACTTAGTGGAACTGGTGCAATGGTTGAGCTTCTATTGCGCTTCAGCTAATGCTATTTGGGGGCATGTGACATTACAGCACTTCAAATGGCTGTCTGCAAATGTATACTACTACTGCCAATGGCACTGCAATAGCATCCATTGTTGTCCACTGGAATGTGTATGTGATTAATCTACATATGGTTATGGTGACCTTAAACACAAGTAATGCATACTGGCATCTCCATCAACTATATATACATATTTTTTAGCTTGACTATTTACTTTAACAGATAAAATTAAAGGATTAGCCATAATATATATCAGGTTTGATGTTGTAGAGTTTCCAATTAATTCTTACATGTAACAAGTAAATGTAAAACTTCAGAGAAAGCCCCACAGAGTACCAATATGTTCGTAAACTCTGTTATCATACTTTATAACTGTTGCTTGAGACTAAAGAACAACACTTTCCCACATTTCCAACTACAGCTGATGTGAACTTGGCTTTTTGTGACTTCAGTCTCACATTCTGGGTGACCGTAGCAGCAGTAAATTATTACATGGTCAGGCCTAAGGTCCTGAACGTTGCCTTTTGAACCATTTTCTGAACAATAGTGTGAGATAGGGCTCTGAAAACATCTTGAGGGTGAGTAGATCTGCTAGTTAACATGTGGTACTCTTCAAAAATCAGACATCTTTTGAGTGTGTAAGTAGATCTGAGTATTTCATATAGTTTTCTGTGCTCTTTGATACAAGGAAAACAAATATAAACAACTATAGGAAGTATACAATTTATTGAGAGATGTTTGTTCTATGTATTACTGATATTGTGTTCTATTTTGTAGCAAACCTTATCTTTTGTTTTTCTTAATGGTCAATAAGTAAAAACATAGGAATGAATTAAGCTAGTTCTAATCAATTATCTCTATGTGCACTACAAGGGTGGGTATTAAGTATTTTGACCCCTAGGTTCTTCTAAAAAGACTTGCAGCTGTAACAGAAAAGGACACATTTTATTGCAGGAATGTTCTCTATACTGTTTTATATAACAGAACAGAGCTATGGGAACTATATAAATAAGTATTTATCTTGTCTCTCCCTAAGATAATTAACCAGGTTTTGACAGGTTAATGTAAAAGTTCCTGTTAAAAGCACACTGGGTTCTTATTACATGGATGAACTACTAGAACTTGTAAATAACACACACTCCACTCCTCACCAAAACATCTGCCAGTGCAGAAAATCTATGTCTTTACAAGTAAGCAAACAAGTATGCAAACATCTAAGTGAAATAGTAATTACTGTCAAGGAACTAGTAGAAAGGTCTGCTCCGTGTCACAGATGAATAAAGTCCTAATTGTGTCCCAGATGGCCTGAAGCCTAGAGGTGCTGACAAGAGAGTGCAACAGTGAGCAGCCAACACCTTACTCAATGCTCTCATTCTGGGAAGAGAAAAGGCAGTCCAGTCAACTGCATGGCTGACACCTTGTGGAGATGGAGGGTACAACATCCAGGAAATGGTAAAGGGACATATGCCTGGCTCCATCAAACACCATTTATGGCCAGTAATTCTTGAAACATGAATGCAGGAGTGTACTCACACTAGAAGAGGGCATAGCAGGTCCCACCCAAGTAAATATGCACACATCAGCAGCTACTGGAGAGTGACTTAAGCAAAAGAAAAAGTATACCTGTCCTAAGTGGATGATGGCACTTTGCAAAGCACAAATCTCACTTCATACCCAGTCATGTGAGTGAATTACAGATAGGAATCGCCCTCTGGAGGAAGGTGATCCCCACATGGGGAGATATGGTGATGCTGCAACAAATTTAATGGGGGAACAAATGTGTCAATAGTGTGATCAAAACGAAGCCTGGCAGTCATGCAAATATGAGAAAATTATAAAAAAGGTTCCAGAGAAAACAATACATAAAGAACATTTCAAAAATTCTAAATGCAAAAAGATGGTAAGCAAGCAAATAACAGATAAGAAGCCAAAATAAAAAAACATTATGGAAGTAGCTATAAGGTATACTGGTTGCAAAGTGGTGATCTTCCAGAAGACATTCTGAGGGATGTGATATTACCTCTTCTTCAAGCATTTGCCTGGCTGGAGAGACAAGATTTCTTAATTACAGATGGCAGAAATGGCTAGGATTTGGAGACCATCTCTCCTATCCAGGAATCACAAAGACCATTACTGCTACAATATTGAGGAATAGTTAGACCAAAATAGGGGAGATCTGGAAGGGAAATGGGGGTGGAATAGTGATGCAGCCTTCTAAATATACTTTTTGACAATTCCTGTGGTGTCTTGGCAATGAAGGATACCTCTATGGGAACACCAGTGGAGTTGACTTGAGGAAGATGCTTGCAGCCAGCATGAAGGTGGCCCACAGGAGGGTAGTACAGGGCTTCACAGGAGAAAAAAACTATTTTCTTCTGGGTCATTTCATTGCTGGCAGATACAAGTAAGGGACACTGGAATTAGACTCCTGCCTATTACCATGAGGGATATGGTGCTCTTCCTTAGGATCATGGCAGTAACTGCACAGAGAAGGGAGCTGCATGATAATGTCCACCTAAAAATAAAAT
The DNA here is from genome assembly GCF_019279795.1 of Protopterus annectens. Classification (NCBI taxonomy): domain Eukaryota; kingdom Metazoa; phylum Chordata; order Ceratodontiformes; family Protopteridae; genus Protopterus; species Protopterus annectens. The sequence continues at coordinate 1,836,191,345 of NC_056725.1, read as the reverse complement.
ATTCGGCTGGAATAGAGATGTGAGCAGTGTGCAAGCAATGTGTACAGCTTTAGAAGGCAAAAATGGCATACATCACAGCATTCTTAGATGTGATGCACATTAAAGATATGAGTGATGCTAACAATTTGCTGTATTGTGGGTTTCATTATCAGAGCTCACGGTTTTTACATTTTTGGGTATACATTTGGATAAATGCATACCTTTTGTTGGTTGAATGGTCTGAATCTTCTGAGAGAGAAACCAGGATCCCATGTGGTATGTTTTATTCTTTCAATAGCAAGCACTCAAAAGAGAAAGCACACGAAACAGCGGGGAATTCTTAGTCTCTTTCCTCAGAAAATCATACTAGTTATGGTCATAAACTGCACTACTCAAGTAAATATACTATATAAGCTCCTTTTAAGCAGAAGCATGTAAAATAAATGTAGAGATTCAACGGCATTTTACTAATTGAAAAGTTTCTGAAATTTCTCTTACATAGAAAGATTAAAAGTAGCAGTATGTATTATGATACAGACAACAGATAAAGGGAACACTTTCAACTGTGGACAGCAAAGAGATATCAAACTCTTGTCACACTGCATGAAAGTTATGGAGGGTGATTGATAAACAAATACGCCGAGTAGTAGAAAGTAAGATGGGAAGATGTTTGTAGTAAGATAGATAGATAAGACAAAATAGAGATGAGGTAAGAGTCCAAATGGGCATTCATAGACTTGGAGAAAGCATATAACCAGGTACCAAGAAAGCTAATTTGGAAAGTCCGGCAATGGTTTGAAATCCCAGAAACATTACTATAATTAGTGCAGGCTATGGACAAGGGCTCAATGATACAAGTACAAATAGTGCTCAGACTCACAGGGGAAAGTTGGTGTGAACAGGATTCAGCTGTAAACCCAGTGTTGTTCATACTGGTAATGGATTACATTAGCTAACAGGTTGGAGGAGACAGATCCACAAAGCTGCTGTATGTAGATAATGTTGCATTGCAGGCAGACTATGAACAAGAATTTCAGCAAATGATAGGGGGATGGAATGTTAAACTGAAGGCACATGGGCTGAAACTGCATACAGATAAGACAGGTGTTATGGCAGCAAATGGGGGAAATCAGAAGATGCTGAAAATTGAGACAGATGAGAAAATAGTGGAACAAGTTAACAACTTCAAGTATCTGGGAGGAATGGTTGAGGAGAAGGGAAGTCTAAATGATGACAAGATTGGATGTCTGAATGAGGAATTCAAAGACAGAATCAGAGGGGCTGCAGCCAAATTGCACAGAGTGTCAGGGTAGTGAGTGAAAGAAGAATGACAAAGAAGCTGAAAAATAAGGCGTACAAAACAGTGGTAGAACCCGTAGTACTGTATGATACAGAAATCTGGACAGTGAATGTACAGCAGTTGAGGAAGCTAGAGGTGACAGAGGTGAAGTGTCTGAGATGGATGGTAGAATGCACATTGTGGGACAGACAAAGAAATGAGGATATCAGAGCAGAAGGCCAAGTAGCTTCAATTGCAGAGAATGTCAAAGAGAACAGATTATAGTTCTTCAGGCACATTTGCAAGAAAGCAGAAGACAATATGATAAGGAAGACTTGGGACAGACAGGAAGAAGGCAAGAGGAAATGAAGGCATCCAGCAAAGGGGTGGATGGATTGTGTGAGAGAAGACCTATGACTGTCAGGCATGGCTGTCAAAGAAGTTAGGAGAGTGACAATGAATCTTGAGAGATGG